>NC_042997.1:194494928-194809928 GCF_006345805.1 Octopus sinensis | reverse complement strand
GGAGTTTTGTGAGGGAGAGAGCGACGACAATTTTGAGAAGGACTGTGAGCGAAATGTGTGGTGTGAAGCTGTTTGATAAGAAGAGGACTGAGGATTTGATGGGGATGCTGGGGTTGGAGGAATCAGTGGAATGGCTGGCAAGGGCGAATGGAGTGCAGTGGTATGAGCATGTGTTGAGGTGGGATGAGGAGCATGTTCTGAAGAGGGTGCTAGAGTTTGAGGTAAATGGACAGCAAAAATGAGGTAGACTGACGAAAATGTGGAAGGGAAAGGTGGAGGAGGAGGTTGGGAAGGTTGGCTTGAGAAGGGAGGATGCCCAAAACTGGGCAAGATGGTGTGAGGGTGGTTGCTATGGCATTGAGGTAGATCTGGACACCCCCATTAACAGGGACAAAACCTGGATTTTAAAATTATGGATGATGATGATAATGATGTCATTGCCATACAAGCAGCATGCTTTGCTTCCAGTCTTCTGTGAATAGAATGTCCAACCAGTCATCCATGTCATCCATGATAAACATATCTAGTCTTCCATGTAAATATACATACATGCATGCATGCTTACATACATACACACACACACACACATTTATATACATATATAGATATGACAGGCTTATTTCAGTTCCTATCTATCAAATCCACTCAAGGCTTTGGTCGGTCTGAGACTATATTAGAAGGCACCCACCTGGAACAGAATTGTGAAAGCATGTAATTCAGAAGTAAATTTCCTACCTCATAGCCATGGGTGCACCTATATGTATAAATGTTAAGTAATTTACTTAACCATTTATTTAGTAGTTCTTACATCACTAATACAAGTACAGAATGGTTATCCTTTGTTAAGGAGGTCAAAATAGGATTTCTTGTTTCTGGTTAGCTTTGTATAAATACTTTCTTCTGTATTAACTGTGTTAACACAGGCTTAACTTATTAATAACTGCATCTGACACACTGCCTGGGGATTAATTGTTGGTTAATAGCTTAATAATCCATTAAGAATTACAGGTTCTTTTTCTTTTCATAGACATTATGTAACTTTGTGTGTGTTGCATCATCATCATTGTCGTCATCATCATCATCATCATCATTATCCTAATTGTTTTAATGTCCACTTTTCCATGCTTGCATGAATTGGATGTTTGTTCCTTCTCGAACCACACCTGGCTCATAAGGGCCAGTTTCCAGGTTTCCTTGGCATATAGGTTCCCCACCTGAACGGGACACCGGTCTGTCGCAGGTGTGCTGCAACATGCAGGAGGAAAGAGTGAGAGAAAGTTGTGGCGAAAGAGTCAGCAGAAGTTCACCATTACCTTCCGCCGGAGCAGCGTGGAGCTAAGGTGTTTCGCTCATAAACACACACATCGCCTGGTCTGAGATTCGAACCCGCAATCCCTCGACTGCGAGTCTGCTGCTCTAACCACTAGGCTATGTGCCTCCACAATGAGTTGGATGTAATTTGTTGAGATTGGTTTTCTTCCTGTCACCAAACTTCACTTGTTTCTGAGAAAGATAATATTTCCCCATGACCAGACATTTTTTTTCATGGAAGATGAGAAATGAAAGACACTGGTTGCCTGACAGTGATGATCACTCACAACCATCACATGATGTCAAGATGAGGAGACAGTAACATGCACACATACATTGAGTTTATTTTACTACTCACATGGCTTTGGTCAGGCTAAGGCTAAAGTAGAAGACACTCAAATAATGTACCATACAACAGGACTGAATCCAAAACCATGAGGTTGGGAACTGTGTCTACATGTGTGTGTGTTTGGATTATATATTCTGTTTATGGATTACTAGTTCTATGCTTCCGCGTGCATGATTGTTACCACGTCGCCTTACTAGCACTTGTGCTGGTGCCATGTGAAACATTCGAGCGAGGTCGTCGCCAATGCCGCTGGACTGGTGGCACGTGAAAAGCACCATTTGAGCATGCCCGTTGCCAGTACCACCAGACTGGCCCTCGTGCCTGTGGCACATAAAAGCACCCACTACACTCTCGGAGTGGTTGGCGTTAGGAAGGGCATCCAGCTGTAGAAACTCTGCCAGATCAGATTGGAGTCTGGTTCACCAGACCTCAGTCAAATCATCCAACCCATGCTAGCATGGAAAGTGGATGTTAATTGATGATGATGATGATGATGGTAACGAATATATTTAATTAGTAAATTTAGTTTTGATGTGTTTTGGACTCATTGGACAAGGGTGTTTCACGCTACCAATATCTGTGCAGGAAGACAAAGGTTCAGGTCTTTAGGTCTCTGGTCCACCCTGTCCTGTTCTATATCTATAAGACTTAGACACTGTCTGGAGCCGTTAGGAGCTGCATGAACTCCTTTGGTATCAGGGACTCTTCACAGGATTATGGGCCAGATTTTTTATTCAGCCAATGACTCTACTCAGAAACTGGGATGCCTCATATTATGTGTTTAATACAGGAGTGCTAGCTAATACTCTTTGGCCATGTTGCTTGATTTTTCAGAGTTAGACCTGATTACTGTGTCCTCTTCACAAGGATCTGGCTGGGTTGACAGCTTGTGTTGGTCGACCACATACCACATGGTCATGACAGACGAGGAGGAGCTATCTTGTGGAGATGAGGACTGACTGGGACTACTCAAGGAGTTACCTGGGAGGACCCAGGAATATATCCACAAATGGTGAATGCAGCTGTGTGCTGCACTGACACATGCTCCCACACCAGACTTAACCTGTGTGTATACACACACTATATAAATATAGGTGGAGGCACAATGGCCCAATGGTTAGGGCAGCGGACATGCGGTCGGAGGATCGCGGTTTCAATTCCCAAACCGGGCGTTGGGTATTTATTGAACGAAAACACCTAAAAGCTCCACAAGGCTCCGGCAGGGGGTGGTGGCGAACCCTGTTGTAATCTTTTGCCCCAGCTTTCTCTCACTCTTTCTTCCTGCTTCTTGAGTAATGCTGTGATGGACTGGCATCCTGTCCAGCTGGGGGGAACACATACACCACAGAAACCAGGAAACCAGGCCCATGAGCCTGGCTAAGCTTAAAAAGGGCAACGTTTATCGTTTTTTTTTATATATAAATATAGTATGTGTGTACACATCTTCTATTTAGCAATATTTTCTGACTTAGTATCTTGAAATTTTCGTATTTGCTTTTCAAAAACCTGTAAAATTATCTGACTTCTGACTCCTTGTATATATTGATAAATTACAGCTTCTCCTGCAGCCGAGGCTGGTCTGAAAATTAACGACCGAATTGCCAAAGTAAATGGAAAGAATGTATCTCGATCCATAGCTGTTAGCGTTGCTAAATTGGTCAAGTAAGTATGACAAAATCTTTCTTAGTTTTGAATCTGACTTCATATTATGACAAAATTATTATCTGCCTTGTAATGGTTGTGGCCATTAGAAGGGACCACGTGTGTTTGAATTCTTTGGGAATTAAATATAAAAAGAGTTGAATGAACACCCAAATGCCAGAATAGCTCCAATGATATTTGTTGACATTTTCTGTGAACAAATTACTCACAAGCCCAGTGCTTTCAGATTTCTCCACAGTTAAAATTCCTTCGCTTGAAAAATAGTAAAGCAACAGGAAAAGCATCCAGACATACTTAACCCTTTTGTTACCAACCCAGCTGAAACCAGCTCAGGCTCTGTAGTACAAATGTCATGTTTTCATAAGTTCTGAATTAAAATCTTCCATCAAATCTTAGTCACAATTTATGTTCCAAACACTAGCTTAATGATAATTAAGTTATTTTTCTAAATCCTTTGTTATATTTAAAATTAATTGAAAGAAACACAGAGCATCTCAATAGAAATATGATAGCAAAAGGGTTAACAAATGATTAATTTAACCCTTCTCATACCAACCCGGCTGAAATCACCTCTGGCTCTCAGTACAAATGTCTTGTTTTCATAAGTTTTGAATTAAAATCTTCCACCAAACCTTAGTCACAATTTATGTTCCTAACAGTAGCTTAATGATAATTAAGTTATTTTACTAAATTCTTTGTTATATTTAAAGTAATTGAAAGAAACACAGAGCATCTCAAAATAAATACAGTAACAAAAGGGTTAATCTGTCTTGAGTATGTCTCCATCTAATCCTTGCAAGCAAACAGACGGTAAAGGAGTGAACAAGTAAGGGAGTGGGGTTTGCTGTATTCAACTGTTTCTGACAGAGATATTTAATCATGAGATATTCAAAATCAGTGAAATTCAAAATCAGTGAAATTCAATGACAGGCTGAGCACCATACGAGCGTGATCATTGACAGAGCGGCTAACCGGCTTCTGTGCCAGTGGCACATAAAAGACACCATTCGAGTGTGATTGTTGCCAGCTTCGCCTTACTGGCACTTCTGCTCCGTGCTAGTAGGGTGCTAAGAGCACCATCCGAGCGGGATCGTTACCAGCATCGCCCTACTGGCACCTGTGCCGTTGGCATGTGTAAAAAAATTCAGTCATTGCCAGTACCGCCTGACTGGCCCCCATGCCGGTGGCACGTAAAAGCACCCACTACACTCTCGGAGCAGTTGGCGTTAGGAAGTGTATCCAGCTGTAGAAACTCTGCCAGATCAAGACTGGAGCCTGGTGCAGTCATCTGGTTCGCCAGCCCACATTCAAACCGTCCAACCCATGCTAGCATGGAAAGCAGACATTAAATGACAATGATGATGATGATATTCTTACCATTATGGGTTACAATTGATTAGATTACTGTAGTTTGATTTACAAACTGAAATATTTTTGACTGCTGTTTTGTCATCACGTTCACTGCAATTAGTCACAATTCCTAATTTTGAATGTCTTTTATCTTTTATATTTCACTTGTTTCAGTCATTAGACTGTGGCCATGCTGGGGCACCACCTTGAAGAATATTTAGTCAAATGAATTGACCTCAGTACTTAGTTTTTTTAAAATCCTGGTACATATTCTATTGGTCTGTTTTGGCAAATTGCTAAGTTACAGAGATGTAAATGTGTCAACATTGATTGTCTGGTAGTGGTGGTGGTGGAGGGGGACAGACATGGACTCAAACATAAACATATTCACTATGGGCTTCTTTCAGTTTTCATCTACCAAATTCACTCACAAGACATTTGTCTGCCTGAGACTCTAGTAGAAGACACTTCCCCAAAGTGCCACACAGTGGGATTGAACCTGGAACAACACAACTATTCCTGCACCTTACAGCTACACCTGTGCCTTGTGTAGATTTTTGAAAGTTTCCTCTTTTAACAATGTCCCCACCACCTCATTTTTGTTTTAAATTTTTGAATGGTATAAATTTTGGAGGCAATGTGGATGATAATAGTGTTGGTGGCACATAAAAAGCACCTTTCAAGCGTTGGGCCTCAGGGAGGCAATGACAAATGACCGAAACTTTTGGCAATATGCTGTGCTTGAGAAGAAGACTAATCAAGCAAAGTGAAATTGTAGTCGTGGCAGATACTGGTGTCACGCATCTGGCACCCTTACTGGCGGCACATAAAAGCACTCATTACACTCTTGGAGTGGTTGGCCTTAGGAAGGGCATCCAGCTGTAGAGACCCTGGCAAATCAGATTGGAGTTGGGTGTAGCCTTGGTCAAACTGTCTGACCCATGCCAGCATAGACATCATCATCATCATCACTGTTTAATATCTGCTTTCCATGATGGCATGGGTTGGACGGTTTGACTGAGGACTGGCAAGCTAGGAGGCTGCACCAGCTCTAATCTGATTTGGCAAGGTTTCTACAGCTGGATGCTCTTCCTAACACCAACGAGTCTAGGAGTGTAGTGGGTGCCTTTACATGCCATTGGCATTGGCCATGCTCGAATGGCACTTTTTATGTGTCACTGTCACAGTGCCAGTCAGGTGACACTGGCAATAGATGTTAAATAATGTACTTAATTTTCTCTCATTACATAAAACTCTTCATTATATTTTGATGTTTTCAAACTTACATAGTCTTATTAGGTTATATTACAATTTAGGTACAAGATCAGCAGCTTTGGCAGGAAGGGATTAGTCAATTAAATTGACGACCCCTCTGCTTGACTGGTACTTTGTGTTGACTCCAGAGAGAGGAAAGTAGTCAAGGGGTCAGTGCAAAATTTCACAAAGTATTTTGTCAAAGAGTTACTAATTCTGCCAGCTCACTGCCCTTATATTAGAATATAATGATAATTCTTCTTAGAAATTCAAACGAAATATAATTCTTGTTGATCCTGTTGATTTCAGGAACTTCTGAATGGAGTATTTTGGACTGGTTTTCTACAAAACTTCACTGTTGGGATAGTGTCAGTGTTGTATACACAAAACATTGTAAATTGAATAAAGCTGTCTATTTGAATGGTAAAACATTCCTTTTCAAGAAGTTACAATTACCAGACCAACATCAAACTGTATCACTTCCATCTCTCATTTGTTGTTGCTTTATAAGTTCACATTTCTCTGAACTGCCTGTGTGCCATACCTACTGTTCAAATTCCAAGTAGGAAGTAGTGTCATTGAGTTGAAGCCATTATAGAAAGGAAAGCGTGGCCGTTCGCCAGCCTCGTCTGGCACCTGTGTCGGTGGCACATAAAAAACACCATCCGAGTGTGGCCGTTCACCAGCCTCATCTGGCACCTGTGTCGGTGGCACATAAAAAACACCATCCGAGCGTGGCCGTTCACCAGCCCCGTCTCGGTGGCACATAAAAAACACCATCCGAGCGTGGCCGTTCGCCAGCCTCATCTGGCACCTGTGTCGGTGGCACATAAAAAACACCATCCGAGCGTGGCCGTTCACCAGCCCCGTCTCGGTGGCACATAAAAAACACCATCCGAGTGTGGCCGTTCACCAGCCTCATCTGGCACCTGTGTCGTGGCACATAAAAAACCATCCGAGCGTGGCCGTTCACCAGCCCCGTCTCGGTGGCACATAAAAAACACCATCCGAGCGTGGCCGTTCGCCAGCCTCATCTGGCACCTGTGTCGGTGGCACATAAAAAACACCATCCGAGCGTGGCCGTTCACCAGCCCCGTCTCGGTGGCACATAAAAAACACCATCCGAGTGTGGCCGTTCACCAGCCTCATCTGGCACCTGTGTCGGTGGCACATAAAAAACACCATCCGAGCGTGGCCGTTCACCAGCCCCGTCTCGGTGGCACATAAAAAACACCATCCGAGCGTGGCCGTTCGCCAGCCTCATCTGGCACCTGTGTCGGTGGCACATAAAAAACACCATCCGAGCGTGGCCGTTCACCAGCCCCGTCTCGGTGGCACATAAAAAACACCATCCGAGTGTGGCCGTTCACCAGCCTCATCTGGCACCTGTGTCGGTGGCACATAAAAAACACCATCCGAGCGTGGCCGTTCACCAGCCCCGTCTCGGTGGCACATAAAAAACACCATCCGAGCGTGGCCGTTCGCCAGCCTCGTCTGGCACCTGTGTCGGTGGCACATAAAATCACCCACTACACTCTCGGAGTGGTTGGCGTTAGGAAGGGCATCCAGCTGTAGAAACACTGCCAGATCTGACTGGCCTGGTGCAGCCTTCGGGCTTCCCAGACCCCAGTTGAACCGTCCAACCCATGCTAGCATGGAAAGCAGACGTTAAACGATGATGATGATGATGATGATGATGATGAACAACACAGAAATGAAACCTTGGCACCATGTTGTTTAATAAGCTTTCATGGCAGCTAAGTATCTATACCCTAACATACAGCCCAAACTCTATCCCATGGGTTTGGCTTTCTCTTCAGAATCTAAAACTGTTTCAGTTTCCAATAGTTGTTGAATTTATAACCATTTAAGTATTACTCTCATTCTTGTGATAGTATCAATGTTGTATACACAAAACATTGTAAATTGAATAAAGCTGTCTATTTGAATGGTAAAATATTCCTTTTCAAAAACTTACAATTACCAGACCAACATCAAACTGTATCACTTCCATCTCTCATCTGTTGCTGCTTTACAAGTTCACATTTCTCTGAACTGTCTGTGTGCCATGGCTGCTATTCAGATTCCAAGGTGGAAGTTTCTACATGGTTGCTTGACCTGCAAGAAGTATCAGTCTAAATCTGTTAAATTATAGCCTAATCTCTCTATATATAAAGCTGAAGTTGTCTGTGTATGGCAGGTTTGGTAGCCTTCAACTAACACAATCTCCTCTGAGACCCTGAGGCGCCAGTTGACCAAAATTGAGAGTATGATAGAAGAAGGTTTTCTCGTCATTCCTAAGAAGAAAAAATTCAAATTGAACCATGTTAACACCAAAAGTTATTTACATAAAAAAGGTGCTTTTTTTCTATGAAAATCCCTATTTTTTACGATTTTTTGACTGCTGTGTTGCCATTTTTCGGTGTATTTCAACCAGAAAAATGTTCACTTAAAGAGAATAACAAGTTACATAATGCAAAATTTTTACTTTTCAAAAATTCTAATACTAAAGGGTCGAAACAAACCCGAGCAACGCCGGGCGATACTGCTAGTGTCTTAATAAAGAAAGGTGGATTAGATAACACTCCTAAATATACAAAGAGCGAGACTGTTGGGACCAGTGGCATGGTATAGGCTGAGTGTACTGCATTAGGTGGTTACTTTATATATTTGTGTTTGCTGTAGTTGAAGCAATGTTACATTTAACCCTTTTGTGTTTGCATTATTCTGCCAAAATTAATCCTTTTTTATCCACATTGTTTTGAACTAATCATGCATTATCTTGTAGCGATGAGATTTTGATGAGGTAGCTGTTAATTTTTAAGATGATATTGTAGGGTTGGTGTGAGAGACCAGATCTGGCCAGTTTGGACATAAAACAGGCAGAATACTTTTGGCCGGATATGGCCGGTTTAAATGCTAAAGGGTTAAGGAAAAGAATGGCCAATTTAACCACCATACAAGATAGCCAAAACCCACACTATGCTAGAAACCACAGAAATCTAGAAACCACTATTTCTAATATATTCTTAAACCCATTATTTGTACTTTCTTTGTTTTGTACTCTGTTTTGTACTCCATTTTCAGAAACAGTAAATACAAAGTGTCGCTTGATATACAAAGACCGATGTCTTATGAGAATTTGGAAAAATCACCATGGCGATGGAAAGGTAAAACTGATGATGATGATGATAGGGCAGAAGATGAGGGCAACACCCAAAATGGTTCCAGTGAACAGAATGCTGCCAAAGAGAACGAAGTGTCTGTTGATGAAGATGTGATGTTAGGAAATGGCTATAAAATGGCGACAAGCACACCTTTCCCAGGGAAGTTGGATCGTAAAATATTCCATGTAAGACGTCTTCGAAACTATAATTTATAAAGATTGGGGTGGCTCTGAGCAGTTTTGACTGCTGTTGTAAAGAACATGAGTTCAAATCTTAACCACAGGCAAACCTTATTCTAATTGAGTTAGTGTTAACATTTTTAATGCTGAAATGTTAACCAGAACAAAATTATGCAGCAAAGAAAACAGTATTAAACACAGACTTATAATGATTTGAATACTATCTGGTATGCTTCAGTACATCTGGCTGGAAAATAAGCAGCACTTCTACTTGGTTTGGCTGCTAAATATGCTTGACCTGGTCATTAGTTCTACCTGGTCTAATCACTGGTTTCACATGAGCTGTACATCAGTTCCACTAAGGTATTAGTGTCTAATCCAGCCATCTTCTACTACTGTCATTTCTTTAAGTATGTACAAATGTGAATCAAAAGATATTGTAACTGAGACAAATGTTTAAAAAAAAAAAAACAATTGCAGGTCAAGAGTTAAAGGAAATATGTAAGGTGATGTCAAGGAATGTAAACAAAAAGAGAAAGAGATTGTATTAGCTTATATAGTTGTTTTATAATCCTATAATATTTTGGGAAAACTTCTCCTTTTCAATGAGAAGAAAGAAAATAAATCAAAGAGATCAGAGAAACATTTGATTATTTTTTCCTTTCTATTTCAAACAGTAATTCTTTCCCAAAATATTTAGGATCAGTAAACAATCAGTGTAAGCTAAAATAGTATCTTTTCTCTATTTGTATTCATTGACGTTTGCTTAACTTCTCACATGCATTTTTCACAGGCTCTTGCAAATCTCTCAGTTACTTACATTGCAATACTTTAAGTAAGTTTACAACACTCTTTAGTCAAAGATATTGTATTGGATTACACCAGAGGTCAGCAAAAATGGAACCTATAGTCCATAATTGGATTACTGAGACATTTTCTATGAGCCTTGAATAGTTTCTGTAAATTTTAAAAAATTTAATGAATTTGTGAGCCTTTGAGCAGTTGATGAGTCCTAGATAGGCTTTTGTGTTAGGATATGTTTTAATTTTTCTTCAACTTTTGCACTGTTGATGATGGAAGCACAAAATGATACAGTGGGTATATTTTCATATGTAACAAATGGTTTAGGCATCAACAAATAGCACTGGTGCTGGCACCACATAAAAAGCACTAGTGATGGTGCCACATGAAAAACACCCAGTACGCTCTGTGGAGTAATTGGCATTAGGAAGGGCATCAAACTGTAGAAACCAAATCAAAATAGACTATGGAACCTGGTACAGCTCCTGGCCTTACCAGCTCCTGTCAAACCATCCAACCCATGTCAGCATGGAAAATGGACATTAGATGAGAATGATGATGATGAGAATGATGAGGGCTCTCTAGGCAACAGTGGCTCATTACAAAATAAATTTGCTGATCCTTGGGCTAAGTGGATACAGCTGCTTTAGAAAGTTTATTTATCCACTTGGACCGTTTGTCTGGTTCCTCTAATTAAAAATAATTTCTATAGGGCACCTGAAGATACTGACTGATTATAATTATACTGATGATGATGATGATGATGATGATGATGTAAAAATATAGATTTCATTTTGGTGAACACAATTTTGGCAAACTTACAAGACTTGAATCATAAATATATTAATTTGGAAATAAAATAATGGTGTTTTAAATTTGTTGTTTAATTAAATAATTTCTATTGAATGTTGACAGTATGGGAGTTGGGTTGGGGTGAGAAGAATGTATTTGTATTTGAGTAATACATTAGTGGTGTTGATGGCTGGATATGGACTGGATATGTTAGGAGTGGTGGTGAGTTGGTGGTATTTTGGTGGTGATGGTTTGATGTTTTGCTGGTGATGGTGTTGATATGTCATTGAATGTTCTTGATCTTGTTTTATCATATAAAGTTAAAGATGATTGAGAGAGTCAGAAATATATCCATCCATCTGTCTTTTCTGCCTGCTATTCTTAGGAGGGTTGTAGGGGTAGGGTCCTCAGCCACCTCCAAAAGGGGTTCTAATCGAAGCAACAGTCATTTTACTTCGTGACTGGGTTCCCAAGCACGACCATCTGAATCTATGGATATCATTCACCCATTTCTATTTCTTTACTACCTACAAGGGGCTAAACACAGAGAGGACAAACAAGGAGAGACAAACGGATTAAGTCGATTATATTGACCCCAGAGTGTAACTGGTACTTATTTAATCGACCCCGAAAGGATGAAAGGCAAAGTCGACCTCGGCGGAATTTGAACTCAGAACGTCGCGGCAGACGAAATATCTGCCAAGCATTTCGCCCGGCGTGCTAATGTTTCTGCCAGCTCACCATGAAATTCACCCATTTCATCCTTAGTCTACCCCTTGGTTTCCTGTCAGTTGGATCAGCTTGAAGAATCCATTTTGTGATTCTTTCCTGCAACATTCGAATCACATGTCTGTGGCACCAGAACTGTAAAGAGAAAAAGGAATAGATTTGAGAGAGAGTGGGAGGAGACAGAACAGGATCAAAGGGAGAAGAGTCAAGGAATCAACTAAATAGGCAAATAGATAAATATAAACATATATAAATTACATAATATGTTAATAGTGAAACATGTATGCGAATAATCCATATTTTTTATTGCTTTTTCTTTTGTCTTGCTCGATTATGTTTTGGTTGTTTTGCTAAATTTTTCTTGAGAACGTTTCTTAGTGGTAAGACCATAGTGGATCTATTTCTAGCATAAGGGTGTCCACATAGTGGTTATCACTTTCATATGTATATAACACAATTTTACTGAGCCTTCAGTCTTTTTTATATGCTAGACCACTGGTGTGAAATCAATGTTCATTAAATTAATATCTAATTTCTCACCCTCATTTTAAATTTAAATATAAACATAAATAAATGATTCAGTATGGTGTAGGTGGAGAGAAAGATGAAGTGAAATTCCAAGAAAATCTTGAGGAATACAAAAGAATCATGGGGGCATATAAATGATAGTTGAGGCAGGAGGGGGAATAAATGGCAGAAAGGGATGAGAATGAAAGAAAGTGAGGGAGAAGAGGAGTGATTGTTGCCATAGAGACAGTAATATGAATTGGCATGTATTTGGCTGCGGTTGCGGATACAGTGACTTAGCTCCAGGAATGGCCAAAAGGTGAGGTCGACAGGGATGTAAGCAATAGATGTAGATGTTACACACAGATACCTATACAAATAAACATACAGTCACATTGATATATTCTCTCTGATGAAATATGAAATCATGTTTCCAGTAAAGGTGAGACAGTAGGTGCTGTTATTGTTGTTGTTGTTAAGCAACAAGACAGGTAAGGGTGATTAGATGATGGTCTAGAGCTTAGGGGTGGGAGACCCCAGACCTTGGGGAAAATAAAACGTTGGTCGTCTTGTAGTCGAGGGCTCTTCGTTGACACCCGACACCACTGGGAGGTGGCCCTCAAAGTCCCTGGAAATGGAGATCTCCAGGTCCAAGTTCTTGAACTGCAGACAGTAGGTGCAGGAGTGGCTGTGTGGTAAGTAGCTTGGTTACCAACCACATGGTTCTGGGTTCAGTCCCACTGTGTGGCACCTTGGGCAAGTGCCTTTTACTATAGCCTCGAGCCAACCAAAGCCTTGTGAGTTGATTTGGTAGACGGAAACTGAAAGAAGCCTGTTGTATATATATGTATGTGTGTGTCTGTGTTTGTCCCCCCAACATCACCAATGCTGGTGTGTTTATGTCCCCGTAACTTAACGGTTCGGCAGAAGAGACCGATAGAATAAGTACTAAGCTTACAAAGAATAAGTCCTGGGGTTGATTTGCTCTACTAAAGGCGGTGCTCTAGCATGGCCGCAGTCAAATGACTGAAACAAGTAAAAGAGTAAAGAATATAAAAGTACAATTAAAAAATGGAAAATAGAAATAATAATAAAATCTAAGAAAAAGCAAAGAAAACAGTTGAGCAAAAGAAGAATGTAAAGTGAGAGAGAAAAATGTGAACAAGATACCATAAAATAAATCCAGTAGGGTTATCTGCTCTCTTTCAGAAAGTTACAGAAGATAAATCTTAATCTATCTTTACAATTATGATAATCCTATTGCGTTTATTAAGGATCTTTTCCTTTCAGTAAAAAAGAATTTCTAAAGCTTCACTGAAGCAGAGCTTAGAAATTTACCTATCACCTCTGTAGGATCAGGCTGTAGCCAGAATGGACCATTTAATCTCATAGCTAGTATTTTGGGAGTTGAGTGAGTGAATGCTGATAATAGAATTGATTCTAATATAGGCCCAAGGTCATTATTTGTGGTGAGGCGTAAGTCAAATTGATTCCAGTGATATTTCATTTTTGACCCCAGAAAGATGGAAGGCATATTTAGTCTCACCGGAATTTGAAATCAAATTGATGTAAAGAGATGTAATTGGATACTAACTATGTCCATGTTCCATACTGGCATGAGTTGGATGGTTTGACAAGATCCACTGGGCCCAAGGACTACATTGTGTTTCCAGTGTCTGCTTTGGAATAATTTCAGAGGCTGGATGCCATTCTTAATGTCAACCATTTTACAGAGTGTCCTGGATGCCTTTTTCATGCCATCAGCACTAGGGAGGTCACCATGCAGTTTGCTAGAAAATGAACCCTGAAAACGAGGAGTAAAATGGGATAAAGTATAAGAGAAAAGGGCCAGAGTAGAATGGGTTTCTGGATCTTTACCTTTTGACCTACAGATTTAAAAAATAATTTTTTGTAACTAAACACTTCCAAACTTCGGACACTGGTGGAATGTGTCATATAAAACATCTTTTACTCTTAGCATTTTTGAGAAAAACTTATATTTAGGAAGTTATTTCACGTTAAAGTATGCCTTATTTCGGTAATTTCAACCAATCAATGACATGTATTCAGCTGAATAAAATTACTGCCATTGTTTGTCAACAAGAACTTCCAGTGGTGGATGTTTTGTTTGTCACTGTTATTTATGACAACCCTAACCCTAAACCTAATCCTAAAGCCTTAACCTTAAAACCAGTACAAACGAACGAATGATGTCATAAATAACAGTTACAAAAACACACTGCCAATAGTTGTTGACAAACAACGGCAGTAATTTTATTCAGCTGAATACACGTCATTGATTGGTTGAAATTACCAAAATACTACAACTTTAAGGTGAAATAACTTCCTAAATATAAGTTTTTCTCAAAATGCTAAGAGTAAAAGATGTTTTATATGACACATTCTAGTGTTTAGTTACAAAAAGTTATTTTTTAAATCTGTCGGTCAAAAGGTAAAGATCCCAGGTTTCTTGCTGTAGAGGAGCTAGAAGGCTACTTAACGTTTTTGAAGAAAGGGGAAATAATCTGTGGATCTGAAACGTGATAAAAATAGTGGTGATGAGGTGTCAGGGTGTACGTTCAAGGTATACGGTATGGGTGGGACAGGGATCAGGAGTGAGTGGGGGTAGCAGAAAAGTAATGATATGATACAGTAGATAGGAGAAGGATGAAAGAGAGACAACATGATGTTGGGTTAGTTGCAGGAGTGGATGAGGAAGAGAGAGGCAGGTGTAGTGTATGAAGCAGGTGAGATGTATTTGGTCCCTTCAGATGACAAAAATGCCTTTTATTGGGCATGATCAGCTTGACTGTATATGCTTCAAGCATGTTTTTGCTTTAGATTCAATCAATGAGAAGACCCCCCTATGATTTTGTGTGTGTATATATATATATATATAAATAATATAATATGATATAATATAATGTAATATATGTATGTGTTTGTGTGTGTGCGCATGTGTGTATATACACACATACACAGATATACACTTTTATTCTTTTACTGGTTTCAGTCATTAGATTGTGACCATTCTTGGGCCATGCCTTCATGGTTTTAGTTCATTATATGATCTCTGTAAGGTGGCGAGCTGGCAGAAACATTAGCATGTCGGGCAAAATGCTTAGCGTTATTTCATCTGCCACTACGTTCTGAGTTCAAATTCCGCCGAGGTCGACTTTGCTTTTCATCCTTTCGGGGTCGATATAATCGACTTAATCCGTTTGTCTGTCCTTGTTTGTCCCCTCTGTGTTTAGCCTCTTGTGGGTAGTAAAGAAATAGATATTTCATCTGTCTTTATGTTCTGAGTTCAAATTCCACCGCAGTCAACTTTGCCTTTCATCCTTCGGGGTTGATAAATTAAGTGCGTAAAGGGTTCAATCTAATCCCCCCCACCCTAAAAAAAATTTTGGACCTTGAGCCTAGAGTAGAAAAGATTATATGATCTCTGTACTTATTTTAAATCTGGTACTGATTTTATCAATCCCTATTTGTCAAACTCTTAAGTATCAAGATGTAAAACATGTATACACACAAACGCATGATTAACTTATGTGCAGTTTTTGTCTACCAAATTTCACTGACAAGGCATTGTATAGAATCTTGTTGGATGGGTTCTACCTGCATTTCAAATATACAGCCTTATCACACAGCGTCACATTGATTCTGTCTGAGAATTATGGTAAGGACACATCATCATCATCATCATTTAACATCCGTTTTCCATGCTAGCATGGGTTGGATGGTTCAACCGGGGTCTGGGAAGCCAAGAGGCTGTTCCAGTCTGATCTGGCAGTGTTTCTACAGCTGGATGCCCTTCCTAATGCCAACCACTCCATGAGTTTTGTGGGTGCTTTTTACATGCCACCGGCACAGGGGCCAGAGTAGGCTGTCAACGACCACGATTGGTTGGTGCTTTTTACGTGCCACCAGCACAGAAGCCAGTCAAGGCAGTGTTGGCGTTGGCCACGTTTGGATGTTGCTTTTTATGTGCCACTGGCACAGGTATCACAACTACAATTTCTATTTGATTTTTATTTTGATGTTGATGTACTTGACTCAATAGGTCTCCTCAAGCACAGCAGGTCACCCTACAATCCAAGGTAAGCACAGCAGGGTATCCTGCGATCCAAAGTACTTTGAATGGGCTAATATTTTTCTGTCCTTCCTTAATCCCAGTCTCCATATGCTGCTCATATGCAGACCGAATGCAGATATGAGCAGCATATGGGAACCGGTATTAAGGAAGGATAGAAAAATATTAGATTTATAAGCCCTAAAATTCACTCCGTAATTGCCCATGGGCATATGACGTAGTGGTTAAGAGCGCAGGCTAATAATCCCAAGATTCCGTGTTCAATTCCAAGCAGTGACCTGAACAATAGCAATAATAATAATAATGATAACATTGAAAAATACCTTAGGAATGAGAACCCAGGTTCGAAAATTCCCGAAGACACCTGAAGAAGGCTGGAGGGTATATCAGCCGAAACATTGTGTTAACAACAAACAAGATGAGGACAAATATCTGTCGAATGTAAATAATGTACATAATTCCTCATCTCTTAAATATACAACTGTAAAATCTTATGTGGACCCCCGTCGAGAACCATTGCTCTTCAGGAAAAGGCAGGCATGGTCAAGAGAATACATGTTGGTGGAAGCTTTGCTGCCATGAGTTTGGTGTCAATGAATCACTTGTTCCATTTAGAAAGTACATGGATATGATTCATTTATCACTGTATTTTTGTGATAAATGAGGATAGAATGTGTAATGTATGAGATAGGTGGGGGAAGCTATAAGAGAGGAAGAGATGAGAATCATGGAGGGAGGTGAGGGTAAGGATACAAAGTAAGCGGGGGGGATGTAAGCTGATGATGTATCTGTATATGTTGAAGTATATACCATGATGTTATATTTCCATGTATGTGTGTGTGTGTTGCAGTTATCAAAGCCAGATACGTCAGAAAGTAGGGCAGCAGCAATCCAACAACTGGTTGATTTGGAACGAGAATATATCGATTTTATGCATGGAGGTATCGAGCAATACTCTCGTCCATTACGGCATTGTATTCTTAGTCAAAAACAACACACAGAACTCTTCCAGAATATTGAAAAGGTCAGTGCTTTACATTCTATATTTATTAATTTCTAACATTGCTACAAGACCACAATGGCCCAGTGTGGAGGCGCAATGGCCCAGTGGTTAGGGCAGCGGACTCGCGGTCATAGGATCGCGGTTTCGATTCCCAGACCGGGCGTTGTGAGTGTTTATTGAGCGAAAACACTTAAAGCTCCACGAGGCTCCAGCAGGGGATGGTGGTGATCCCTGCTGTACTCTTTCACCACAACTTTCTCTCACTCTTACTTCCTGTTTCTGTTGTACCTGTATTTCAAAGGGCCGGCCTTGTCACTCTGTGTCACGCTGAATATCCCCGAGAACTACGTTAAGGGTACACGTGTTTGTGGAGTGCTCAGCCACTTACACGTTAATTTCACGAGCAGGCTGTTCCATTGATTCGGATCAACCGGAACCCTGGTTGTCGTAACTGACGGAGTGCTTCCTATATACAAGACCACAAATTTTGGGGTTGGAGTATATATAATTAAGTCTACCCAGTAATTGACTGATGTGGAGGTACTTGGTCTAGTCATTGGGGTGTTCAGCTCAAATCACAAGATTTTAGGTTCAATCCCCAGGTTGGGTGGCACCTTGTATCTGTGAGCAAAGCACTTCATTTCATGATACTCCAGTTTCCTCTGCTGTAATAAATACCACTGAATGCTAGTGCAGTCCTTCTCTCTTTCTCTATCTGTCATATCCTAAATATTCTGTTAGGTGAAGAATGAAGGGGCCAAGAGCCTATCTTTGTCTACATGTGGCTACATCATCATCATTATCATCATCATTTAGCGTCCGCTTTCCATGCTAGCATGGGTTGGACGGTTCAACTGGGGTCTGTGAAGCTGGAAGGCTTCATCAGGCCCAGTCTGATCTGGCAGTGTTTCTACGACTGGATGCCCTTCCTAACGCCAACCACTCCGCGAGTGTAGTGGGTGCTTTTTACGTGCCAGGAACCAGACGGAGCTGACGAACGGATGGTGCTTTTATGTGCCACCGGCACGGGGGCCAGGCGAGGCTGGCAACGGACACGAACGGATGGTGCTTTTACGTGCCACCGGCATGGAGGCCAGTCAGGGCGGCGCTGGCAACGGCCACGAACGGATGGTGCTTTCTACGTGCTACCGGCTACATAGGCATCTAAAACAATTAACAAAACCGTGGTACGTGTTACCCAAGTCATACTTGCTCATGAATGACATCTGACTGTACTTTACTGTACTTTTACTTTATCAATCCAGAAGGCTGAAGGCTAAATTTGATCTGAATACAGTTTGAAGTCATTCTGTATTTATTGACAACAATTTGAACAGTAGTTCATATGGAACACTATTCACTATTTAATCAAATCCTTGATCTTGATATATTGTATAAGTTTGCTAAATAATAATTCTGCCAGCTCACTGCCTTCACCTGTTCGTTAATATTGGAATTTAAAGCTAATTTGGTTCCAAAAGTACCATACAATCATAAACTTTCTTTAGTCTGCATCCTACTTTATTAAATACGAAGTGTTATTCATTATAAGGATTGGGATGTGTGGAATAGGTTATTTATTGTTAACCTCTTAACATTCACATTTTTCAATTTCTATGCAAAAAACATATTTCTTTATTATTTATTTTGAATGTGGAGGCACAATGGCCCAGTGGTTAGGGCAGAGGACTCGCGGTCGGAGGATTGCGGTTTCGATTCCCAGACTGGGCATTGTGTGTGTTATTGAGCAAAAACACCTAAAAGCCCCACGAGGTTTCAACAGGGGGTGATGGCGACCCCTGTTGTAATCTTTTGCCCCAACTTTCTCTCACTCTTTTTTCCTGTTTCTTGAGTAACACTGCAATGGACTGGCGTCCCGTTCAGCTGGGGGGAACACATACGCCACAGAAACCAGGAAACTGGGCCCATGAGCCTGGCTAGGCTTGAAAAGGGCGCATAAATAAAAAACAAAACAATTTTAATAAAATTTATTTTGAATCATGTCTGTAAAGAAGAATAAGTACACAAATTATTTTGGATTAGTTTATGATTTATTATGAAATTACTGATCGTTAACGATAGGAAATGGAACATCATGGACAAAGTATTTCAGGGTAGAAATAATTGACAAGTACAGTGAGCATATATTTTCATTCAAATATATATTTATTAGACATCTCTGAATGAAAATATACGGGATAATATATTAACCCTTTTGTTACTAACACAGCTGAAACCGGCTCTGGATCTGTAATACAAATGTCTTATTTTCATAAGTTTTGAATTAAAATCTTCCACCAAAGCTTAGTCATAATTAATGTTCCTAACACTAGCTTAATGATAACTAAGTTATTTTACTAAATTCTTTTGTTATATTTGAAGTAATTGAAAAAAACACAGAGCATCTTAAAATAAATATAGTAATGAAAGGGTTAAGTGGTTAATAAACTTTCTAATTTATTGATTGACTTTCAGTTGGTGACATTGTCAGAATATCTTCTGAAACAGCTTCAATACAACGCACCATCTTGTAGTTCCACAGAAACAGACGATACATCAGAGACTGATTCTAACATCATACACAATATTGGTCTCATTTATAAATCTAAGGTAAGAATGTTGTCATTGATGTTGATGGTGGGAATGGTGTTGTTGGCGGCGAGCTGGCAGAGTCGTTAGCACGCCGGGCGAAATGCCTAGCAGTATTTCGTCTGCCGCTACATTCTGAGTTCAAATTCCGCCGAGGTCGACTTTGCTTTTCATCCTTTTGGGGTCGATTAAATAAGTACCAGTTACGCACTGGGGTAGATATAATCGACTTGATCCCTTTGTCTGTCCTTGTTTGTCCTCTCTGTGTTTAGCCCCTTGTGGGTAGTAAAAAAAATAGGTGTTGTTGGGGATGTTGTTGCTGCTGTTGTTGTTGTTAAGCAACAAGACTGGTAAGAGTGATGGTGTAGGGCTTAGGGGCAGGAGACCCCAGACCTTTGGGGAAAAAGAAACTTTGGTTGTCTTGTTGTAGTCGAGGGCTCTTCGTTGACGTCTGACACCACTGGGAGGTGGCCCTCGAAGTCGCTGGACATGGAGATCTCCAGGTCCAAATTCTTGGATGGCTGCTGCTGTTGCTGATGGTGGTGGTGGTGTTGCTGTTGTTCTTAATACTTTGATGTGGAGGCGCAATGGCCCAGTGGTTAGGGCAGCGGACTCGCGGTTGTAGGATCGCGGTTTCGATTCCCAGACCAGGCGTTGTGAGTGTTTATTGAGCGAAAACACCTAAAGCTCCACGAGGCTCCAGCAGGGATGGTGGTGATCCCTGCTGTACTCTTTCACCACAACTTTCTCTCACTCTTACTTCCTGTTTCTGTTGTACCTGTGTTTCAAAGGGCCGGCCTTGTCACTCTCTGTGTCACGCTGAATATCCCCGAGAACTACGTTAAGGGTACAAGTGTCTGTGGAGTGCTCAGCCACTCACACGTTAATTTCACGAGCAGGCTGTTCCGTTGACTTGGATCAACCGGAACCCTCATCATCCTAACTGACGGAGGTCTTCCACAATACTTTGATATTGTTGTTGTATTTTTATGTTGTAGCCATTGTTGATTCTATGTTGTTGTACAACCACATATAAGTTCTGAACAAACAGGCTTACTGTTAAAGATGTTCCAACTATGGCCATCCCATTTTTTCAGACACGTTTGCCCAAGGTTCCACTATGTGGCAACTTGGGCATCATCTACAATTGCCTCAAGCCAACAAAAGCCTTGTGAGTGGATTTGGTTGACAAAACCTGAAGAAAGCCTGTCGCGCACGTGTGTCTCTGTGTTGGTCCCCCACCGCTGCTTAACGACCAGTTGTTGCTTAAGGTCAGCCCTGTTTGAATAGCTCTGTGATCTGACCTTCCAACCAAGCCCATCTTGTTCTTTATTTAAAGAATGAAGGCTGTGACTTGAGGAAGGTTTTAATGCTATTCCTCTGAGATGAAGTGACTACATAGAAGTTCTCTCATAGGCTCATGTGAAACCAGTGAGTATTACTGGTACTTGACATCACTGATACCAAAGAGATATGGGAAAGAGAAACTCGTGGTTTAAACTCAGTTATACAAGGCACCTAACTAGATGCATTATTGCATCTTATCCATTACATCTATGCTAATACCTTATCTATTACATCCATACTAATACCAACACTGTGGCTCCCACCATGGCACAACTACTGTCTTGGTCTCTGTGTTAAGTATAAAATGCTTATAGCATTAGGGTAAGGGTACACATCGACAAACAAACAAACTTCAAATCAGGCACAATAAACAAGAGAATCTCTATGCAAACTTACTGGAAATAATAGTCCAGTCTCCCTCAATTCATGCTCTTCCAGCTATCATCAAAAGGAAGAAAGAGGTTTGATTGGAATAATGTACTCTTAGTTTGATTTACTAAGTCCCCATAACTTAGTAGTTTGACAAAAGTGACTGATAGGATAAGAACCAGGCTTTTAAAAATAAAGTACGTACTGGGGTCAATTCATCCAACTAAAAATTTTTCAAGGCGGTGCCCCAGCATGGCCACAGTCTAACGACTGAAACAAGTAAAAGATAAAAAAATAAAAGATATATTATCCAATGTGCCCCTTTCTTGATATAGTAGGGTGTCTGATATGAAGAGGGTTTTGTTGCTGTTTGTAGCTGATCAAGCAACCTCAAAAAAGCTTCAATAAATTTCACTCTACTTATTAATCCTTTCTACTATAGGCACAAGGCCTGAAATTTTGGGGAGGGGGATAGTCGATTACATCGACCCCCCAGTACTCAACTGGTACTTGATTTATCTACCCTGAAAGGATGAAAGGTAAAGTTGATCATAGTGGAATTTGAACTCAGAACATAACGGCAGACAAAATACTGCTAAGTATTTCACCCAGTGTGCTAGCGATTCTGCCAGCTTGTTGCCTTTCACTCTACTTATTAATGCTAACCACTTTACAGACAAACTGGGTGGGATCTCCACCCCAGCCCCCCATGCTAGCACCAGTGAGGTTGCCAAGTAACTCCAAAGACAAAGGGAAAGCTCCCTTGACTGAGTGCAGTCATAAAAGAGAGGAAAGTGTGGAGAGGTTAACATATGATAGAGGGATAGTCACTGCATTACAAGTTTATATGAGAAGTCCTCCTCAAGGTAAATAATGTAGTTTCTCTGTGTTTTAACATAATGTTCATGTTAAGTTGGAGAATACAATTTACCTCCTGGTAGTCATACTGCTTCTGTTGCTGTTAATTATTTTATAAAAAAGATATATTATTGTTATATGAAATGTTTTTGTTATTTAATTTCTAGCTTCAGATGATCTATCAAGCATACAAGGTTTATGCACAGGGCCTCGGTCAAGCCAACACTGTCCTGAAAGACCTTCAGAATAATGCAAACTTCAAAATGTTCCTCAAGGTAAGTTTAAATGTGCATAAGACATGCACGCACGTACGTATTTGTGCAACATGCATGCCTATACAGATACATGTAGGCGCAGGCATGGCTGTGGAGTTAAGAGGCTCACTTTGCTACTACATAGTTTCAGGTTCGATTCCACCATGTGGTTGGTACCTCAGGCATTTGTTTTCTGCTATAGCCCCACCACCCTGGATGACTAATGCCTTGTGAGTGAATTTTAAACAGTTCTCCCCCTCCTCCTCCTTTTCTGTCTTTGTCTTTGTCTTCTCTTCCTCCCATTTTCTTCACCTTCAAACTCTGGTTTTGTTGGAACTCCTACTGTCTTGCATGCAAAGTGAGCTTGTACCTGCAACCTTTGGTACCATACTGTCTGTTCTTTTCAAGTATTTAATATTTTCCTGATGATTCTGACTGCTGCTGCTGCTGTTGTTGTTGTTGTTATTATTCACCATCATCATCATCATCATCATCATCATCGTCATCATTCTATAGTCATATTTTTATCACGTGCTTTCACTGCACTACCGAGCATGGCTCTGTGTACCTTGGGTACATGCTGTGGTTTGTTGTGATGCTCTTATTGTTACTGTATTGAGAGTGTTTTATGTAGGATGTGTGCAGTGCCTAGTAGTGCTATTTTGTATATGTTATATATATTTGTTGGTCATAGTGTTTTTATGCTTTTGTCTGAATATTTTTTCATACCTAATGTGCCTACTATTATAGGAATCGTTTCTGTTTTTAGACTCCACATTCGAGTTACCTCTATTTCCAGGTTTTTGTATTTTGAAAGTTTATCCATTTCTTTTAGAGAAACGTTGCTGGCATCGGCCACGAGTCGTAAAAAGCACTATCTGACTCGTGGCCGTTGCCAGCGCCGTTTCGACTGGCTTCCGTGCCGGTGGCACGTAAAATACACCAATCCGACCGTGACCGTTGCCAGCCTCGCCTGGCACCTGTGCAGGTGGCATGTAAAAAGCACCCACTACACTCACGGAGTGGTTGGCGTTAGGAAGGGCATCCAGCTGTAGAAACATTGCCAGATAAGACTGGAGCCTGGTGCAGCCTTCTGGCTTCCCAGATCCCTGATCGAACCGTCCAACCCATGCTAGCATGGAGAACGGACGTTAAATGATGATGTTATCATCTGCTGGTATTTATACATAATTAGAAAGCATTTTTTTTTCTTGATGATCTCTCTGACAACTATATCCAGCCTATTGGCCTTAATTTCTCTATCTGTGTGTATTGGCATATCCCTGAGTATGGTTGCTTTCTAGTTTTCTGTGACCTTTTCTGGCATGTGTGTATACCATCTTTTTTCTGTTGATATTCCATAGTATTGGTATATTATTCTTATTATAAGCCTCGCCTGGCCCCCGTGCTAGTGGCACGTAAAAAGCACCATCCGATCGTGGCCGTTTGCCAGCCTCGTCTGGCACCTGTGCCGGTGGCACGTAAAAAGCACCCACTACACTCACGGAGTGGTTGGCGTTAGGAAGGGCATCCAGCCGTAGAAACATTGCCAGATCAGACTGGGCCTGGTACAGCCTTCTGGCTTCCCAGGCCCCAGTTGAACCGTCCAACCCATGCTAGCATGGAAAGCGGACGCTAAACGATGATGATTATTATTATTATTATTATTATTATCATTATCATTATTATTATTATTATTATTAACATTCCGTAGTCTTATTTTTATCATGCGCTTTCACTGCACTACTGAACACAGCTCTGTGTATCTTGAGTATGTGCTGTGATGCTCTTGTTGTTACTGTATTGAGAGTGTTTTATGTAGGATGTGTGCAGTGCCTAGTAGTGCTATTTTGTATATGTTATATATATTTGTTGGTCATAGTGTTTTTATGCTTTTGTCTGAATATTTTATCATACCTAATGTGCCTACTATTATAGGAATCGTTTCTGTTTTTAGACTCCACATTCGAGTTACCTCTATTTCCAGGTCTTTGTATTTTGAAAGTTTCTCCATTTCTTTTATTTTTACTACTACTACTACTACTACTACTACTACCACTACCACTACCACTACCACTACCACTACCACCACCACCACCACCACCACCACTACTACTACTACTATTACAACCACCATCATTATCCTTTAGTAGAAAGGATTGTTATTATTATTATTGTTGTTGTTATTATTTTAATTTTTTCTTTTTTCTAGGAGTGTGTCTCAGCTGTGAAGCAGACCAGTATCAGTGCATTTATCACCCGTCCTTCTCAGGTATGTTATTTCTTCTTATTGGATCCCTAGGGTATTCTTAATTTTTAAGTGAGGTACATATACAAGTGTTTGTGTGTGTCTGTGTGTATTTAACCCTTTCGTTACTATATTTCTGACCAAAATACACCCCTCATGTGTTTCAATTAAATTCTAAAATAATCATGAATTTAGGCTTGTTTCATTAAATAACTGTAACTTTTTTACTTATCAACATTTTAATGTGATATTTGGAACATAATTAAAGGAAGGGTTCTTAATCAATTCTGTTGCATAACTTTTGTCTCAAAGTGACTTTAATTACAGGTAAATCCAGGTAAATTGAGCAAAAGGTAAAAATATTAAAATTTTAAATTGAGCAAAAGGTAAAAAATTAAAATTTTGTTTAAACATCACTATAGAAAATGAATCATCAGCTAATATTCAAATGGGTATGCAACAAAATTATGATAAAGAAGAATTGTGCACATCACTAGATCATCAGTTGAATTTAATGCACAACAGGTGTACCATAAAGGTGGAATAAACTGAAATATTGGAATCCACCGTAAGTTTGACCGAACTAAAGAAATCGGTCAAAAAATAATATACGGCCCTGGTTATGGAATGGAAGTGATAAATTCCAGACCATATCGTTCCCTAGGCCATGCTGACTAACATTATTTTCCCTGTATAAAAACTAAATCCACGCAGTACCCAGTATTTGCTTCACAAATTTCCCAAACTTTGAACCCCGATTTTAGGTTTATTTACAATTTGCGTAAGTGTGTTTCCACATTGATCGCTTCAAACAATAACTTCCAGACCACATCGTACCCTAAGCCATGCTGACTAACATTAGTTTCCCTGTATAAAAACTAAATCCACGCAGTACCCAGTAATTTGCTTCACAAATTTCCCAAACTTTGAACCCCGATTTTGGGTTTGTTTACAATCTGCGTAAGTTTGTTTCCGAAGTGATCGCTTCAAACTAGCATACTGAAGAAAATAAAAGTCTAATGATTTCACTTCCTAAGAAAGGCTATAGATAAACTTTATCTCCTCAGAAAAATTGCTAATAAAAACATTTTAAAAGTTTTTTTACTTCATTCCGATGTAAAATCATCTTCGCTGTCGCCTTCGCCGCTTTGTTTCTTCGGAAGGCGCTGCTTTCATTTTCGGATAAAAAAATATTATTTTGTACACCACGTGCTTTAGTACCTATTTCATTCTTTTTCTCGATATCTCCCTATTTTCCGTTGACAAAGCTTTAAATTCGGAATCAATGCTTGATAACATGAAACTCCTATCCATTTTCAAAGTTGAAGAAATATCGATGCCGTAAAACATGTGGAAAAAAATCTCCCAAAATTCCCTGAGTTGAGATATCACTTCAAGCAATGTCGGATACTATAACTCAACTATTTATAATGTGAAATCACATGCTTTAACGAATGTACCAACGAGATTTGGGTTCAAATTTACATTTAAATAACAATGGGTTCTAACGGCCGGGTATGGCTGGGTTGGTACTTTGAACCAAAAAATTTTTCGGCCGGCTACAGCCGGGTTAGTAACGAAAGGGTTAAAAACCTATTCACCACGGGACTTTCTACTTTCATATTGCAGCATGTCAAAGAGATGTACCAAACTCTTAGGGAGATATTTTGCAACACCCCACAAGAGGATTCCGACTACTTGAACCTGAAACTAGTTGTCGAGGGTAAGTTCAATCATGGGCCCTGTTTTTACCATTTTGTTGATGGTTAAATATGTCAGAAATAGCCATCGAGTTCAATTCTTCCACTACTCTTGTTTCTTACTTTTAGCAATACAAATTAAAGAGGGTAGCTTTTAATGGCCATAAGACCTCCTGGAAATAGCTGCCAAATTTCTCTCAAATCACACCCTACTGTCCTTCATTCATTGATTGACTTAGGGAAATATTCATCATACTGGAACTTTGGCAGCTTCTCTATCTATTTCCACATCTTATTTCTTTACTGCCCACAAGGGGCTACACACAGAGGGGACAAACAAGGACAGACAAACAGAGTAAGTCGATTATATCGACCCCAGTGTGTAACTGGTACTTAATTTAAGGCGTCAAGCTGGCAGAAACGTTAGCACGCTGGGCGAAGTGCTTAGCGGTATTTCGTCTGCCGCTACGTTCAGAGTTCAAACTCCACCAAGGTCGACATAGCCTTTCATCCTTTCGGGGTCGATTAACTAAGTACCAGTTACGCACTGGGGTCGATATAATCGACTTAATCTGTTTGTCTGTCCTTGTTTGTCCTCTCTGTGTTTAGCCCCTTGTGGGTAGTAAAGAAATAGGTATTTCGTCTGCCGTTACGTTCCGAGTTCAAATTCCACTGTGGTTGACTTTGCCTTTCATCCTTTCGGGTCGATAAATTAAGTACCAGTTATGCACTGGGGTCGATATAATCGAGTTAATCTGTTTGTCTGTCCTTGTTTGTCCTCTCTGTGTTTAGCCCCTTGTGGGTAGTAAAGAAATAGGTACTTAATTTATCGACCCCGAAAGGATGAAAGGCAAAGTCGACCTTGGCGGAATTTGAACTCAGAACATCTACTTCCACATCTGCCATCAGAAAATTCCTGATTTATACTAAATCTGTGTTTGTCTTTTTAAGATTCATTCAGTACAGTTTTAATTCCTTCACATTCTCATCTGCTGCAGTCTGCCACCATAAATATTATTGTCTATTGTTTCAGTCATTAGAAGGTGGCCATGCTGGAGCAGCACAAATTGACTCCGGTACTTATTGTGTTAAGTCTGGTACTTAATCTATCAGTCTGTTTTGTCGAACTGCTAAGTTACAAGGATGTAAACACACCAGCACTGGTTATCAAGCGGTGAGCAGGAGACAAACACAGATACAAAGACACACATATGTGAAGGGTTTCTTTCAGTTTCCGCATACCAAATGCACTCACAAGGGTTTGGTCAGCCTGAAGCTATAGCAGTAGATACTTGCCCAAGGTGCTATGCAGTGGGACTGAACCTGGATCCATGTGATTGGGAAGCAAGCTTCTTACCACACAGCCTGGTATAATGATTTTCAGTCACAGTTTCCCTCTATCAGTAGCAACAGATTTTGTCTTAGCATACCACTGAAGAAGCCCAGTGAGGCAGACATGTGCATCTAGCATTCTTACCACCACTACTGGACAGTTTTTGTCTGCTACTGATGTAGCTTTGTATTTTTAAACACAGCACATCCATAAGAGATATTATCTATATATGCAGGAGTGGCTGTGTGGTAAGTAGCTTGCTTACCAACCACATGGTTCCGGGTTCAGTCCCACTGCGTGACACCTTGGGCAAATGTCTTCCTCTATAGCCTCCAGGCCGACCAAAGCCTTGTGAGTGGATTTGGTAGACGGAAACTGAAAGAAGCCCATCATATATATGTATGTGTGTATATGTTTGTCTGTGTTTGTTCTCCCAACATCGCTTGACAACCAATGCTGGTGTGTTTACATCCCCGTAACTTAGCGGTTCGGTAAAAGAGACTGACAGAATAAGTACTAGGCTAACAAAGAATAAGTCATGGGGTCGATTTGCTCGACTAAAGGTGGTGCTCCAGCATGGCCACAGTCAAATGACTGAAACAAGTAAAAGAGTAAAGAGAGAGTATCTCCAGATGAGTATCATCATCATCAATGTTTAATGACTGCTTTCCATGCTGGCATGGGTTGGACAGTTAGACTGGGGACTGGCAAGCCAGGAGGCTGCACCAGGCTCCAATCTGATCTGGCAAGGTTTCTACGGCTGGATGCCCTTCCTAGCACCAACTTCTCTGAGAGTGTAGTGGGTGCTTTTACGTGTCACCAGCACAGCCACGACTACAAATACTGCTGTTAATTTGCCTTTTGCGATGTATCAACATTAAGTAAGATACACAGATGGCTATTTTAAACCAATATTGCTACTCTTTACTCTTTTACTCTTTTACTTGTTTCAGTCATTTGACTGCGGCCATGCTGGAGCACCGCCTTTAGTCGAGCAAATCGACCCCGGGACTTATTCTTTGTAAGCCCAGTACTTATTCTATTGGTCTCTTTTTGCCGAACCGCTAAGTGACGGGGACGTAAACACACCAGCATCGGTTGTCAAGCAATGCTAGGGGAATAAACACAAACACACATACGCATACATATATATATATATATATATATATATACATATATACAACAGGCTTCTTTCAGTTTCCGTCTAACAAATCCACTCACAAGGCATTGGTCGGCCTGGGACTATAGCAGAAGACACTTGCCCAAGATGCCACGCAGTGGGACTGAACCCGGAACCATGTGGTTGGTTAGCAAGCTACTTACCACACAGCCACTCCTACGGTTGCATATAATGAATGTCATTCGTTTAATTATCAGCAAACCTAATTTTGTCCCCATATGACATTCGTTAGCAATAAAAGCCCTTACTAAATAACGAAGCATGTCAATATTTCCCCTTCTTACATTTTTTCATCTTTTCTGCATGAATAGATCAACAATCTAACACATATTAGAAATACAGACATGGCCTAGTGGTTAGAGTGTTAGGCCCTCAATCATGAGATTATGAGTTCAATTCCTAGAACAAGCAGCATGTTATGTTTTTGAGCCAGAAATTTAATTTCACCTTAGATCAATCCATTCGGTGGAAGTTAGTACCAGCCAAGTGCTGGTGCTGTCCTCTCTTCCTTCCAGTTGTAACATCCTGGCTATTCTGCTGAGTCCAAGCTGGAAGGGACAAGAGGGTGCCTGTGTCTTCTCATGGCTACAGAAGCACCTAAAGCAATTAGTATGGTACTTGTTACCAAGTAATACTTTCTTGCAAAAGATGTCTGCTTTTTTAAAAAAATTTTTTAGGCAGGTCTATGTGGTAAGAAGCTTGCTTCTCAAGCCACTTAGTTCCAGGTTCAGTTCCATTGTGTGGCACCTTGGGCAAATAGCTTCTGTTATAAGCCTTGGGTCGATCAATGCCTTGTGAGTGGATTTGTTAGACAAAAGCTGAAAGAAGCCTATTTGTGTGTTTGTGTGTGTCTGTTTGCCCCCCATCACTGCTTGACAATCAGTGTTGGTGTGTTTACATCCCTGTAACTTTGCAGTCCAATAAAAGAGATTGATAGAATAAGGCTTAAAAAGAAAATTTGACTGAAAATCATTCAAGGTTGTGCCCCTGCATGGCTACAGTCTAATGACTGAAACAAGTAAAAATATCTCTCTATATATAAAGCTGAAGTTGTCTGTGTATGGCAGGTTTGGTAGCCTTCAACTAACACTATCTCCTCCGAGACCCTGCAGCGCAAGTTGACTAAAATTGAGAGTATGATAGAAGAAGGCTTGCTCTTCCTTCCGTAGAAGAAAAAAATTCAAAATCGGACCATGTTAACACCAAAAATTATTTACATCAAAAAGGTGCTTTTTTCTGAAAATCCCTATTTTTTACGATTTTTTGACTGCTGTGTCGCCATTTTTCGGTGTATTTCAACCAGAAAAATGTTCACTTAAAGAGAATAACAAGCTACATAATGCAAAAGTTTTACTTTTCAAAAATTCCTATTCTAAAGGGTCGAAACAAACCCAAGCAACGCCGGGCGATACTGCTAGTCAAAGATAAAATCTTGTTTGACTGAAAATTACTGTTATATGTTTTATTCTGAAGTTCATCTTCTTGATTTATTTCCGTCTTAGGTCTCCAACTCTGTGCGACTTACATCACCAATTACACCTGTATCAGGGCTCAGAAGCTGGCATCATCATCATCATCGTCATCACATTCATCATCAATGTCTAACAGTTCCCTAAGTTCTTACACCAATTCGAGTCACTCGGGAGTTTCCTCTGCAGTCTTCGATGGCAATCCTTCCGAGAGACTCAAATCTTCAGTGTGTGCAGTGAGCGTTTCAAGAGACTTCCATTACGAAGGGAAATTGCAGGTTTCAAATACCGTCTGTGTGAAGAAAGAGCAGGCATCAATATCGTACATACGGAATCTCAAACCATCCAAGTCAAATCTTGGACAAACTTCGTCAAACTGTTCCGAAGATTCTGGTCATTCTGTAGATTCGCAACTGTCAAGTATTCAGAAAAAATTGTATTTCCCAAGCACTGTTCCAGTAAGTTAGTTTCCGAATTTTTATTTTCGTTTTTAAAAACTCTCAACATTTGGAGCAAGAGAGGGTTAAAGGTTAAAAGTTAGCTTCTGTGGCTGAATTTGTTATTTGGTTTTAATTCCATATTTTTATTTTTATCACTATAATAACTTTAAGACAGACATCATCATCATCATCGTTTAGCGTCCGCTTTCCGCGCTAGCATGGGTTGCACGGTTCGACCGGGGTCTGGGAAGCCAGGGGCTGCACCAGGCTCCAGTCTGATCTTGCAGTGTTTCTACAGCTGGATGCCCTTCCTAACGCCAACCACTCCGCGAGTGTAGTGGGTGCTTTTTACGTGCCACTTGCACAGGTGCCAGGGGGGTCTGGCATCGGCCACGATCGGTTGGTGCTTTTAACGTGCCACTGGCACGGAAGCCAGCCAAGGTGGCGCTGGCATCGGCCACGTTCGGATGGTGCTGAAGATCCTAATATAATTTTTCATTAACTCTTTAAAAACAGGCGACATTAAAGCTATGTAAGAAATTAATACTTCGAGTTGGGCCTCACAGAGGTAGAGTGACTGAGTTTTGGGCCTCATAGAGGCAATGACTGAGACCTTTGGCGTTATATTGTGCTTGAGAAGAAGCCCCATCAAACCGAGCAAAGTTGTGGCAGATACCTGTGTCACGCAGATTTGGCACGTAAAAACACCCTGGTATCACCCATTACACTCTCAGAGTGGTTGGCGTTAGGAAGGGCATCCAGGTGTAAAAAAACCATGCCAAATCAGACTGGAGTCTGATGCAGGCTTCCAGTGTGCCAGCCCAGTCAAACTGTCCAACTCTTGCCAGCATGGACAATGGATGTTAAATGATGATGGTGTGTGTGTGTGCGTGCACATTATCAGCAGCATCATTTAACATTCCCGTATTCCATGCTGGCATGGGTTAGACAGTTGGCAGGATCCAAACAACCTGTGAGCTGCATTGGTCTCCAGTATCTCTTTTGGCAAGGTTTCTAAGGCTGGATGCCCTTTCTTATGCTGACCACTGTACAGAGTGTCTTTTTTTTTTTTGTGACACAAACATTATTTCATCTGTGACAAACTCCTTTATTGGTGGGACAATTTATCTAAGACCACAACATCTAAAGTGTCTTCATTTTTTTTTTTTTGAAAGATAGTACAGTGTAGTATTTCAGCATTAATTACATAAATAGACATATGATGGATTTTTTTATTTAATCTTGTTGAGTACGTTGCATTTCACTCTACAAAACTGTTTACTGAATGTGGTGGTGTGAAACATCATCATCATCATCATCATTTAACGTCTGCTTTCCATGCTAGCATGGGTTGGACGGTTCAACCGGGGTCTGGGAAGCCAGTAGGCTGCACCAGGGTCCAACCTGATCTGGCAAGGTTTCTACAGCTGGATGCCCTTCCTAACACCAACCACTCCGAGAGTGTAGTGGGTGCTATTTATGTGTCACTGGCACAGGTGCCAGGGGAGGCTGGCAACGGCCACATACATATATATTTATCTACAAAAAAATAATCAGTCTTTTAGTAGTTCCACTTCCAATTAGTTGTAGCCATGCTGGAACATAATGACATAATTAATCCTTTAGCATGTAAACTAGCCATATTTGGTTCAAAATTTTATATCATCACTGGTCAGATTCAGCCTCTCACACCTACCCTACAATATCATTCTAAAAGCAAACAGTTACATCTCAATCATAAAAGCCATGCGAGAATGCATGCTTAATTCAAGACAATGAATAAATAAGCATTACACTTGAAAGAGTAAACTAAATGCTAAAGGGTTAATATATGGTATTTATTCTTTCTTTGTAGTATTTCCAGTTGTGTCAGGAAGAAAGACATCTCATTTATTCCGGTGAGATTTTCAGGTGGGATGGAGATGTTTGGAACAAGGTGAGTTTGAACATGTAATCCTTTTTTGTCTTACCTGTTGTTGGATTGTGTCCTTGTTGGGGCCACTGCCTTCAAGGGTTTAGCTGCACAAATTAACCCCAGTACATTTTTTTTTAAAGTCTGGTACATAAGTTACAGGGACGTAAATGAACCAACACTGGTTATTAAATGATGAGTAAGTGACATGCAAATGGAGAGAGAGAGAGAGAGAGAGAGAGAGAGTGGGCTTTCATACAGTTCCTGTCTCTTTTACTTGTTTCAGTCATGTGACTGTGGCCATGCTGGAGCACTGCCTTTAGTTGAGCAAATCGACCCCAGGACTTATTCTTTGTAAGCCTAGTACTTATTCTATCAGTCCCTAGCCTAGTACTTATTCTATCGGTCTTTTTGCCGAACTGCTAAGTTACAGGGACATAAACACACCAGCATTGGTTGTCAAGCGATGTTGGGGGGTGGTGGTGACAAACATACACACACACATGTGTGTGTGTGTGTATATATATATATATATATATATATATATATATATATATATACACACACACACATATACATATACATACTACAGGCTTCTTTCAGTTTCTGTCTACCAAATCCACTCACAAGACTTTGGTCGGCCCGAGGCTACAGTAGAAGACACTTGCCCAAGGTGCCACGCAGTTAGACTGAACCCGGAACAATGTGGTTCGTAAGTAAGCTATTTAACACACAGCCATTCCTGCACCTATCTGTTCATTCATAACTGGATGTTTTTGTTTATATGTTTTGTTTTTCTATGGTTTGTTTATAATGATTTTTTTATGTCTTGCAGTTACAGTTGATGTTATTTTCTGATCTCCTCTTACAAACTGAGAAATCTGCTGATGGTAGACTGACAGTTGTGGAGAGTCCACTCATGTTGTATTCTTTGCAAGGAATTGAATCTCAGAGAAAGCATGGTGAGTGAACCAGATTTTAAATAAAGATCTTTATTATTATTATTGAGTGAGAGAGCAGTGCATGCCATCAAAGTGACACTGGGGTAAAATATACGAAGCCCAGCATACCCATCATGACTACCCGTCTGATAAGGGTGCACCAGGCACATGCATCCATATGTGCGCAACATGATTTCATATCAAGATAAACAGCACATGACCTTGCTATTGGGGCCCGGTTAGATTTTTCTTCTGGACAAGTAACCCATCCCGCTCAAAAGGTCCCTGAATAAGGATTGTTTAAGGGTGTTGAATGAAACACCCATGTTTCCAAAGGTGAATTATTCAAACCTCCAAGAATCCCTCTCAACACATGGCTATGATGCTCCCCAACTACTTCTGCTCGTGACCAGAGATGCACATATCGTCAACCACTAAGGGACATGCTCAACTGGTTAAGGTCAAACTACTGACAAGCAAATCGGTGGTATTGAGCAGAATATTTGCTGTAGCCCATCTTTTATACCAAGACAAAACGATGTACATGATAACACTTCCAATCAGTTAAGATCAGCAGTCATGAGAGCCACTGCCTAGTACTGCATCAGGGCTATTTATTATTATTATTATTATTATTATTATTAGTAGTAGTAGTGGTGGTGGTGGCGGTGGCGGCGGCGGTTGTAGTAGTAGTGATAGTAGCAGCAACTGCTGCTTCCACTGGCACAGGTGTAATTTACATGACACTGGCAATGGCTAAGTCTATGATTTCATTTGGCTCAAAAAGTCTTTTCAAGCATAGCATATCACACCAAAGGTCTCGGTCACTTGTCCTCACCTTCATGAGACCCAACGTTCGAGGATCAAGCTACTAGCAACTGTTTAGTTATTATTCTATGTTTTTCTAAGACAGCAACCTGGGAGAATTGTTAGCATGCCTGACAAAATGTTAAGCAGCATTTTGTCTGCCTGTCTTAACGTTGATCACTGGATTTGATATCATCATCATCATCATTTAATTTCTGCTTTCCATGCTAGCACGGGTTGGACAATTTGACTGAGGGCTGGGAAGCCAGTAGGCTCCAATCTGATTTGGCAAGGTTTCTACAGCTGGATGCCCTTCGTAATGCCAACCACTCTGAGAGTGTAGTCAGTGCTTTTTACATTCCACTAGCATGAGGGCCAGTTAGGCGATACTGGCATCAACCATGCTCAAATGATGCTTTTTCTGTACCACCAGCACAGGAGCCAGTCAGGCAGCACTGGTATCGATCACGTTCAAATGGTGCTTATCTTTAAAATTGCTGGACTTGTGCCAAAATTTGAAATCAATATTTAGGAATGGTCATTTTGCCAGTTTAGCCAATAAAAACACACGCACTATATATTTGGTGTTACTTTGCTTCAGCGTTATTTATTTTTGTGGCACTTTCGGTAGGTGTCTTCCACTATAGCCCCGAGCCGACTGGAGCTTTGTGATTGAATTTGGTAGGTGGAAGTTACTGCCATGTGTGTATGTGTGCGTATAGCTGCTCAGTGCCTCTCCGAAAGAGAGAGAGGGATTAATCTTAATCTTATTTCGGCCAGAGTTCTTTATTGGTTAAACTGGCAAAATGACCATTCCTAAATACAACAATATCTGTTTCAACACACGATTTCACATCAAAAATCTTGCAAAACAAATATAGAAATCAATATTATTGTACGTTTTCTGTTTCCTGTTTTGAATTTACATTTTTCATATCAATTCCTTCAACTTTTCTTTCTCTTTCCCTTCAGCTACAGACTTCCTTCTTCATGTAATGTGTTCTTCGGATAAATCTTTGGCTTCCTTAAAGAAATTGATGTTCCGAGCACCTAATATTGAACAGAAGTACACCTGGAAGACTTTGATTGAACAACGCATTCTCACTTACCGAAGTGGGAGTCTTGAATCATTCATTACGTCAGATATTTCTGGCGCTTCTGGAGTGATTGTATGAAAATAACCGTGGCAACTGATATTCGTCATTGTCACTGTCATCATCGTCATCAACATAATCATCATCATCAACCATCATCAATCATCCATCATCAATCATCGTCATCATTCTACATCCAATTTCCCATGCTTGCACGAAGCAGACAGAACTTGTTGATGCACATTTTCTACAGCTGGATGCTCTTCCTGTCAACAACTCACCTATTTCCAACCAAAGTAATATTTTCCCTGGAGCAGACTTTTTTTTTTTTACAGAAGACTGGATTTGAACAACCTCACTTGCATGTTGATGATAATGCTCCTTTACGACCATCACATGAAGTCAAGACAAAGGTACATGCTCACACACATATATACATACATACACAATGGCTTCTTTCAGTTTCCTGTTTCTTTATTGCCCACAAGGGGCTAAACATAGAGGGGACAAACAAGGACAGAGGGATTAAATCGATTACATCGACCCCAGTGCATAACTGGTACTTAATTTATCGACCCTGAAAGGATGAAAGGCAAAGTCGACCTCGGCGGAATTTGAACTCAGAACATAACGGCAGACGAAATACCTATTTCTTTATTACCCACAAGGGGCTAAACACAGAGAGGACAAACAAGGACAGACATAGGTATTAAGTCGATTACATCGACCCCAGTTCATAACTGGTACTTAATTTATCGACCCCGAAAGGATGAAAGGCAAAGTCGACCTCGGTGGAATTTGAACTCACAACGTAACGCAGACGAAATACCGATAAGCATTTCGCTCAGCGCGCTAATGTTTCTGCCAGCTTGCCGCCCTATCTTTCAGTTTCCATGTACCAAATCCACTCACAAGACTTTATTTGACCTGGGGCTATAGTAGAAGACACTTGCTCAAGGAGCTATGCAGTGGGATTGAACCAAAGACCAAATGGTCAGGAAGCAAGCTTCTTAACCACACATCAACACCTGCACCTACCTGTGTGAGATATTGGCTTCAAATTTTGGCACAAGGCCAGCAAGTTCGAGTGAAGGGATAAGTTTATTACATCAACCCCATTGCTCAACTGGTACTTAATTTATAAACCCCAAAAGATGAAAGGCAAAGTTGACCTCAGCAGCATTTGAACTCAATATGCTAAAGACAGATGAAATATTGTTAAGCGTTTTGCCCTGTGTGCTAACGGTTCTTCCAACTTACGATCTTGCTCCATGCGAGATATTAACAGATAATCAACCTTTTGCAGCTCAAGAATTGAAGAAACCAAAATTAAACCTTAGCCTTTTCTTTGCCATGTTTCTGTTGAAATACACTGACTTTGTTTCAAGTAATTTTGAAAATAATAAAGAATTTAATAAAATACATTATCATTATTAAGCTGGTGTTTGGAGCATAAATTAGCATGAAATTTTGACTGAAGCTTTTAATTTAAATCACTGTAAAATAGGAAGTTTGTACAATAGAACCAAAGATAGCCTCAAACAGGTTGGTATCAAAAGGGTTATAAAAATTTTAATGTGTTTATGGCACTTTTAATAATAATCATCATCATTGAGATAATGGAATTTACTATGCTACGCCAGACTTCACGGTCCATCATAACATTACGGAGGTCCTGTTGCTTGATGCCTGTATCCCTGGAGATTACATCAGGGTAGGAGAGTGTGCGTCCTCTGGTATCATGAGCAGATGGCTTCCAGAGGAGAAGAGTAGAAATTACCTCGTTTTCAGCTCCACAACAATGTCCAGCAAACTGGGCTCTTCTACCTTTCACAAGAGATGATACAGGTGGTAGTTTCCCATTTATTTGTACTTTGGTTGGATGACGCCTCCACGAGAGATTTTGAGATCTCATAAGGAAGCGAGTGTAAGTTCCATCCAACCGCCTCTCAAGCTTCTTTGATAACGTCCAGGTTTCTGAGCCATATAGTAGAATTGGTTTAATAACAAACCTTAAGCCTCACCTAGTTTCACAGTTTAACAATTAAAGAGGCCTGCCAAATCAGGCTTCTTACAACTACCTTACAATGTCAATCTAAGAACAAACAATCACATTATACTAAGCTTGTAGTTATAAGAGGTTTTTACTGTTCACTTAGTTGCCAGTATTTGAACCATGTCACTGATTTAGGGATATCAAAATCACTCTTTTCTTTGTCTGTCAACTCTTGGGAACTCTGCAATGAAAGCTCATTGGAGCTGCAATTCCACTTCTGATTGTGTCATAAAGAGAGAGAGACAGGCTTCTAATTTGCATGTTATATTTTTGGTATTGTATGTTATATTCTGTGTATTAAATATACATCTGATATGAGAAGGTGACTGATTTGTCTAAGAAAAGATATTGCATGACAGATCATAAACTAAGATGGCCTGTATGCACTCTAAACAACTAATGAACCAAAACTGTGTTGTAGGTTCACATCCCACTTTAGATGGATCTATTGGGTAGATACAAAATTCAATTATTGCCACAGTTCACCAAGCTGGAAAATTGGTACCAAGCCATGTCTGCGAGGAAACTCTGCATAATGGTCTCATGTCTTATCCAAGGGAAGGTTTATCTCTCATCTGTCTATAGTGGCTCAATAAATCCCTGTGGTGTTGTGAAATAATTTGTCTGATATTTAACAGGATTTGACAATCAAAATTTTTCTTCTTCAGAATATAAACATTTTGTTCTTCTGTTTGTTGTTTGAAATTCTAATGGAAAATTAATTTTAAAAATGCTTGTGTTGTTGTTTTTGTTCTTTCATCACAAACTTGATTTTCTTACTGTCCACCTTGTTTGATTAAATTAAAGAGTTTTTCTTCAAAAACTTCAAACTTTCTTTATATCACCTAATTCATTCAATTAATAAATAATAATAAATGCATCCTTTTTAAAGCCTAGCCAGGCTCATGGGCCCGGTTTCACGGTTTCTATGGTGTATGTCTTCCCCAGCTGGATGGGACGCCAGTCCATCACAGGATTACTAATTTTTGCCAGCTGAGTGGACTGGAGCAATATGAAATGAAGTGTTTTGCTCAAGAACACAACGCGTCGCCCGGTCCAGGAATCGAAACTACAATTTTACGATCATGGTGCTGACACCATAACCACTATGCTACGTGCCTCCACAATTCATTCAATTACTCCAAACTAATGAAATACTCATCAATTTTATAGTGTTCCTGCTGTTAATATTGACAACTGTAGCTGACCATGAGGTCCATGTGAAGAGAGGAGAACCTGATGTTTCAGATAGGTTCCCTGAGCCATTGGGGGAGACATTCAAGACCCTTTCTTTATTCACAATTAAGTCCTCAAGGTATCAGCCTGTGAGTTTTTATTGCTAAGAGAGGAGAAATTGATACATGTTTTATATGGTATTTATCCCAGAACATGCATATCAAATGAGACAATCAAGGCCCTCTAATTCCAGTTGTTGTCCCTTATCAATCTTACTGGTGTAGTTGACTTAATAAATCAGTCCAGTTGACATCGCTCAGAACATACAGATCCTCCACTTTGATGAAGCTAAGGACACATAAAAGAGATGGAGATATTGATATTTCGGCAAGGTTTTTATGGAATCCTGTATCTTGGACATCCCTTCTGCCATTGTACCTCACGTTAGTAGATGTAATATCTAAGATGCAGGACATTGTAGAAACCTCTCCAATCTGATAAGGAGTATGCACATGAGATATATTGTTGTTGTTAATATTCCTTTGGGATTGTTTGCAAGAAACAGAAATTCATACATACAATATACTTCACTTTACTTAAGCCCTTCCATTATGAAGTGTAGGCCATCAATGACTTTTTTGCAATGTTCTTCGCTGTTGGCTATCTTTCTGTTTCTCTCTAGTTGGATCTTTGCTTTTTTTTTCAACTCTACTCTTTTACTTGTTTCAGTCATTTGACTGCGGCTATGCTGGAGCACCGCCTTTAGTCAAGGAAATTGACCCCAGGACTTATTCTTTGTAAGCCTAGTCCTTACTCTATCGGTCTCTTTTGCTGAACTGCTATGTTACGGGGACGTAAACACACTAGCATTGGTTGTCAAGCGATGTTGTGTGTGTGTGAGGGGGACAAAAACAGACATACAAACACACACACACATAAATATATATATATATATATATATATATGCCAGCTCTGTCTGGCACCTGTGCAGGTGGCACGTAAAAAACACCCACTACACTCGCGAAGTGGTTGGCGTTAGGAAGGGCATCCAGCCGTAGAAACACTGCCAGATCTGACTAGGCCTGACGAAGCCTTCCAGCTTCACAGACCCCAGTTGACCCGTCCAACCCATGCTAGCATGGAAAGCGGACGCTAAATGATGATGATGATGATATATATATATATATATATATGGCGGGCTTCTTTCAGTTTCCGTCTACCAAATCCACTCACAAGGCTTTGGTCAGCCCGAGGCTATAGTAGAAGACACTTGCCCAAGGTGCCATGCAGTAGGACTGAACCCGGAACCATGTGGCTGGTAAGCAAACTACTTACCACACAGCTACTCCTGCACCTGAGAAGTCCTTCCTCTCCCAGGTCCTGTTGTTTTTTAATTATTGTTGTTGCTTTGCCATTTTCTTGGCAGGATTGTTGATCCTATGCAAACCCATTTATACCTCTGGGAAGAGGTGGTCCATTTTAGTCTAGTCCAAGGGTTCCCAACTTTATTTTGCTTGTGGACCCCATATATGCACATGTAAATTTTTGAAACAAAATATTTGTTTGTAGGTTAGTAAAAACTAACAATGAAACAATTTCATTATATTCATAACATAAATTCCAAACACAAATCTTGAAAATTTCAATAAATACAGGTACCTATCCTAGTAAGCAAAATTTATATATGGAGCCACAAATTATAATCTTTTACTCGTGGACCCCAATTGGGAACCCCTAGTCTAGCTCAAGGGTTCTCAACCATTTTTTACCTATGGACCCCTTGATTATATTTTTATAATTAATTATTATTACGTATTGAAAAAAAAATGTAAAAAAATAGTTTGTGTATTGTAAAAGCATAACCAGTTTGCTGTACATAAATTTTTGCAACAATCTTGTGTGGGTTCTCAAGGGTCATGAACCCCAGATGAGAACCATTGGTCTCGCCTCTATACTTTGATCTATCTAGCATGAAAGGTCCTATCAGAAACCAATGCTCTGTTGACATAGTTGTTAGGGTCATGGAGGCACACAAGCCTCCACATCACAACAGGAACTGGACCTTGTGATGGATACATCCAATATAACTAAGAGAAAGTACCTCAGAATAAGTGCTGTGGATACTAAATACAAATATGGTATTGTTTCTAGTAAAATTGTAAAACTTTGATGAACTGATGCTATCTAAGCAACTTACTGTTAAAAAAACTCTCCATTGTTTTTATTTTGGGATGTGCAAGCCTCCTCTGGCCCCTGTGCCAGTGGCACGTAAAAAGCACCCACTACACTCACAGAGCGGTTGGCATTAAGAAGGGCATCCAGCTGTAGAAGCACTGCCAGATCAGACGAGCCAGGCACAACCTCCTGGCTTCCCAGACCCTGGTCAAACCATCCAACCCATGCTAGCATGGAAAACAGACGTTAAATGAAGATGATGGGGTTGCATATGTTCAGTCCACTGCAGGACAAAGGCCTCGGCATGTTCTCTCTACCAAGAATGGTTCAATGTAAAGACCATGAATTTCAGCTTGAGATCATACTGGTTTGATGAGCCTACTCTGCCATACTGGTAGAGGGATGCAATTTTTATACTCTTACTCAGGGTTAATTAAGTTGATAACATCAACCGTAGTGCTCCGTAATAAGGGTGTTACAAACTTAAAAAGGCAATCAAGGGAGATAATTCCAATAAGTTCAGTTGATGGAGGTTTTTCAAAAATATAGTTCAGTTTGAAGTAGATCTGGTCTTTAGGGCCAACTGGTGTAAGCAACAAGCATGTTTCACTCTTGTTTTGACCTCCTCAGAGCATATTCTAGTCAGTTGGCAAAACTAAGAGTGATAAGTATATATACATCACATCACGAATCTTGAAAAAACAAATACAAAACCTCTACAACACGCTTGAAAACAAACTCGTGTTTGTTTACATATGACATAATTCCTATGACGTTTAGCATTTCTGGATGACTTTATAACTTCAAAAATTGCAGAAGAATTTGTCGGTTGGCAGTTTAGCTTAAAGGTAGAGCACTCTGACCGGATATTCGAGGGGTGTGAGTTCAATCCTCATGGCTGGTTGCCGACAAATTTTTCTGCTCTAAAAGGATTTTATCCCGTATATGCTGTTCTATCAGTATTTAAGCGTTGAAAAATATCTCTTTCTACTTGTTCTACAATACATTTCAATGGCTTCGAAAACAAACTTATGTTTGTATACGTATGACGTAAATACAAAACTATATATAGGCAATGACTAGTGACCGGGACCTCTGGAAATATGCTGTGATTGAAAAGACTCAGCAAGCTCAAGTGAGACCATAACCTTGTGGCCTATGCCAGGGGTGTAACCAGCTCAGTTATGCGTACCTTTGCTTCATTTGGACACTAAACTCTACTTGTGAAGACCTGTTGAGGCAAGTGAAGTCGAAGTCAAATTTGATGACTAGCATCTGTGCTAGTGGAGCACTAAGAGTACCATACGAGCATGATCGTTGCCAGAGCAACAAGTTGGCCTCCATGCCGGTGGCACGTAAAAAGCAACATTTGAGCATGATCGTCACCTGCGTCACCTTACTGACATTTGTGCTAGTGGCACATGAAAAAACATTTGAGTGAGGTCATTGCCAGTGCCGCTGGACTGGCTTCTGTGCAGGTGGCACATAAAAAGCACCATTTGAGCATGGCTGCTGCCAGTACTGCCCGACTGGCCCTTGTGCCGGTGGCATGTAAAAGCACCCACTACACTCTCGGAGTGGTTGGCATTAGGAAGAGCATCCAGCTGTAGAAACTCTGCCAAATCAAGACTGGAGCCTGGTGCAGCCCTCTGGTTCGCTAGATCTCAGCCAAATCGTCCAACCGATGCCAGCATGGAAACCGGACGTTAAATGATGATGATTATTATATATATATATACACACACACACATAATTTACATATATACACGCCACCTTGGGCAAGAGTTTTTTAGTATATCCCTGGGCTGACCAATGTCTTGGGAATGAATTTGATAAATAGCAACTTTGGAAGCCCATTGTTTGTGTATGTGTTTTGCTTTCCACAACTGCTTGAGAACCAATGTTGGTTTGTTTATGTCCTTCTAACTTAACAGTTTAGCAAAGGAGATGGTGTATAAGTACCATATTTAAAAAATAAAGTACAGGAGTTGATTTGACTAAACCGTTCAAGATGGTGTTCCATCGTAGCTGTAGTCCAATGACTGAAACAAGTGAAAGAATGTGTATGTGTGTAGACATATACATACATATATATATATATATAAATTAGAAAAAAACACCTTTTATCAATTCAAAATGAACAATTAAATTACACCATCTAGAAAATTACATATAATAGAAATATTAAAATTAAAATAGCAATAATATACCGATGATTAAGTAAATTGCAAAAAAATAATAAAAACGTATATAATTGGTACAATATTTTTTTAATTATTGTTTTGCAATTTACTTAATCATCGGTATATTATTGTTATTTTAATTTTAATATTTCTATTATATGTAATTTTCTAGATGGTGTAATTTAATTGTTCATTTTGAATTGATAAAAGGTGGGTTTTTTTCTAATTTTTATATATATATATATTATATTGTGTGAAATTTGATTTAGTATTTCTAAATTGAATTTTTCCCTGTAAGTTAAGATTAATATTCCCTTAAATAATAATTATATATATATATATTGCCTCAGGGAACTAAACTCATGTTTTCTGTAAACCAATTAACTGTATTACTTAATCATTAACATATAAACAAGATTATCAACAGAACATAACAGAGCAATGATTAATTACATCTGTTTTTCTATAATACTAAACTTCATTAATATAATTGGTAATTAGTATAATCCTTATTAAACAAACATGTTATAAGTGAAGGTGCATGGTTTAGGTATTTGGCTCGTTATCATTAAAGGTTGTGAGTTTGACTCACAGTGGCGTGTTGTGTCTTTGAGCGAGACACTTTCATGTTTATTTAGCTGGCAAAAATGAGTTGTACTTGTATTTCAAAGGGGCCAGCATTGTCACATTTTGTGTCACACTGAATCTCCCTAAGAACTACATTAAGGGTACGCATGTCTGTGGAGTGCTCAGCCACTTGCACATCAATTTCACAAGTAGGCTGGTTTGTTGATTGGTTCAACTGGAACCTTCAATCCTTCCTCTCACCATCAATCACATCCTCCCTATGTAATTTATACATTACACCTGAATCTGTCTCACTATAACCTTTTTATCATCATCTCCTCCCCTCTTAAAAGTTTTTTGTCTTGCAAGTACTTGGTGACCCTGTCAGTGTAGGTGCCACTTAAAAGCATCCAGTCCACACTGTAAAGTGGTTGGCATTTGGAAGGGCATCCAGCTGTAAAAACCTTGCCAAGACTAACCTCACCTGTGCTTGCATCATGTAACAAGCACTAAGTCCATTCTGCTGAGTGGTTGATGTTAGGAAAGGCATCCTGCCAAAACATTGTGCAACAAAACGGTTTATATTTGGTTGATTAAAAATGTAATGGCAAGTATTTATTGACCTTTTCCTTTCCTTTAAAAATCAGCATGAACTTTCCGGACAACCCAATATATAGGTTGTCCATAAATTAAAGACATCACTAAATATATCCCCAGTGGTTGTTATATTATTTTGATAGCATAATAGGTTAGACAGGATGATGTCTATATTACAATATTACAATAACCAACAATATGCTGTGCATGTATAGTAATATTACGATCATGAAATTAGCATTAGTTTATCTCACTCTTTCTCGTGGAATCCTAGGGTTCCGGGGAGCCCTGGTTGAGAAACGCTGCATTAATTGTTAATTCCGATCTGTTTTTTATCATATGCTATAAAAAAGACATTGTATCTCATTTGTTTTTTTTATCATATGCTATAAAAGAGACATTGTAAGAGGTGTGGACCACTTCAGTAAAATAAGGTACAAATGCAATACTTTAGATTTATCAAGGACTGTAAAATGAGGTTATGTGATATCATGTCTTTCTCAATAGATTAGCAACATAAAATGAAGTGAGCTGGTTGATGACCAAGTTAAAATGAAAATTGTTTTTTATTTTAAACCTTCATCCATGAGCTTAAAATGATTAAGTGATTGGATGGCTTAAAGTAATAATAAATAATTAATAGGTTGGCCAGATTAACCTAATAAATGGAGAAAGTAACTGAAAATATTCAAGTGTTGGATGGTAGAGGAGGTAGTGATTATGATGACAGTGGTGAACTTCATATTGTAAGGATGTTGGATGTAGTACTGGATACAGCTGTTAGTAGTGGTTGATATTGTTGTAAAGGAAATACTGGTTGTTGCTGGTGGTACAATTTGTGAAGTGATAGTGAAAGTAGAAAATGAAATCGTGGTGGTAATTGCAGTCATAATTTTTTTGGCAGTAGTTGTAATTGCTGTTGTTTGTTCCCAGGTCATCCTTGATTAAATAAATCTATGGTCAAACACATTCAATTTGTGAACATCTCATTGTTTCATCTTATCCAGAACAGTGATTCTCAACCAGAGACCATGTGGCCCCTGAAAATCTGTATAAGATTTTTTTGGGTCTATATAAGCAAAATAGTAAATTTGGGAGCCACAATAGTATTTAGAGAATCTATTTAAAAAAAAAAAGTTTTGCTGTAGATGTATTAATTGCAACAAACAGCTACGTTTCTTTCTCTGACATTTTACATAGTTCAAACTACACAAGCGAATGTGTGATGAAGAAAATAGGAGTTTTGAAAGAAGCCTCTGTGAAACTAGTTTTTAAAAAATAGAATGGCTATGGGGGTTCACCAGAATAAAATAGTAATCAATGAGGTTCACAAGTAAAAATGATTGAGAACTACTGATCTAGAACCTTGTCATTTAAAGGTGATTTGGTTGCTATTTCTAGCAGATTGAGTGACTGTGTAGAGGGTCTCTTATTGGTTTGTGTTGACAGTAACATTTCTTTCTATTAGAGGCACAAGGCATGAAATTTTGTGGGACAGGGCTAGGTGATGACATCAGCCCCAGTGGTACTTGTTTTATTGACTCCAAAAGGATGAGAGGCAAAGTCGACCTCGGTGGAATTCGAACTCAGTGTGTTAGCATATAGATATAGCAACGAGGTTGGTAGTGGTGATGATGAAGATGGTGATTGTTCAGCATAATGAATGGTTGGTTGGTCCGGGAGTAGTTTAGTAGTGGCATGGTAACGGTGATGTTGAGGCATGGTAACGGTGATGTTGATAGAAACTATTTGTTATTGAATTAGAGTAGTTTTGGTAGTTGTATTTAGAATATTTTGACTGGTTGACAGTAGAGAAGTGGTAGAGGTCATATTGGGAGTGGCAATCATAGTAATAGTAACAGAGTTGTTTTTAGCTCTATGTCAGTTACAGTTGAGCAGAATAATGATCAAAAGGTGTTCCAGCCATAATCATTCAATTTTGTTTTCAGGCATTGTGCACCTAAGGCTACATTGTCAAATGTGCCGTCCCTTTCTTATGGCTATGGGGAATTTAGAGAAATTAAGCTGCTATTTCTAGCATTTTGATATACCACATGGAGGATCTTTTGTTGGTTTATAGTGTTTGTGTTGGAGGCAATAGTTGTAGTGATAGTAACTGGTGATGGTAGTGTTAACTGGTGATGACAATGGCAGTTGTGGTGACATTAGTAAGGCTCCCCCTCCCCTCCAACCATCTTCATATGAATCTATGTACATAAGTTTCGATAATAATCCGATCTCAAGAACCTCTGATAAGGGTCCCTATGCATGACTTCTACAATTTCTTTCTGCATTTCATCGAAGAAATTTCGGGTAATTGGGCCTTTCAACTGTTCACCAAGTTTTTCACGACTTTTTGAGCGCAAATTTATCTGAAAATAAAAAGAGAGAGAGAGATAGAAAGAGAATATATAAAGAACTGAAAAACAAGATGACTTACCTATTGAGTCAAGTACATCAACATAAAAAAATCAAATGGAAATTGTGGTTGTGATACCTGTGCCGTTGCCAGCCTCCCCTGGCACAGGTGGCACGTAAAAAGCACCCACTACACTCACGGAGTGGTTGGCATTAGGAAGGGCATCCAGCTGTAGAAACACTGCTTGATCAGACTGGAGCCTGGTGCAGCCTCCTGGCTTCCCAGACCCCGGTCGAACCGTCCAACCCATGCTAGCATGGAAAACGGACGTTAAACGATGATTGATGATGATGATATATATATCGGTGGCATGTAAAAAGCACCATCTAAATGTGGCCTATGCCAGTACCCTCTGGCTGGCTCCCGTGCCAGGGGCATGTAAAATGCACTATCTGAATGTGATCAATGCCAGGTCCACCAGACTGGCTCCTATGCCAGTGGCACATAAAAAGCACCCGCTACACTCTTGGAGTGATTGGCATTAGGAAGGGCATCCAGCTGTAGAAACCGTGCCAGGTCAGCCCGGTGCAGCCACTGGCTCTCTGGACTTCAGTCAAACTGTTCAACCCATGCCAGTATGGAAAACAGACGTTAAACAGTAATGATGATGATGATGATGATGATATACATACCCATACATACATGACATATATATACATCATCATCATCATCATCATCATTCAATGTCCATTGTTCATGCTGGCATGGGATGGACTGTTTGACTAGGGTTGGTAAGCTGGAAGGCTGCACCAGACTCCAGTCAACTGTGGTGGTGATCTCTCGAGATGGCCATAGATATATGTGAATGTTGAATTTGACCTGTGAAGTCTGCTTATTATGAACTTTTGTACGTACTTGTGTGAGGGGAGTAAAAGATTTTTTTCAAGATGTGGCAGGAGTGGCTGTGTGGTAAGTAGCTTGCTAACCAACCACATGGTTCCGGGTTCAGTCCCACTGCGTGGCACCTTGGGTGAATGTCTTCTACTATAGCCTCGGGCCGACCAAAGCCTTGTGAGTGGATTTGGTAGACGGAAACTGAAAGAAGCCCGTCGTATATATGTATATATATAATATATATATGCATGTGTGTGTTTGTGTGTTTGTCCCCTAGCATTGCTTGACAACCGATGCTGGTATGTTTATGTCCCCGTTACTTAGCGGTTCGGCAAAAGAGACCGATAAAATAAGTACTGGGCTTACAAAAGAATAAGTCCCGGGGTCTAGTTGCTCGATTAAAGGCAGTGCTCCAGCATGGCCGCAGTCAAATGACTGAAACAACTAAAAGAGTAAAAGAGTAAAAGAGAGTATGTGAATTTGACCTGTGGAAGTCTGTTTACTTATGAATTTTGGACGTACTTGTATAAGGGAAGTAAAAGACTTTTTTCAAATATTATAAATTTTTTTCCTTAAATTAAAAAAATATCTTAATTGTCTGGTAAAACGTTTTTGCTAATTTGCTGTCTCTGGCAAAAAGTGTGAAGTAACATTTACCTCAAGTTCAACAGAGACCTCCCAAGTCCACTCCAATTTTGGATCAGTCTCGTTCCTTAACAAAAGCTGGCTTGAAGTGTCCCCTTTCCATTAAACAATAAACGTCACCCTTTTCAATCTTAGCCAGGGTCATGGGCCCGGTTTCCCTGTTTCTGTGGTGTATGTGTCCCCCACAGCTAGATGGGACGCCAGTCCATCGCAGCGTTACTCAAGAAACAGGAAGAAAGTTGTGGCAAAAGAGTACAACAGGGGTCACCACCATCCCTGCCGGAGCCTCACGGAGCTTTTAGGTGTTTTCGCTCAATAAACACACAACGCCTGGTCTGGGAATCGAAGCCACGATCCTCCGACTGTGAGTCCGCTGTCCTAATTACTGGGCCATTGCGCCTCCCTCCTTTCCATTACAAAACTTTATCATCCAACAAATATCATCATCATCATCATCATCATCGTTTAACGTCCGCTTTCCATGCTAGCATGGGTTGGACGGTTCAACTGGGGTCTGGGAAGCCTGAAGGCTGCACCAGGCCAGTCAGATCTGGCAGTGTTTCTACAGCTGGATGCCCTTCCTAACGCCAACCACTCCGTGAGTGTAGTGGGTGCTTTTTATGTGCCACCGATACAGTTGCCAGATGAGGCTGGCGAACGGCCACACTCGGATGGTGCTTTTTACGTGCCACCGGCATGGAGGCCAGGCAAGGCTGGCAACGGCCACGATCGGATGGTGTTTGTTACGTGCCACCAGCACGGAGGCCAGTCGATGCGATGCTGGCTACGGCCACGTTCGGATGGTCCTCTTATGTGCCACCGGCACTGGTACCACAACTATAAATTCCATCAATCTAAAACCAAAAAAAATCTCTGAGTTGATTATTAACGAAGAGAAAAAGCTGACACTTACACAACGTGGTGCTCCCTTCATGATGAATCTTTTATAAATGGCTCCAGCTCGGGCACGAATTTGGGTGTCATCAGGTTCGACTCGGAAGTCTTCAACTGCTTTCCAGAAATCTAAGTTTTCATCACAGTATTGAGAAGAAAGGTATTCTCGAAATATACTGAAACCTTCTGCAGTAATTGGATAAAGACAGATAAATAGATATATGATAGACGGAGGGATACGTAAAGAGATAGATAGATACACAGATAAATAGGTAGGTGGTTGACTGGTGGATAGATACACAGATCGAGAAATAGGTAACAGCATAAAGAGATAAGTGGTAAAGAGGCAGACAAGGGAGATACAAAGAGACAGAAGGTAGATAAATGGATAGATAGATAGATAGATAGATAGACACAGATAGATAGATAGATAGATAGATAGATAAATAGGATAGATGGATCTATAGGATAAATGGGTAGATAGATAGATAGCCGGATAGATAGATGGATCAATAGATAGATAGATAGCCAGATAAATATATATAGGATAGATGGATGGATTGGATAAATGGGTAGATAGATAGATAACTAGGATAGATAGATAGGATAAATGGGTAGACAGACAGACAGGCAGATAGATAAATAGACAGATAAATAGGTAGCTGGATGGATAGACAGACAGCTATATGGATAGATAGATAAACAGACAGACAGACAAATAGGATAAATGGGTAGGTAGCTAGATAGATAGATAGATAGATAGACAGACAGATAAATAGTTGCTTGGATGGATAGACATAGCTATATAGATAGGTAGTTAGATAGTGGGATAGATAGATGGTAGATAGATAGATAGATAGATGACACAGAAATAAAGAGATAGAAGGTAGATAAATAGATGCATAAAGTGACAGATGGGCAGAGACAAGATGGGATGGAAAAAAGACAAAAGGAAAAGATGGTGTAAGACAGAACTGAAGAACAACATCAACGGCAACAGTAAAAAAGTAAAAAAGAAGTAAAGAATAACAATAACAAAAAGAAGAGAAAGAAAGAGGAAAATGAAAGAAGAAAAGAAAGACAAATAAGTGTCAGGGCCTGTGCAATTGTAGTATGTTGCTGCATCCACTATTTATCGATATATTCCTGAGGCGCAGGAGTGGCCATGTGGTAAGTAGCTTGTTTACCAACCACATGGTCCCGGGTTCAGTCCCACTGCGTGGCACCTTGGGCAAGTGTCTTCTGCTATAGCTTCGGGCCGACCAAAGCCTTGTGAGTGGATTTGGTAGATGGAAACTGAAAGAAGCCCGTCGTATATATGTATATATATATATATATATATATATATATATATATATATATATGCGTGTGTGTGTTTGTGCGTCTGTGTTTGTCCCCCTAGCATTGCTTGACAGAGGCAATAGATAGATAGACAGATGGATAGAGATAGATAGATAGATAGATAGGATAAATAGGTAGATAGATAGATAAACAAGCCTCAGGAATATATCGATAAATAGTGGTGTATTTACTGGTGTATTTATGTCCCCATCACTTAGCGGTTCGGCAAAAGAGACCGATAGAATAAGTACTGGGCTTACAAAAGAATAAGTCCCGGGGTCCTGTTGCTCGATTGAAGGCGGTGCTCCAGTATGGCCGCAGTCAAATGACTGAAACAAGTAAAAGAGTAAAAGAGAATCCTCCTGGGTGACCCGTCCTGTAGAGTCCCCAGTCAATCCCATCTCTGCAAGATACTTCCTCATTCCTCATCTGCCATGACCCTGTAGCATGTGGTCAACCAGCACAATCTGCCAACCCAGCTGGATCCTCAGTGAAGAGAAAACAGTAAGCAGGGTCTAACTCAGAGAATTGAACAACATGACCAACCACCCTGAGCAGGCACTCCTCAATCATATAAGTAACAGTTGTGTGACTCTGAAAATAACAACAAAGTAGTTGAGTGTCTTCGTCCTCTCTTAAGGTGTAGAAGCCTTCAAAATATAACATCTGATAAGGCCTGCCTTTCAGCACAAAAGCAGTGGTCAGCAAAGCCTGCCCTTCATTGAGGAATAATTGAGACAAACAGAATTTAATTATAACCTCATTGATTTTGTGTTCTTACTTTAAAATATTTTAGATCCTTATTACAACCCTTGGGTATAAACACCATCATGTACATACAACTCTTTTGAAAGTATCGAACCTGACCCAGAATAAGAATTTAGTGCAAACTCAATGAGGACTGGATTAAGTTGATAAGCAAATTTAAGGAAAAAACACTTTGATGATGTTGCTCTCAGAAGCTTCCATGATATTTCTATAATTCTTAAAGATGTTGAATTAATAATGGTTTCTAATTTATGCACAAGGCCAGTACTTTTGAGGGGAAGGTTTTAATCTTAGTACCTAACTAATATTTAATTTTAATGGCTAACCGGCTTCCGTGCCAGTGGCACATAAAAGAGCACCATTCGAGTGTGATCATTACCAGCGTCACTTCACTGGCACTTGTGCCCGTGCTAGTAGGGTTCCAAAAGCACCATCTGAGCGTGATCGTTGACAGAGCAGCCAACCGGCTCTGTGCCGGTGGTACATAAAAGGGCACCATTCGAGCATGATCGTTACCAACATCGCCTTACTGGCACTTGTGCTGGTGACATGTGTAAAAAGATTCGAGCAAGGTCATTGCCAGTACCGCCTGACTTGACCTGTGCTGGTGGCATGTAAAAGGGCACCATTCGAGCGTGATCGTTACCAACATTGCCTTACTGGCTCTTGTGCTGGTGACATGTGTAAAAAGATTCGAGCAAGGTCATTGCCAGTACCGCTTGACTTGACCTGTGCCGGTGGCACGTAAAAGAGCACCATTCGAGCGTGATCGTTACCAACATTGCCTTACTGGCACTTGTGCTGGTGACATGTGTAAAAAGATTCGAGCAAGGTCATTGCCAGTACTGCCTGACTGGCCCTGTGCCAGTGGCACGTAAAAGGGCACCATTCGAGCATGATCGTTACCAACATCGCCTTACTGGCACTTGTGCTGGTGGCATGTGTAAAAAGATTCGAGCAAGGTCATTGCCAGTACTGCCTGACTGGCCCTATGCCGGTGGCATGTAAAAAGCACCCACTACACTCTCGGAGTGGTTGGTGTTAGGAAGGGCATCCAGCTGTAGAAACTCTGCCAGATCAAGATTGGAGCCTGGTGCGGCCATCTGGTTCGCCAGCCCTCAGTCAAAATCATCCAACCCATGCTAGCATGGAAGGCGAATGTTAAACAATGATGATGACCCAGAAAATATGAAGGGCAAAACTGATATAAGCAGGATTTGAGCACTCAAGATGTTGAACCAATAATATCGGATTTTATTTTGTATTGTACTTAGTTTAGACATGGTTTTACCTACCCTCATCATTTATCATGCTTACAAAGGATTCTTTCCATTTATTGTATTTGTCTTTACTTTCAATTGGACTTTCTTGTACATGGTCTGATATATTTTCTGGCTCATTGTCTCTGTCTTTTTTAATAAATTCTGATGAAAAGAAAGAAAAAAACATGTTTTGCAATTCAAGCAAAAGAAAGCAAGAAGGTTAAATTTTAGATTTAAGAATTAACCTGTTTGACACCCACCAACCTGACACTGCCCCCTGATTCTATAACACAAAATTCCTATTTTAAAGTGATCTGGACAAAATCTTCCATCAAAACTTTTCATTAATATGTTCCTTAAATCCTTAAAAATGTTTTAGCCTGAAGGCCGCGGCCATGCTGGGGCACCACCGTTAATATGTTCTAACACCCGTGGACATGTTTACAAAGCCAGAAAACAGCACAGCTCCCATGACTTTTGGAAACATTTTTTCACGCTAAGAGTTGCTGAAGCATGGAACAAACTGCCGGCATCGGTTGTTAGTTGTCGGAGCACTGCATCCTTCAAAACTTCCATGCTTCCTGAGATTCGCCAACACTACACCTGATTTTATCCCCTCCATACACACGCAAGCATGTATCTGACTCATACACTGTTCACTTTCCAGACATTTGTACATTACTGCATAGGCTTTATATGCACTTTTGACAAGCTGTGGTGCACCTGAGCACTGTATACAATAATTTCATTATATTATATTATTATAATATCATCATTTAATATCTGTTTTCTGTGCTGGAATGGGTTGGATGGTTTGACAGGAGGTAAAAAACCAGAGGACTGCATCAAACTTTACTGTATGCTTTGGCAGTGTCTCTACAGCTGGATACCCTTCATAATTCCAACCACTTTACAGATTGCACAAAGAGCTTTTCATGTGGCACCAGCACTGGTGAGGTCACCAACTAACATGCAAGACAAAACCCTTCAACTGTGATGGGTGTAACAGTGAGGGTGTTGGCTTAATGCTAGGTGACGAGAGACTAGAGTTTGACAGAGGGACACAGACAGGTGTCTTGCTGTAGGAGAGATATATGGTTACTCCAGTTGGAAAAGAAAGAGCAAGATGGTGAAGATGTGTCAGGGCAGAGCCTTAAAATCAAGAATGGTGAATATAGGAGAAGTGTTATAGGTGCTTAAGTTCATGGGAGTGTGAAGGAGCATGGTAAATGGATGGAGATAGGGATAGAGTAAAATACAGTGAATGGGGTACACAGTGAAGGTGTGCTTAATTGTGAACATCAGTGGAGGCATGGATAAATGATAAACTTATTTCACTAAATTCTTCGTTATTCTAAAAATTAATTGAAGCAAAAGTATCGTATTTCAACATAAATATTCATTTCTACTCTAGATACAAGGCCCAAAAGTTTTGGGGAAGAATGCCATTCAATCCCAATACACGACTGGTACCTAATTTATTGGCAGAATTTGAACTCAGAACGTAAATAGATGAAATACCGATAAACATTTCACCTGGTGAGCTAAATTTCAACAGAAATATTGTAACAAAACATCTAATCAAGACCAAATAACGGTACCTCACAAAAGCATACTGTCTAATGTTCATGAGAAACAATAAGTAGGAATTACTGTAATGTTCATATATTTCCCAACTTCATTTCTACCTAAAAGTGGAGGTACATGGCTTAGTGGTTAGGGTGTTAGACTCATGATTGTAAGATTGTGGTTTCAATTGCTGGACTGGTCAATGCATTGTGTTCTTGAGCAAAGCACTTCATTTCATGTTGCTCCAGTTCACTCAACTGGTAAAAAGGGGTAATCTTGAGACAGACCACTATTTTGTCCAAGGGGGAATATATACGTCAGAGAAACTGGGAAACCAGCCCTATGCTCTTTATGGAGTAATATGGACAAACCAATTTCTACCTAAAGGAAGCTTTGTACACATCAGCAAATGTACCATTTGCTGTTCTAATTAATATAAGACCAACAAGTTCTTAGTGATTATAAACACCATCCAATGACATCATTCACAGCCCAATGTGTTTTTCGAATATCTTGTCTAAAAGAAGAATTTTGTTCTTATGAGACAATTACAGCAGCATATGTTTTTTTAATGCCTGAATGTACATGAGCATGATAATTATGATTTTATATTGTTGTTGTTTGTTCCTTCTCGAGCCATCCCTGGCTCATAGGGCCAGTTTCCCAGTTTCCTTGGCGTATAGGTTCCCCACCTGGATGGGACACCAGTCCGTTGCAGGTGAGCTGCAAGATGCAGGAGGAAAGATTGAGAGAAAGCTGTGGCGAAAGAGTCAGCAGAAGTTCGCCGTTACCTTCTGCCAGAGCCGCGTGGAGCTTAGGTGTTTTCACTCATAAACACACACATCGCCCGGTCTGAGATTCGAACCCGCGATCCCTCAACTGCGAGTTCACTGCTCTAACCACTAGGCCATGTGCCTTCACATGATTTTATATACACACCTATATTTAATTTAACACTGTTCAATGTGTCTCTAATTAACACAGTCGTACATACGATGGATACCGTCAGCCCCCATAAAGAAGTGCTGATCTCTGAAAATAGACGGAAGATGTAGGTTGAAGAATGACTTCAGGATGCTGAACCTTTCAGGTGAGATAATAAAGGACCAAGATGTTTGGTGCCATGCTGTACTCAAGAAGACCCGTACTCCACAACAGAAGTGTTAAGACCGGTCCTTCTGGTGGTGAAAAGCACTTGTGGTGGTTAAACGTAAAAGCACCTGTGTGGTACTATGTAAAAGCACCCAGCACACCCTGTAAACTGGTTGGCATTAGGAAGGACATCCAGCTGTGGAAACCATGCCAAATCAGGTGGAGTCTAGTGCAGCTCCCCAGCTTGCCAGTTCTGGTCAACCCATCCGACCCATACCAGTATGGACAGTGGATGTTAAATGATGATGATGATGGTGATGAGATGCAAAAAAGCACCCATGCTAGTGCTATGTGGTAAGTGTCTGTGCTGGCGCCATGTAAAAAGTACCCATACTGCTACCACATAAAAAACATCCATGCTGGTGCCGCATACAGAGCACCTAGCTCACTTTGTAAAGTGGTTGGGACTAAGAAGGGCATCCAGCTGTAGAAACCATGCAAAAACAGACAATTGGAGCCTGGTGCCGCTCACTAGCTTGCCAGCTCTGGTCAAAGAATCCAACCCATGCCAGCATGGAAAACAGACAGAGGATGACGATGACGATGACGACTAGTGCATGACCCATAGTTTTATGATCAGAATAAGTAATAATTTGTTTCAGTGAAATACAGGCATCATCATCTTCATCTTCATCGCTTAATGTCTGTTTTCCATGCTAGCATGGGTTGGACGGTTTGACTGGGGTCTGGGAAGCCAGGAGGCTGCACCAGGCTCCAGTCTAGTCTGGCAGTGTTTCTACAGCTGGATGCCCTTCCTAACGCCAACCACTCCGTGAGTGTAGTGGGTGCTTTTTACATGCCACCAGCACAGGTGCCAGGGGAGGCTGGCAACAGCCACGTTGCCAGGCATATATTCAATAAAGAATTAAATAAATGGTAAAATAATATTCAAATAAAACAAATATTTATTAAGTCAAGACATGTGTAATTTTTTAACTACTTTTCTTTCTGCATACAACATTTTAAACAACATATCACAGACCGGAAAATGGACAATCAGACGATGTCTGTGAATATAATGATTTTAGTGAATTTTACATTTTCAAGGTTAGAGAATATGAATTGAGAAAGTCCAATTTTTCTGAGACTGGTAATTTTGGGTTTGGTATTCAGGAACACATTGATTAAGGAATTAAGTATGATCCTAACATTGGTATCTATGGCATGGAATTCTACATTGTTCTAGGCCGACCTGGTAAGTAGTTTCTTATATAAAGTCAATGGAAAACCAATCCCAACATTATTAAATTTTTCATCATTCTTCTTTGGATAAGTCACACCATTTATCCGACACCACCAGCTTCACATGTACATTGGATTGCAGAACGGCCTGCTGTGCTTACCTTGGATTGTAGGGCGACCTGCTGTGGTTGAGGAGACCTATTGAGTCAAGTACATCAACATCAAAATAAAAATCAAATGGAAATTGTAGTTGTGATACCTGTGCTGGTGGCACGTAAAAAGCACCCACCACGAAGTGGTTGGCATTAGGAAGGGCATCCAGCTGTAGAAACACTGCCAGATCAGACTGAAGCCTGGTGCAACCTCCTGGCTTCCCAGACCCTGGTCGAACTGTCCAACCCATGCTAGCATGGAAAGCAGACGTTAAACGATGACAATGATGATGATGATGTTTTCCTTGTGAGATCTTCTTGGCATAGTAAATTGACGTTGACCAGCTAAAATCTGTATGGCTGATGGATCCCCAACTCTGAGAAACATACAATTGACTATACGTGAACACATTAGTAGCATTGTAAAGAAAGTAACGGATCTTTGTGGTTTTTGTCACTGTTTACAATTATCTTTAAAAAATTTTTTTATTGTATGCATATACAGCTGCGTGCGTGCGCCCATACACGCGAGTACTGTCCAAATCTCCAACCAATCACATACAGCTAGCTGGCATTCAATTGGCGTATCAAGTTTCAGGCATTTTGGTTGGGTTTTGGATAGAAAATTCACAAAAAGGTCACTTCTATTGATTTTTTAATGGCTTTGCGGGGTGACTGGGGAAATGTAAAGATGTGCACGACCACCCTTGGACGGTTTTGAATGACCATAGAAAGTGCGAGCCCTCTAACTGAAAATTTGTGGATTTGTATAAAGGACATGCACACACACACACACACACACAGAGACATTTTGCCGTTTATATATCTCTTATCTCTTATTATAAAAGGCAGATTTTATCTGCCTCCCTTTGGGAGTTATACAAATCTACAATATAGGATTTCTTCAATTACAATTTACCTAGCAGTTTTAAGAGTACAATGCATCGCGTCATGCCAGGTCCAGTTTTTAAAATTTAAACTCCAATTAAGCAAAATTTACAGAAAACTCACATTCTGGTGTGTGTGTCAAATGCTTTTCTTAGTCTGGTTTACACCACACCACACAAACGCACACACACAGTGGGCAACGATAAAATGAAAGTAATTGACTTACTGTAGTGAGTGATTCTTTCACTCTGCTTCCCACTTCCTCTTTCCACACATACACACGCAAATATATAAATAAAATTGTAAGCTAACGTGCGTGTGTGTGAGTGGGTGTGTGTGTGTGCGCGTGTGTGTTGTGTGTGAGGGTGCGTGGTGTGTGTGTGTGTGTGCGTGTGCGTGAGTGTGGTGATAGGAAAGTTTTTTACGACGAATATAACACCTATATCCAAGTAGCAGAAAGATAAGACAGTAAGGTGTGATTTGAGGGAGATTTGGCTGCTATTTCTCTACCATGTCTAGCTGCCATGTAGGGGTCTCCCTCATAGGCTCATACATACATATATACATAGATAAGACAGTAAGGTGTGATTTGGGGGAAATTTGGCTGCTATTTCTACCAGGTCTAGCTGCCATGTAGGGGTCTCCCTCATAGGCTCATACATACATATATACATAGATAAGACAGTAAGGTGTGATTTGGGGGAAATTGGCTGCTATTTCTACCAGGTCTAGCTACCATGTAGAGGTCCCCCTCATTGGCTCATATATATATACATACATAAGACAGTAAGGTGTGATTTGAGGAGATTTGGCTGCTGTTTCTACCAGGTCTGTTAGGCCTCCTCATGTAAACTCAAGCTTTCTCATGCCTTGAACATAAGACCAAAGCAGAGAATGTATTCTTTTATTCTTCTGCTTTTTCCAGCCATTGGTCTGTGGCCATGCTGGGGCAATGCCTTGAAGAATTGTAGTTAATGAATCAACTCCACTTTTATTTTTGTAAGCATTGTACTTATTCTATCTGTTTCCTTTGTCAACCACTAGGTGACAGGGATGTAAACAAACCAACATTCGTTGTCAAGCAGTGGTGGAGGACAATCACAAGCACAGACACGCACACACACACACATACATGCATACACATATACACACATACATACATACATACATATATATATATGTGTGTATATATATATTGCAGCGTGGAAGGTGTTTGTAAGCCATTTAAGAAACACACAAAAACCGTTACATTCACTTCAACATTTAAATTTAATTTGCCAAAATATTTTCGTCGCTTTGAGACCGCGACCTGTTCACTGACAAAAATATCGTGCTAACAGGTCGCGGTCTCAAAGCGATGAAAATATTTTGACAAATTAAATTTAAATGTTGAAGTGAATCTAACGGTTTTTGTGTGTTTCTTAATGGCTTATAAACACCTTCACGCTGCAACTGTTTTCGTTCCAGCACACGATCTCAGATCAAGTCACTTGCTATGCAAGTACATCTCTGTAACTATATATATATTTATATATATATATATATGTATATTGGTAAAAACAGTAAGATACCAAGAAAGAAGAGACCTCAATATTATGTAAATAGAGGAAATCTTTATATATAAAAGTGAGGTTGTGTGTCTGTCTCCTACGATTTAGATTCCTAACTACTCCCACATTTTGCGGTGCAGTTTAACCAAAACCGGTATCTTATAGTCGTGATTCATATCGAGACCGTCTGGGTATTAGCGCGCGTCTACGACGAGTCTACGATTTAAAAAAAAATTTACCATCAATTTTTCCCATTTTTAATCCATTTTTGACATATATAAGGGAAGTAACTCTCTAAAATTTATTATTAAATCTCAGAACGTAAAAAGCTACAGTAACACCCCTCCCTCTTTGTGGTTAGCCATATTGAGATGGCTATTATACTTTACATCTCTAAAAATGCTTATATAATTATTTCCCTTACAAACCCGAGCAACGCCGGGCGATACTGCTAGTACAGAGATATAGATGTAATTTTTGATGCTGAACCTGAAATTTGTTATTCATTTATTCTAGAAAAAATTTTGAAAAAATGTTACAGGTGTTCAAAGTTTGATAATTTTCAGAATTTTCAGCCAATTAGAAAACAGCACATTTGCTGCCTCTTCTAACATTGGGGGGAGGGGGTGGTGGCATCAGCATGTCAAAAGATTAAACTAGGATTAAAAAAATAAATTATCTTTCTTGTATCTCCTTCTCCTCCTTGTGCGCATGTGCAGCATCTTTGGTTACCATGGAAACATTTCTTTGCAACCAGCTATGCAACACATGGTGCTTCTTTGTTTTGGTTACTATGTAAATAGAAATTTTCGCCATAGTGATATGTAAAATACTTGCATCTAATTGGCTTAAATATCCAAATTTTTGCAAGGAAAAATGAATTTCATTTTCATAATTAGTATACAAATCTTATATCCAGATACCAAATTTGAAAACAATCGAAACAAAATTGTAAACAGTGATGAAAACAACAAAGATCCAAAGTAATTTTTAAAAATTAAACATACATATATAGGCTCAGGAGTGGCTGTGTGGTAAGTAGCTTGCTTACCAACCACATGGTTCTGGGTTCAGTCCCACTACGTGGCACCTTGGGCAAGTGTCTTCTACTATAGCCTCGGGCCGACCAAAGCCTTGTGAGTGGATCTGGTAGACGGATTGGTAGACGAAACTGAAAGAAGCCCATTGTATATATGTATATATGTATATATATATATATATATATATATATATATATATATATATATATATATATATATATGTATATATATATATATATATATGTATAATATGTATGTATGTATGTATGTATGTATGTATGTATGTATGTACGTGTGTGTATATGTACATGTGTGTCTGTTTTTGTCCCCCCAACATCGCTTGACAACTGATGCTGGTGTGTTTACATCCCCGTAACTTAGAGGTTCAGCAAAAGAGACCAATAGAATAAGTACTAGGCTTACAAAGAATAAGTCCTGGGGTTGATGTGCTCGACTAAAGGCAGTGCTCCAGCATGGCCGCAGTCAAATGACTGAAACAAATAAAAGAGTAAAAGAGTATAGATAGGGAGAGATTGAGAGGGAGAGAGAAAGGGTGCAAAGAGTATTTGGTGAATGCGTGGCTTAGTGGTTAAGGTGTTGTGCATGTAGCAAATTCAAAACCAAATTGATGGACAGCCGAGTGAATGCTGTGTGGAGGTCATTGTCGTTTCATATGATTGGCTGATTAACTGACCAATCAGCATCAAGCCATCATATGATCTGACTTTCTAGAACCTTGTAATGAGTCTTTAAAAAGGTGGATTTTTTTAGCAGTAATCTTGGCATTTCAAGGCAGTTGCTGTAATGACACCATTCTCATTTCATTCTCCAGCTGTGCAGATAGAACTAAACATACACACATAGGTAGAGAGTAAGAGAGTAAGAGCATGAGAGAGGGTGGGAAGTGTATTTGGTGAGAAACCAAAGTAAAAACAGTGATAAAACACTGCTGCTGTTTGACAAAGTAAAATTACACGCTCTTCATCCATCACAAACTGTTTACTGCTCAATAACAAAATGAATTTTGAAATAGTTGTAAGAACTAAAATAGGCGCAGGAGTGGCTGTGTGGTAAGTAGCTTGCTAACCAACCACATGGTTCCGGGTTAAGTCCCACTGCGTGGCATCTTGGGCAAGTGTCTTCTGCTATAGCCCTGGGTCGACCAACGCCTTGTGAGTGGATTTGGTAGACGGAAACTGAAAAGAAGCCTGTCGTATATATGTATATATGTGTATATATGTGTGTGTGTGTGAGTTTGTGTGTCTGTGTTTGTCCCCCTAGCATTGCTTGACAACTGATGCTGGTGTGTTTACGTCCCTGTCACTTAGTGGTTCGGCATAAGAGACCGATAGAATAAGTACTGGGCTTACAAAGAATAAGTCCTGGGGTCGATTTGCTCGACTAAAGGCGGTGCTCCAGCATGGCCACAGTCAAATGACTGAAACAAGTAAAAGAGAAAGAGAAAGAGAAAACAATCATTCAAACTATTTTTGGAAATGATTGAACAGATAGAAAGTACAAATTTAGCTGTTACGAATTTGGTGTTATTACGAGGGTGAGTCAAAAAGTAATGCCATTTTGTTTAGGAGAGGTATAATTACCAACACGGGAACATGTATCATACATCAAAATGAAGCTGGTCCTCTGTGGATCACATCCCCACTTCTCAACATAGTCACCGTTTCTCTGAATAGCAATGTTCCATCTTCGAATGAGAGCATGTATCCCTGCCCCATAAAATTCTGTTGACTTTCTCAAAATTGCCATCTCTCTCCCCCCTCAAACATATAGTTATGAAGTAAGCTTCTAGACCATACATCTATACCTGTGTCTATATCATCATCATCATCATCATCATAATCGTTTAACATCCGCTTTCCACACTGGCATGGATTGGACAGTTTGACTGAGGACTGGCGAGTCAGATGGCTGCATCAGGCTCCAATCTAATCTGGCAGAGTTTCTACAGCTGGATGCCCTTCCTAATGCCAAACACTCCGAGAGTGTAGTGGGTGCTTTTATGTGCCACCGGCACAAGGGCCTGTCAGGTGGTACTGGCAACAGCCACGCTCAAATGGCGTTTTTTTACGTGCCACCTGCATAGGAGCCAGTCCAGCGGCACTGGCAACAACCTCGCTTGAATGTTGTTTTTTATGTGCCAGTAAGGTGACGCTGGTGATGATCGCACTTGAATAGTGCCTTTTACTTGCCACTGGCACGGGAGTCAGTCAGCAGCCCAGGGCTCCACAGGCATGGATGCCAGTCATGCGGCGCTGTCATCGAATTTGATATATATGTGTGTGTGTGTGTGTGGAGGCGCGTGGCTTAGTGGTTAGGGTGTCAGCACCATGATCGTAAGATTGTGGTTTCGATTCTTGGACCTGGCAACGTGTTGTGTTCTTGAGCAAAACACTTCATTTCAAATTGCTCCAGTCCACTCAGCTGGCAAAAATCAGTAACGCTGCGATGGACTGGCGTCCTGTCCAGCTGGGGAACACATATACCATAGAAACCAGGAAACTGGGCCCATGAGCCTGGCTAGGCTTTAAAAGGGCGCATTTATTATTATTTATATTATACACACACACACACACACATATATACATATATATATATATATAGTTAATTAACACAAGAGAAAAAAAGACAAGAAAAAAACAACATGAGGATGTAACACATGCCAAGATAGAGTGGCTATATATATATATCATCATCATTGCTGTTTAACGTCCACTTTCCATGGTTTGGACGGTTTGACTGAGGGCTGGTGAGCCAGAAGGCTGCACACCAGAAGATCCAGGGATTGAGGTGTAGGAAGAAAGTTAGCATCAAGCAATCCGTAGTAAATATAAAAACAACTTTCAGGGACAATTGGTTTACTGGGACAGAAGGTTGTGGATTTTTTTTTTTTTGTATTGAAGTACAATAAACTGAGAAATGTTCTTTTAGTATTTCACAATAGGCAACCAGGGTTGCTAGGTCTGTGAATAAGAATACAAGAGTTAAGGAATGAAGTAGATAAGATCCGGGCTACGTATGTTTCATAGCGAGTGGAACCTCGGAAGTGGTAAATATCCAAGCAAGGTGTATACCATAGGCTACTCTTGAGGCCAAAGATATCTTGATTAAACGAAAGCTTACATTGTTGCAAGGAGGTACATGTTAACACATGGGAGATTCTTGTATGTGTGTGGGTATGTATATATATATATATATATATATTGTGTGTGTATGTATATATAAATATATATATATATATGGATGTATATGTTTGTGTGTCTGTGCTTGTCCCCCAACATTGCTTGACAACTGATGCTGGTGTGTTTACATCCCTGTCACTTAGTGGTTTGGCAAAAGAGACCGATAGAATAAGTACTAAGCTTACAAAGAATAAGTCCTGGGGTCGATTTGCTCGACTAAAGGCAGTGCTCCAGCATGGCCACAGTCAAATGACTGAAAGAAATAGAAGAATAAAAGAATAATAGAATATATATATATATTAAAAAGCAGCCACTACACTCGCGGAGTGGTTGGCGTTAGGAAGGGCACCCAGCTGTCGAAACACTGCCAGATCAGACTGGAGCCTGGAGCAGCCCCTGGCTCCCCAGACCCCAGTCGAACCGTCCAACCTGTGCTAGCGCGGAAAACGGACGTTAAACGATGATGATGATGATGATGATGATGGAAAGAGAGAGAGAGAGAGAGAGAGAGAGAGAAGAGAGAGAGAGAGAGAGAGAGAGAGAGAGAAAGATAGACAGATAGATATTGACACAAGTGCTTTATGAATAAATTATATATAAAGAGAAGCTTTCATTGAAAAGGCACTCAATGAATAAGAAAAGAGTAAGGTGTTTATTCTCACATGGAAAATTGGTGTCAGGGACTTCGAAGTTTCGCTAATCGTCAGAGTTTGTTTACATCGATACAAAACAGGTATCGTTTATCATTATCATCATTTAATGTTCATCTTTTATGCATGCATGGGTAGGTTGGATGACAGGAGCTGGCCAGGTAGAAGACTACCCTAGGCTACTGTGTCTGTTTTGGCAGGGATTTTACGGCTGTATGTCCTTCCTAACACCAACCACTCTGCAGAGTGGAGTCAGTGCTTTATATGTGGCACTAGCTCAGGTGAATTTAGTTTTGGCATGATTTTTTTACAGCTGGATACCCTTCCAAATGCCAAGCATGTTACAGTGTGGACTGGATGCTTTTAACATGGCACCAACACTGGCAGGGTAACCAAGTAACTCGCAAGACAAGGAATTATGAGAGGAGCAGGGCATTTGAAGAGGGAAACTTGTGATTAGATGAAAGGTTAGAGTGTGACAAAGAGACAGAGAGACAGAAGCAGTCGTCTTGCCACAACAGAGGGGGTCATTAGAGGAAGTGATCCAGTATCAAATGATGAAAGGTTAGAGAGGCAGGAATAGGTGTCTTGCTATAGAGGAGGTACGTGGTTACCCAGAGAGATAGGTAGATAGATAGACAGAGAACAGGGATAGTGAGTGAGAGAGGGGTACAAGAAAGAGGCCAGAAACAAGTGTGCTGATGTAAATCCCGTAAATAAGTACTGAATTCGATACGATAATCTGAAACAAAAAGTCTCTCAAAGGGGTCGAGGGAAAAAAAAAAGAGCGGTGGGTGAAAAACAAAAACAGCAAAGAATTATACATGTTAGCATTACATGTTGAGGGCGTTGTTGAATTTGTAAGAGACAAAGCGAGCGTTTGAGCTTAAACGGTCGATAAACAGTGTGTGTATATATTTATATCTATATGAATCACATGTGTAAATGTATGCATATAAACATATGCATGGCTCACCTAACGCATCTATCTCTCTCTTTGTGTGTGCATATGAGTTTTTTTTTTTTTTGGTGAAACCAACAGGAGAAATGGAACTCAATATATGAGTATATATATGTGTGTGTGTGTGTATTGGTAAAAACGGTAAGATAACAAAAGAAAGAAAGAGACCTCAATATTAAGTAAATAGAGGAAATTTATCTGTAAAATAATATGTGACAATTTCCACCTCGGCATCCGAAACTCAGAGTTGGCTATTGAATAATTGTCACATATTATTTTACACACACACATATATATATATATATATATATATATATATAATCGACTTAAAATAATAGGAAAATAACTCATTCACGGCATCTAAAACTTTTCGTTTAATAAACCCAATCCACGAAAAAAAAAGTCACCCCTTGAATCACTTTTAACTGTTCAGCTGATTAACACACACACACACCACACACACACTGTGTACCTATTGCTGGAAAGCAGAAAATAAATAATTAGAAAACAATTTTTTTAGTATATATGTATGCATGTGTATACGTGTCTGTGTGTGTCTGCATATGTATGTATGTGTAGGGATTACGACCGTACGTAAGGAGTTGGTGAAGAGGTGTCTCCTTTTTAACGCCGCACGGTATGTGTATGTATGTATGTATGTATGTACGTACGTATGTATGTACGTATGCATGTATGCATGTATGTATGGATGTATGTATGCATGTATGTATGTATGTATTTTTTATACCTCACGACTGATTGTTAACCTTAGCAACGAGAAGCCCCGACGAGTGGAGGGGGGTCTTCCTCTGAAGTGTGAAAGTGAAAATGGAATATACAAAAACTCTGATAAAGACAGTCCAAGATAATGTACCAGACCTCTATTAGCAACAACAGCTATAACCATAATATATATATATATATATATATATATATATATAAAAGCCTACATTTTTGCCAGAACATAAAGAAAATTCAAACCTCTTACTGAAATTTAACATTTCTGACCAATTAACCATTTCCGTCTTCTTGCTCCTGTTGTTCTATTTTTCTTTTTCTTTTTTTCTTTTCCTCACGGAACCGTTAGGAAAAATATTGGAGAAAACCGGAAGATTCTTCTTTAAGACTTTAAATAGTTTCGCGAGCCGGGATCCGGTATACGATAGAATTAAACGATTGTATTGGCAACTGTGTTTGTTTGTTAAACTCGCCAGATATTTATATTTTTGACGGTTAATCCGTCGTCAATTGCGTTTATTTATTTATTTCTAAAGATTAGTGGATAGACGTGGCACAGACTGGATAAGCATTATTTATCCTTAGTCAGTGTTCACCCCACCCATATCATATATGTATGTGTGTGTATGGATAGATAGACAGACAGACAGACAGATAGATAGATAGATAGATAGATAGATAGATAGATAGATAGATAGATAGATAGATAGATAGATGACAGACAGACAGACAGACAGACAGACAGACAGATAGATAGATAGATAGATAGATAGATAGATAGATAGATAGATAGATATGTTTCTTTATTAGCCATACAGGGCTGGACACAGACGGGACAAATTACAAAGAGCTTTTCTTTTTGGGGAGAAAAAAAGGAGTGAGGTAGGTTTTCGATCAAAAGGGATCGTAGAAAGGAAGGAAAAAAAGACAAAAGAAAAAAAAGAAAAGAAAAAACGATCAATAGGGATCGTGTATCACAGATAGATAGATAGATAGATAGATAGATAGATAGATAGATAGATAGATAGATAGATAGATATAGATAGATAGATTAATGTATTTTCTTTGGTCGAGTCAGCCTCTCGTTGCTCTGAGTTTCGCCTGCATGTAAACAGGGTCATACATCAATTACTTGAGCCTACATAGAAATTATAAAGTTATGAAAGTCATCATTGAAGATCTGTATATCTCAAGAATAGATCAGTGAGTGGAGCCCATCTCTCTAGGATGTTGATCTTTTTTCTGCCTCTAACCCTCCAACGCGGAGCATAGGCCACTTATAGTTGAATTCCAGGTCGTATAATTTTTCGCTTCTGTACTTATACTCTGCCATGAATGTCCCCCTTTCTCTAGTTCCTTTTGTGTTGATCTACGCCACGAGTTCTTAGGCCTACCTTTCCTTCTATATCCATACGGATTCCACTGTAAAGCACTTTTCGCTACATTTGGTGTTGATCGCAGTTGCAAATCTGTCGTTCAAGAAGCTTAAGTAAAATGGTACAGACAACAATAAAACTTACGTTAAAGACGGTTCTCTGGATCTAATGATACGAAGAGGGCATAATTACAGATGTGTGTCCTGCCTCACGACTGTTTCCTATAACTTTCTGGAAAACGGACCCCCGGACCGACCCAAATCTTGTTAGTAGATATGGTAGTCGGTATCTTTGTACGTTTGTTACCCACCACCGCGGGATAACCAGATCCAGAAAGACCCTCACCCAGGACTACAATGATGGATTAAGAATTAAAAAATTTTTTTATCATTTTTCTAATCATCTGGCTTTAGGTTCAGTCCCATTGCGCGGCACCTTGGTCAAGTGTCTTGCGAGAGGATTTGATAGGAGGAAACTGGAGGAAGTGAGTCGTGTGTGTGTGTGTGATTCCATATTTATGGGGCTTGTGGTCTCCGTAAAAATGTAGAAGCTTTGCGCTGGTCAGCTATCTAGCGGAGACTATGTGGTTGCCGCGAAAAACTCCGGCCAGGTAAATACGATATATATATATATAGGCGATATATATATATATATATATAATATTAATTAGAGACAAAACCACTATTATGCAAATCAAACAAAGAAAGACTTAATCCAATACATAAAAAATTTATATAAATTAAATAAAATTAAATTCGCTACTACAATTGTTTCGTGTCTCTTCTAAGGACATTCATCAGGTGGTATTCAGATCTTCTATTCATAACTTAAAATTGAATAGAAGATCTGAATACCACCTGATGAATGTCCTTAGAAGAGACACGAAACAATTGTAGTGGCGAATTTAATTTTATTTAATCTATATAAAATTTTTTATGTATTGGATTAAGTCTTTCTTTGTTTGATTTGCATAATAGTGGTTTTGTCTCTAATTAATATTATATAATATTTTACTATAAAATTGGATTCAGTCCTAAATCTTATTTTTCCCTGTAAATTTGGATTTATTCCCTAATATTTATTATATATATATATATATATATATATATATGATCTTTTCGGTTTGAACGGCAGTTTTTTCTAGCGGTGTCATATGAAATTGTCACCCATAATTATGACCCTAGTATCGATCTATTGCATTTCAATCTGTTTTGGGGTTAGGGTTAGTTAGGGTGTAATGTCCTTTTTTTTTATTGTATATATAACATAATGCAAACGTGTAGCATTTTTGTACCTTCTGTTTGCAGAAAATAAAGAAATAACAGTAATAACGTTTTATAAATGTTGCTTGCTGCAAGTTGACTTCATTGCTTTCAGGCTTAGCTAATGGTATTTTCACACCCGACATCACAAAATGCGTCTGAATAAACATTGCCAGACAACAAATAGAGACTCGGACATTGCTTAGAAAATAATTTTCATTTTAACCTCGTATATAGTACGCACTGGGAATTTTTACCTTTAAATTTTGGGGGGAAAATGCGGATTATACTCGAGGAATTACGGTACATATTTCCAATGAGCCAGTCACTGGTTCACCGTATTTCTGGTAATGAGAGACTGACACAGGAATTTCGTTCAGAATAAACCAATCTTACAAGAGTCTTCATTCGAAAGCACCAGTTTTAAATATTTACTAGACTTACTACCCAGCATTACCTGGTAAAATATTCACGGAATTGTTTGCCAGTTTGTAGAATGGGAATTCACGGTACTTATGTATATATATTTAACCTAACTTCTGGAGGCTATAGTAGAAGGCACTTGCTCAAAGTACCAAGCAGTGGGACTGAACCCGGAACCATGTGGTTGGTAAGTAAGCTACTTACCACACAGCCACTCCTGCGCCTTCAAAAACTAAATTACAACAACTGAGATAAACCAATACACTTATCTTTTAATAAATCTTGGCAACAATAGCTGGCTGAGTATATGGCAGTGGCGGAGCGTGGACAGGGAGTCTAGGACATTTACTCTCCACGGACAATAACCCACCTACCCCTGAGGACAACAGATGATGATTTAAAACTTAATATATTTGAGACGTAGGCGTAGGAGTGGCTGTGTGGTAAGTAGCTTATTTACGAACCACATGGTTCCGGGTTCAGTCCCACTGCGTGGCACCTTGGGCAAGTGTCTTCTACTATAGCCTCGGGTCGACCAAAGCCTTGTAAGTGAATTTGGCAGACGGAAACTGAAAGAAGCCCGTCGTATATATATATGTGTATGTGTGTGTGTGTGTTTGCGTCTCTGTGTTTGTCCCCACCAACATCGCTTGACAACCGATGCTGGTGTGTTTACGTCCCTGTAACTTAGCGGTTCGGCAAAAGCGACCGATAGAATAAGTACTAGGCTTACAAAGAATAAGTCCTGGGGTCGATTTGCTCGACTAAAGGTGGTGCTCCTGCATGGCCACAATCAAATGACTGAAACAAGTAAAATAAAATAGTAAAGATGGGGTAATTAAGCAGGGGGAGATGGTAATTTCCTAGGAGTAGTTGGGGAATTGTCCTATGGGAGGTAATTGTCCTGGCACGGGACAGGGAGAGGAGTTTGGTCGCTCTGTATGGTAGCCAAATCGGCCGATCCTTTCTTTAAACGTAGTATGCCTTCAACATGCTACTCCACCTCTGAGGCCACCCTGCACTGGTCGCACACTCCATACTATCCAAATGGTATATGGTTTATATTCCATACTCACCGCTATGTGTTTATGCTACAGAGATTTAACTCTTCACAGCCAGTCCGTCTAGTTGTATAAGGATATCACTGGGAAATGACGCTGCAGCTTATCTTACACAGATATCACTGCTGGTGGCTATTCATGTCCTGATCCTTGGTTTTCTAATTGCCGAATAACATAAGTTTTTCCATCCTTTCTGTATAAATCTAACATCCCTGCAACGGACCTATGTCTCACTTGGGGGAATGTTGTGATATTGGTCGCTTATTGAGTAACTGGTCTTATAATTCGAAGGGTCCAAGAAAAATATGACAAAAAATCTAATCTCTCTATATAAAGCTGAAGTTGTCTGTGTATGGCAGGTTTGGTAGCCTTCAACTAACACTATCTCCTCCGAGACCCTGCGACGCAAGTTGACCAAAATTGAGAGTATGATAGAAGGTTTGCTCTTCCTTCCGTAGAAGAAAAAATTCAAATCGGACCATGTTAACACCAAAAATTATTTACATCAAAAAGGTGCTTTTTTTCTATGAAAATCCCTATTTTTTACGATTTTTTGACTGCTGTGTCACCATTTTTCGGTGTATTTCAACCAGAAAAATGTTCACTTAAAGAGAATAACAAGCTACATAATGCAAAAATTTGTACTTTTCAAAAATTCCAATTCTAAAGGGTCAAAACAAACCCGAGCAACGCCGGGTGATACTGCTAGTATAAAGATATAGTTTGACATACGCAAAAAAAAAAAAAGAGGTAAAAAATGGAAGATTTCTACATGTTTGACTACTTTATTTTAAACAAGAATGCTGCAATTAAAATGAGCTTACACTTACAGGAGTAGTAAGTAAAATGGATGAGTCAGAGTAAAATTTATGTTACAGATACCATTCTGCTATGATATAACTATAAATCTCTGATGCGCTGAATTGATATCAACTTGTCAGATATCATTTTGCTTATGCAGACATACTTTTATTTGTACAGCCTGAAAATGTTTCTGTATAAATTAAATGAGCCGATTAATAAATACGTAATCCATGTATAAAGACGGGTAGTTTGTGATGTTATAAACATAATCATACACTTAAATATAGATATGAGAGTCTGGTGGTGTTTCGTAGAATTAGGTCACGTTTGAAGCGGCAAGAGAAAAATGGTAAAATAATGGCAATATTTTTTTGTCTTTTTATAGGAATCTTTATCGTCATCGTCGTCGTTGTCGTCATCATCATCATCGTCGTGTCGTTGTAGTCGTAATCGTCATGATCATGATGATCATTGCCATTATAATCGGTGTAGGTACTACTAGCGAACAGCGGTCCCGGTGTGCGCACACGCGCAGTCGCGCAAGCTAGACGTGACTAGTCGATCCTACAACGACTACCTAGCAAAGTAAATAAAACACAAAATAAATGATTTTTTTTACACAAAGTAAATAATTTTTGGCTAAACAAAGTAAATAAAACACAAAAACACAAAGTAAATAATTTTTAAAACAAAGTAAATAACACACAAAAGCACAAAGTAAGGATCGACTAGTCATGACTAGCTAGCGCGAGTGCGCGCACCGGGACCACTGTTCTCAAGTAGTACCAGCGGTGTACTGGAAGAAAGACCTGAAGGAAAATAAAAAGCAATATTTTAGCATTCACTACTTGGCATCAAATAGATACCTGATGATGCATTTGTAAACGAAGCGAGGCTATTGTTGTGAACAGGATCTATTTACTGCTCGCATTTTGACTTACTTAAATCATATTAAATCGAATTACAACAAAGAAAGAGCGGGAAAGTAACAAACTTAGGCGTTGCCCGCTCATTTAACCTTCAGCAGATAAACGTTTCCTTGCTTGATTGAATTAGCTGCAAAATTTTAATTAGATCACTCCTCGCGCCTGCAAATTTTCTTTACGTACATGAGGACTTCCGTAACCAAACAAAAGCTTAAGGGAATGAAGACTGGTGTGAGCCATGTAAAAATTCAATGGCATTACATGGTCTTTCATTGTCTGATTTTACAACTTTTAAGTTGTTTAAAAGTACAATAAACCTGTACATAGTTTTATCCACCTTCCGTTGGTATTAGTCTTCTATTACAATGTATTTCGTCTGCCGTTACGTTCTGAGTTCAAATTCCGCCGAGGTCGACTTTGCCTTTCATCCTTTCGGGGTCGATAAATTACGTACCAGTTGCGTACTGGAGTCGATGTTATCGACTTAATCCGTTCGTCTGTCTTTGTTTGTTCCCTCTGTATTTAGCCCCTTCTGGGTAGTAAAAAAAATAGGTATTAGTCTTCTATTCCAATTGTATTCTCGTCTAAGATGTTTAATAGGAATTTAAAGCAATCTAGTGTTCAGTATTTGATCGACCCTTGAAACGTAAAAGACAATGTTAACTTTGGTGGGACTTGAACTTAGAACGTTAAGGGTTGTAACTAAATAATGCGGTTGTTTCGTTCAACTCTACGTATAAAAATTTCACAGTTGTACAATAGCTAAATTATATACTGCTTCTTCATATGAAATATTTCGTCTCTGTTTTGAAAGCCAAATGTGTTTCGAAAGGACATGGTATTGTACATATTCTTGGAGCGAAACGAACGAGTATGATCTTTTGTATTAAGTTTTGAAACTAAACCTGGTATAGTTTCACTGTACTTTATACTGATTCTAATGTGCTCTGTATCCCAATCCTTATGAGACCAGTTTTATCAAAAGAGCGACTTATTCGTGTCTTTGAAATTCCATTTTCGCTGGGTTTTTTTTTTTTCTGTGGCGTTTACAGATCTCCAGTTGAAATTATAAATTTATCATTTTTTGTTCCCTCACAAAAACCCCCCACCCTTTAAACTTTTTTTAGACACCCACCCCTTTTGGCTACGGGGAATACGAATCTGCAAAAAAATTGGCAAAAATCGACATTTCTAAATTACCACCCCCACACCCATTTCCTTCATTTTAAAACTTTTTTCACAATTTTTTTTTCAAAATATGCGGAAAAATACGGAGATTATGATTCTGAAAAAATTTTCCAAAACTCTTAGTAAAATTTTTTTTTTTAAGAATTTTTTTTTTTTCTAAATATGTAGAAAAATACGGACGTCATGATTCGGACAAAATTTCAAAACATTTCTGTACTTACGTTTAGGGTTTTGGGGTTAGAGTTAGGGTTTTAGGGTTAGATTCATGGTTTTAGGGTTAGGGCTTTGGGGTTAGTGTTGGGGAAAAAAGTCAAAATTGAAGAAGTTGGGGGGGGGGGGTCACAATGCCGATTTTTGTCAATTTTCCGGAACCTCCATATCCAAAAGCGGGGATTTTTGGCAAAAAAAAATTACAAAAATAAACAAATTGGGAGAAAATAGGGGGGGGGGGAGACAGACGGAAGTCTTTCCCTCATATAACTATAGCTATTCTTAACAGAACATTTGTTGATTATTTCGTAATATCTGTGAGAGTCTGGGACGTGTGTTAATCAGTATGATACATAAAGCATTAATTAACGAAAACCTTGTATGTTAAACATATAGTGCAGTAATTTGTAATTAAAAAAAGTTTTCAGGGATGTATGCACAAGAGCTTATCTTTATTAAGGAGAAATAACTATAATTAACCTGATAATGAAAAATCAATGTTTAGCTTAAATTTTAGCTTGGTTTTTCGTGCCGAATTTTTTGATTCCTGATGTGTAGCGGTACATTCAACGAATCTGCAATTCAATGTCCATGGAGTGCAAGAATATGAGGTTTGTATTTTATTCATGGAGACGACGATAGAATTTATTTTTTATAGCTGGTTGGGTCAGAGTAATGCATACTCATAAATAAAATTGTTATACCAATATATTTAAGAATCACATTTATTATTACAAGAAAACGGTTGCCAATGAATTTGAAATTTTGACACGGTTGCCTTCAACAGACTAACTTATTTTTTTTTTGATTTTCAAGGGCTTGTATATATTTTTTGATCATCATGTGAGTGAGGGTTAGTGGTTGCATTGTAAATGGTTTAATAGTGTATTTCTCTTGTGTATAAAGAAACACCTTTATATGCTGCAAAACCCACTAATAAACAATACCTGCATTGCAACCACTAGCTCCCACTCATATGACAAAGTAAAAAATATATGAGAGGTCTAGAAATCCCCCTTTTCGCTCTAAAAAAAGAAAAACTTTACATGTGAATAAATGCAAGAGAGCCAAAATTTTGAATTACCAACATTTTCCTTGTAGATACATACACACTACACACACACACACATTTATATATGTCATATTTAAATATGTATATTTGCATGTATCTATCTATCTATCTATATATCTATATATCTATATATATATATATATATATATATATATATTCGCCATGATAGATCGCAAGCCACTACACATTCTTTATTTTCTCTCCTTGTTTCTTTCTGCGGAAGAGCGTAGGCTTGAAACATTAAAGACTTTTTCCCTTCCTGAGCGTTATACTAGTACCTCTGTTTGTTGTCTACACCACCTGTCTTCGTCTTTTGTTTTTTTTTTGTGAATTCTCCCTATATATATATATATATGTGTGTGTGTGTGTGTGTGTGTATATGATTATTTATAATAAAGATTACGGAGACTTGTTCATCCAGAAAATTTATTTCATGATTTTATACAGCATATTATAATGACCTCCAGACTCACTTTTATATGTGTGTGTGTATGTATTTGTATTATGTATTTGTATGTATCTGTTTTTATGCATGACACTACTTCAAAAACATGGTGTCTGCATTTATGTTCCATAAGTTAACAGTGTAATAAATACTGGTTTCAAATTTTGGCACAAAGCCAGCAATTTCAAGGATGGAGCTAAGTCAGTTACCTTGTCCCTATTTCTCAGCTGGTACTCATTTTATCGAGCCCGAAACGGGTGAAAAGCAAAGTCGACCTTGGCAGAATTTGAACTCAGAATGTAAAAACAAGAAACACTAATAAGTATTTTATGCTGCAATCTAATGATTCAGCCATCTCGTTACCTTAGCAGTATAATGGATATTTATTTCTTTAATGCCTACAGGGGTCTAAGCACAGAGGAGACAAACAAAGGGATTAAGTCAATTACATTGACTCCAGTGCATGACTGGTGCTTATTTAATTGACCTCGAAAAGATGGAAGGCAAAGTCGACCTTGGCAGAATTTGCAATCAGAACGTAACGGCAGACAAAATACCGCTAAGCATTTCGCCTGGCGTAACAATTCTGCCAGCTCGCCACCCTCTGTAGTGTAATAAATATTAACCTAATATTATTAACATAAAAAAAAATGAAGCCTTAAAATTTCATTATATCTAGATTAAACATTATAATAAGGTGTAGGAGTGGTAAGTAGCTTGCTTTCGAACCACATGGTTCCGGGTTAAGTCCCACTGCGTGGCACCTTGGGCAAGTGTCTTCTACTATATATATATATATATATATATATATGTGTGTGTGTGTGTGTGTGTGTGCGTATGTATGTATATGTCTAAAAAAAAAAAAGACAAATGCAAGGGAAATAACTCGTAACGATTTCGTACCATTAAAAGCAGAGATAAAAAAAATAATAAATAATAATAATAATGAAATTATTGTATACAGTGCTCAGGTGCACCACAACTTGTCAGAAGATAAAATAAGTTGTTACATAATTATGAAGTAAGGTATTTTGAAGACTACCGACAATAACCAGGTATATCTAAACACACATTTCATTCATTATAATTTTCAAATAACGTCAATAATATACTATTTTAAATTCAAAACTGACAGTGCAGTTTTTAAACACAACTGATCCCGTATCCATTCAAAAAGTAATAAAAAAAGCCCCCCAAAAAACAGAATAAGTCTTGAAACAGATTGCTTTTAATGGATGAGATTATGTTCAAAAAGTGTTCTTCTAAAGAAATTCTTGGTTAGAACGAAATAAGTCGTAAGGGTGATGACACAAACCTCTCCAAGGACTGGAATTATTGGAATAATACAATTTTGTTTTGTTTTGTCTGGGGAGAGTCATTTTCTTTTTGTGCCTTATAATGTAACACACTCACCGGTAAAATTTCCACTTATTTCTTATTTATATTTTCCTAAAATTTTCGTTGCGCCTTGCAACCTTTTCAAGGAAAATAAAAATAAGAAACAAGTGGAAATTTTACCGATGTGTGTGTTAAATTATAAGGCACAAAAAGAAAATGACTCTCCCCAGATACAACAGAACATGCTTCAACACACGAATTCATATAAAGAATCTGGCAAACCAAATCCAAAAACGAAATACAATTTTGTTTAAATCTCTGCTTTTAATGACACTAAGAGTTTCAAATCTTCCTCTTTTCTTTTACATTTATGTATGCATACATATAAGATTGTATGTATATGTGTGTCAGTGTGTTTATTTATGTGTGTGCATGTGCGTGTATACATAGTCAATATATATATTATATGTTTTTCATATATAAACATATATGCTTTTGTACATACCATATTGCATTATAAAATCATGTCTATTTTCATTTCATACTAAATATCTCCTACCATTCAGTTGACAGTGAAATCATTAACCAATAGTAATCTCTCTCTCTCTAAGGCTGAAGTTGTCTGTGTATGGCAGGTTTGGTAGCCTTCAACTAACACTATCTTCTCCAAGACCCTGCAGTGCAAGTTGACCAAAATTGAGAGTATGATAGAAGAAGGCTTGCTCTTCCTTCCGTAGAAGAAAAAATTCAAATCGGACCATATTATCACCAAAAATTATTCACATCAAAAAGGTGCTTTTTTTTTCTATGAAAATCCCTATTTTTTACGATTTTTTGACTGCTGTGTCGTCATTTTTCGGTGTATTTCAACCAGAAAAATGTTCACTTAAAGAGAATAACAAGCTACCTCATGCAAAATTTTTACTTTTCAAAAATTCCAATTCTAAAGGGTCGAAACAAACCCGATCAATGCCGGGTGATACTGCTAGTCCTTTATAATTCCATACCTACCAACCAACCAGCAGTTGATGTGAAATTCAGAAATTTCTATTGTATATTCTTCATGTATGAAATTCTTTGTTCTATTTTTGTTTTTTCATAATCATCTGGAGATCAGCATTAAGAAACTCAGAACAATGTTCAGCTTCCAACAAATTCTATCACTCTTCTTTAAATATTTGGTACTCTTTTCCCTTTCTGTTTCTTACTCTCGGGTCTATGAACTAACATATCATTATTCATTGTTCATAGCAGAGTTAAAAAGTTAACCAATCTTTGGACAATATAAGACTGGCAAAGATTGATAAGGTTTTTGACTCTATTATCATGAAACTATTAGAAATGGTTTGTTAATTTGTACACTGATTATCACTACACATATATATATAAGAATTTTTTGCGTAATATAAAAAACCAAGGCTGTATAGATATTAGAGCATTTATATTTATCTATAAGTGCTCTAATATTTACACAGCCATGGTTTTTTATCTTATTACGCAAAAAATTCTTATATACACACGCTGACATAGAACCAATGTTGAACCCTTCATTCGCAATATTACTGAATCTGGAACTTAACTATGGTCTGTCTATAGCACTTATTCAGCAATACCTGACACCTTTGAGTCTCAATGACACCATTATCTCCTATATATATATATATATAGTATGTGTGTGTGTGTGTGTTGTATAACACCAAAAAAAATAAAAAGCAGATGTGAGAGGCAAAAAATTTTAATATTTCTGTAGAATCTACAGCTGTTTCATAATTTACTTGCAATTAAATTATTAACTTTGATGCAGAAATACATATATACAATATATATGAACATACATTATACAATACAATCATATAGCAAAACAGTGATGTATACAGAAGAGAGAAAATTCACCTTCAGACTGCACTTTGGTTATATTAGTTATGCCTCTTTAAATCCAGTCTCTTCTATCTTATATTTCCACTATTATTTCAATAACTTGTGATACCAGATATTCTAGTTATTGTAAAATAATTGTATGTATATAAAACTCTGATAAAATACAAAGAAATGGGAGAATATATATATATATATATGTATGTATATTAATTTAAATGAGCACTTATGCACATGCGTTGGCATATTGTTCAGATTTCAAAAATCGAACGTAGGGATCCCGTTGCATGAAGTCATAGATTTCCTTTTGGGCATCATCAAAGACATTTCTATGAGCATTTGCTTCAACAGCTTTTACGGTTCTCTCTCTGTTTGGGGCCTTGAGATTTACCTGAAAATGTAAAAAGAATGAGAAGATAAAAATAGTCTGGAATTTGAAAAGGCAGTTTAGTCAATTTTATCTACGTCAGTATTTGACTTATATTTTATCATCCCCCAAAAGAATAAAAGCCAAACTTTATATCATCGTCATCATTTAATGGCTATTTTCCATGATGGTATGGGTTGGATAGTTTGACTGGAGTTTGAAGAATGAGAAGATAAAAAGATAAAAGAATGAGATAATGATAATGAAATAAAGATAATGAAATAATGAGATAAAAATAACGATAATAGAATGAGAAGATAAAAAGATCATCATCATCATCAACATCGTTTAACGTCCGCTTTCCATGCTAGCATGGGTTGGACGATTTTGACTGAGGGCTGGCGAACCAGATGGCTGCACCAGGCTCCAATCTGATCTGGCAAAGTTTCCACAGCTGGATACCCTTCCTAATGCTAACCACTCTGAGAATGTAGTGGGTGCTTTTTACGTGCCACTGGCACAGGGGCCAGTCAGGTGGTACTGGCAATGACCTCGCTCGAATCTTTTTACGCGTGCCATCGGCACAGGTGCCAGTAAAGCGAAGTTGGTAACGATCATGCTCGAAATGGTGCCCTTGTACGTGCCACTGGTACGGAAGCCAGTTGGCTGCTCTGGCAACAATGAGGGGAATGAGAAGATAAAAATAGTCTGGAATTAAAAGAGGTAATTTAGTCAATTTTATCTACGTCTGTATTTGACTTATATTTTATCATCTCCCAAAAGAATAAAAGCCAAACTTTATATCATCATCATCATTTAATGTCTATTTTCCATGCTGGTATGGGTCGAATAGTTTGACAGGCGTTGGCAAGCCAGAAAACTGCACCAGGCTCCATTGTCTGCTTTGACATGTTTTCTACAGCTGAATGCCTTTCCTAACTCCAACCATTTGCTTTTTATGTGGCAGCAACACAGGTGCTTTTTATGTAGCACCAGTATCAGTGGGGTTACCAAGTAACTTGTAAGACAAAGACCTGCTCAGCTGGGAGAGGGAGTGGTACTGTGGGAGGTGGCAGAGTGCAGGTTGAGGGATTAAAGCTTAATAGAGGGACAGAGATAAGTGTCTTCTTGAGGAAATTACTAAACATTACTCTTTACTCTTTTACTTGTTTCAGTCATTTGACTGTGGCCATGCTGGAGCACCGCCTTTAGTCAAGCAAATCAACCCCAGGACTTATTCTTTGTAAGCCTAGTACTTATTCTATCGGTCTCTTTTGCTGAACCACTAAGTTACAAGGACGTAAACACACCAGCATTTATTGTCAAGCGATATTGGGGGGACAAACACAGACACACAAACATATACACACACATACACATATATATACATATATATTTCTGTACTACCCACAAGGGGCTAAACATAGAGGGGACAAACAAGGACAGACAAAGGGATTAAGTCGATTACATCGACCCCAATGCGAAACTGGTACTTTATTTATCGACTCCAAAAGGATGAAAGGCAAAGTTGACCTCAGTGGAATTTGAACTCAGAACGTAATGACAGATGAAATACCGCTGAACATTTTGTCCGGCATGCTAATGTTTCTGCCAGCTCACTGCCTTATATGTATATGTGTATGTATGGGTATATACATACGCATATATATATATACATATATACAATGGGCTTCTTTCAGTTTCTGTCTACTAAATCCACTCACAAGGCTTTGGTTGTCCCGAGGCTATAGTAGAAGACACTTGCCCAAGGTGCCATGCAGAGGGACTGAACCCAGAACCATGTGGTTGGTAAGCAAGCTACATGCCACACAGCCACTCCTACGCCTATATTATAAAACATTTTATCCAATACTCTACAATTCTGCCAATCTGGCCATTTCTTTTATCTTCTACTTGTTTCAGTCATTTGACTGTGGCCATGCTGGGGCACCACCTTGAAGAATTTTTGGTTGAATGAATTGATCCCAGTACTTAATTGTTTTTAATGTTTGATACTTATTCTATTGGTCTCTTTTGCTGAACCACTAAGTCACAGGGACATAAACGCATTTACATTGGTTGTCAAGCAGAGGTGGAAACAAACACAGACATAAAGACACACACACGTGCACGCACACACACACACACACACACACACAAATACATGCATGAACACATACATGCACATGCACACACATACAATTTTGAGTCACCTTCTCACCCTTGTATGCCAATCCGGTCACTTATATGCCATAGAAACTAGATAACTGGCCCTATAAGGCCAAGGGCTTGAGAAACCTATATCCAGGGGCTTACTTTCCTTACAAGAGCTTCTAAAAGAAAGTTAACTGAAGACTACAGAAATACTTACAGCACGGGTGGCCTTTTTAGAAACATAGGTTTTCACAATGATACCAGCTTGCTTTGCGAGTTCATCATCATCTACATTATCTCGAAAGTTCTCTACAGCAAGCCAAAAGTCCAGGTTCTCATCACAGAATTGGCTTTTCAGATATTGCTTAAACAGTTTCACACCATCTGGATATAAAAGAAAACGGTAAAATTGTAAACTGTATTTGTTGACATAAAAGACACAGGGGCATATTAGACATGCCCCAATTTCAGCAATGCATATTCAGGGGAAAAGGCACTTAATGTTTTAAAGCTTATTGGAGGCTCTACTTTGTAAATAGGGCCAAGGGTGATTTTTGAGAAAGAAGTGCATACAATGCTATCAAGTATGGTACATACCAGATGCATTAATCCTTGACTAATTAATCACACGATTGTTGTAAACAAGTGTAAATGGATATTGAGTGTTCCTTCTCGAGCCATGCCTGGCTCATAAGGGCTGGTTTCCTGGTTTCTTTGGTGAATAGGTTCCCCACCTGGATGGGACGACAGTCCATCGCAGGTGAGCTGCTAGATGCAGGAGGAAAGAGTGAGAGAAAGTTGTGGTGAAAGAGTCAGCAGAAGTTTGCTATTACCTTCTGCCGGAGCCGCGTGGAGCTTAGGTATTTCGCTCATAAACTCACACATCGCCCGGTCTGAGATTCAAACCCACGATCCCTCGACCGTGAGTTCACTGCTCTAACCACTAGGCCATGTGCTTTCACGTAAATGGATATAATGAGTTAGTAATGTGAAGAAGTGGAGGCATGTGGCTTAGTGGTTAGGGTGTCAGCATCATGATTGTAAGATTGTGGTTTTGATTCCTGGACCAGGCGACGCGTTGTGTTCTTGAGCAAAACACTTCATTTCACGTTGCTCCAGTCCACTCAGCTGGCAAAAATCAGTAACGCTGCGATGGACTGGCGTCCCGTCCAGCTGGGGAACACATACGCTATAGAAACCGGGAAACGGGGCCCATGAGCCTGGCTAGGCTTTAAAAGGGTGCATTCATTATTATTATTAATGTGAACAAACATATCAACAAGTTGAAGATAAACAAAGAGTATGTTCTTATATATAAAAATGTCTATTTAAAAATCTAATTCCCCCTGATTGTAATCCCATGGGCTACTGTGTGTGAGGTGTGATTGAGAAAGACACCAACTGCTCTGTCTGCAAAACCAAGGCTGAGCTGGTGGGGAAGATCAAGAAGGTGTTCATAGACCTTCACAGTGACACAGTGTAGAATGCATGTACTAAATTCTGCAGTTGTCTTAAGATCGTGGTGGGAGTTGAGGATGGCTACTTTGAATAAACTGTTATCTCCCAGTTGGATGGTTTGACTGGGCTTGCACACTGGAAAGCTGCACCACACTCCAATCTGATCTAGCAGAATTTCTACAGCTGGATGCCCTTCCTAATGCCAACCACTCCGAGAGTGTAGTGGTTGCTTTTACATGCCACCAGCACAGGTGCCATTTGTGTAACGCTGGGGTGCTTTTACATGCAACCAGCACAGGTGCCATTTGTGTAACACTGGGGTGCTTTTACGTGCCACCAGCACAAGTGCCATTTGTGTAACACTCAGGTGCTTTTACGCGCCACCAGCACAGGTGCCATTTGTGTAACACTCTGGTGCTTTTACGTGCCACCAGCACAGGTGCCATTTGTGTAACGCTCAGGTGCTTTTACATGCCACCAGCACAGGTGCCATTTGTGTAACACTCGGGTATTTTTACGTGCCACCAGCACAGGTGCCATTTGTGTAACACTGGGGTGCTTTTACGCACCACTGACATGTGTACCAATTTGTGTGACACTAGTATCTGCCACGACTATGATTTTGCTTGACTTGATGGGTCTTCTCAAGCACGACAGAATGCCAAAGATCTCAGTCATAGCCTCCGTGAGGTCCAACACTCAAAAGAAGCTCAGCCTCTTTGCCTCTGTGAGACCCAAGGCTTGAAAGGTGTTCTTTGCATGCCAGCAGCATGGGTGCACTAAAAACAACTGAATAAAATACCAAAATATGTTGTCCCCTTACCTTCACTTCTGATGAGAAACTCAAATGACTGACCCCATGATTTTGGATTGGCCATCTTGGAATTGTTTCAGGCAGGAAAGAATAATCTGGAAAAGAAAGAGGAAAGATTTCTTGAACTCTTTACCATTTGGAAGACTTTGTCAAATGTGAAGCTTATTTATTCACCTTGTTTTGAATTAGTAATGCATCAGCTTGTAGATTTGAGATTTCAATGATGTGATTGTTTATTTTTGAAATGACATTGTAGGATAGGTTTGAAAGACTGGATGTGGCAGTTTGAATGTAAAGCAAGTAGAATATTTAAGATGGATACAGCTGGCTTAAAGGCTAAAGGGATAAATCACAGAGAAATAGAGAGGAGAACATCATTTAAACTCTGTTTTCTGTGCTGGTATGGGTTGGATGGCTTGGCAGGAGTTGGCAAGCTGGAGAGCTGCACCGATCTCCAGTTGTTTGCCTTGGCTGGGTTCCTATAGCTGGATGCCCTTCCCAACACCAACCGTTTTACAGAGTGTTCTGGGTGCTTTTCACATGGCACCAGCATGGGAATATATATAGAAACTATATAAAAATGAAGTTGAGAGAATGCATAGAGAGGGGAAGAGATTGTACGCAGAATACATCATCGATGTTTAATGTCCATCTTCCACATGCATGCATGGGTAGGACTGTTGACAGGAGCTGGCCAAGTTGAAAACTAACCCAAGCTACTGTGTCTGTTTTGGCAGGATTTTTACAGCATAGAAGGTAGACATTAAATAATAATAATGAGCACACACACACACACACACACACACACACACATATGGGATACAAATAAGATAATTTATTTTCAAACTCACAAACACTGACAGAACAGCAGAGACAGGATAAAATACATGAAACACATTTCAGTGCTTCTAAGGCAAACATTGGTTTGTTTACATTTATCGTGTGTGTGTGTGTGTGTGTATCGTTGGCAATTTTCTTTCTCCATCTTCCCTTTCTTGGAGATTTCCTTTTTTCTATATTTCTGACGAAAAGCTCCGCTCGAAATGTTAAAATCCTCCTTCTTTCTTTCCTTTCCTGAGCATCCAATAACACTATACTTGTTCCACGTCCTCGCATTGTTGTGTTATCTCTTTGTTCATGTTTGGATTAACTATATATATATATATATATATATATATATATATATTAGAAGAAATGAGGTAATCAGAAGATCAGATGGTTTATATTTACAGATATTTATTTATATATTAAATTTTATATATATATATCATATCACTTAGATCATTAGCGCTTTCTCCCATTCTAGTGGGGTTTTCAAATCAAATCAAACATATATATATATATGTATATATACATACACAGATATGGAAACATTTTATTCTCAAACATATAATAATAAAGCTGAATAGCATAAATGGGATGGAACATCCTTATATTGCAGAAAACTTTGTTAGCAGTCAGCCATGAGACTCAAACTCACATCTCTGTGATTACCGGTCATAGTGCTTTACCTTTAAGCTAAACTGCCCACTAACAAATTCTTCTGTAATTTTTGAACTTATAAATTTAGCTTTTATAGATGCTAAGTGTGAAATTACTATGTATGTAAACAAATAAGGTAAAAGAACATATAATAAATGCACAAACAAACGGAAAACAGGCACAGAAGGTCATGAAATCCTCATCAGTTGAGGGTCAAACACAATTAATGATAATACTGATTTTGGCCGATGCCAGTGCCACTTTGACTAGCTTCTGTGCTGGTGGCATGTAAAAAGCACCATCCGATCGTGGTCAATGCCAGCCTCATCCGGCACCTGTGCCAGTGGCATGTAAAAGCACCCACTACACTCTCAGAGTGGTTGGTGTTAGGAAGGGCATCCAGCTGCAGAAACACTGCCAGATCAGACTGGTGCCTGGTGCAGCCTCTTGGCTTCCCAGACCCCAGTTGAACCGTCCAACCCATACCAGCATGGAAAACAGACGTTAAACGATGATGATGATGATGATGATGATGATGATGATGGTGATGATGGTGCCAGCAAGAAGAAAAGCTGCTGGGAAACGGAACAAAAACATAGCAAGAATGGACAAACAATAAATGGATAGACATGCAACGCAAAAGCATGGCCACAGTCAAATTACTGAAACAAGTAAAAGAGTAAAAGAGTAAAAGAGTAAAGAGTATTTGAACATGAATAAATGTAGTTCAAGGCGGGACCATTAATGAATGGCTGAGAGGATGAGGATAAGGTAAATGAACAGGATACAGCTATAGAGCTGGACAGAGATTAAAGTGTGGATAATGCTCAGAAGAAAATCCTAAAGGATTAGAAACAGAAGCACAACAGATAGCGAAACAGGTTGAAGTGAGGGACCACAGAGAATATATATACATACACACATTCACACATACGCATTCACACACATACATATACACACATACACACACATACATGCAGACAAACACATGCACGCACACACTCACACATACACATACACACGCACATGTACATACAAACACAAACATGCACACACACACATACATACATACATACATGCATACATACATACATACATGCATACATACATACATACATACATACATAATTACATACATACATACATACATACATACATACACACAATCATACATATACAGACACATACACACTCATACCTACATACATACACACACATATACATACATGCAGATACACATGCAAATACATGCACACATATACAGATACACACATACAGACACATACACATACATCTATATAGATACGCACACACACACACATATAACTACATACACACTCATACCTACACACAGACACCCATATACACACACATAATCTAGTTGATATTTTTTGAGTTTCTAAAAAACTTTTATCTGTGAATGGGATATGTTTTCTTTTCCTTTTAAACAGTCAAATTTACCCCAAACACTGTGAAAAGTGGCAAGCCACAACAACAACAGTAACAATAGTCCCATGAACTTCACATCACATGATTCTGAAATCTGCCACAAAAAAATCATGCCAAACATACACACACACATACATGTATATGACGGGCTTCTTTCAGTTTCTGTCTACCAAATCCACTCACAAGGCTTTGGTCAGCCCGAGGCTATAGTAGTAGACACTTGCCCAAGGTGCCACGCAGTGGGACTGAACCTAGAGCCATGTGGTTGGTAAACAAGCTACTTGCCACACAGCCACTCCTATGCCTATGAATAATTAAACACAAAACGATATACATAATTATTACACTTTGGTTTTTTGCTGAATTTTTTCTTGAGAACACATTCTTCGTGGAAAATGGCGATTTTGATGTCTATATCTAGCATATATGCTGTCCATTTTTTTTTAGTGGTCAGTCCTCTAAATTTTGTATGTAAAAAAATTTTTAATCTTCGGAATTTTTTAAAATATGCTAGGCCACTGGTTTTAATTGATTAATATCAATTTCTACCCTTATTTAATTTTAATTATATAAATATATATTTAATATATATAATTACCTTCTACCTAGACTACAATTTTGATCTCTTCTTTTCCTTGAACATTTAAGCCAATAGAGAAATCTAAACCTCAAGATACTCAGTGACAGACAAAATTAAAAAAATATATTTCTTAGGGCCTGAAGGAATCCTTATACTCATCAACATTTACACGTACCTGTACAAACACTCTCAATTCCCAGAATCTAGAAGCAGAGTAAAATGGTAACAATTCTAAAGCCCAACAAAGGCCCAAATGAATTAACCTAAATGAAGAACATCACAGAGATACATTTTCCTTCTGTGTATATCCTAAAAAATTCTGGAATGTTAATGTTGGATTTCCCTCATTTACACATTTCCACTCTCCAAATCCTAACATGGGTTCAGACCTGCACATAAACTATTTGCAAACCTGATATAGAAAACACACAATGCCTTTAATAACAAACAAAGCTGCAAGATGGGTGTGAGACGTTTTGGCACAGCTGTTTTGGTTCTGTCAGTTTGGCATCACTGATTCGATACAAACTTATTTGTCATCAGACGTTTTAATGTTTTCCTCATTTTGATCTCTCTGTTTATTTCTCTTTATGTGAATTAGCAGAGGAAAAGTGTTCATGTCAATTCTATGTGTATATTTCTGTGTGTGTGTGTCTGTGTATTTTGCTTTCAGTGCCAAAAAGTATAGTCACCAAAAGAGCCATGGCTAAAACGTCTAGTTAGCCATGCCAAATTGTCAGCATCCAAACAGCTGTGCCCAATTGTCTCATTCTGCTCCTATATATATCATTCTTATTTCTTTACTGCCCACAAGGAGCTAAACATAGATGGGACACACAAGGACAGACAAAGGGATTAAGTCGATTACATCGACCCCATTGTGTAACTGGTGCTTAATTTATCGACCCCGAAAGGATGAAAGGCAAAGTTGACCTCGGAGGAATTTGAACTCAGAACGTAACGGCAGATGAAATACCGCTGAGCATTTCGCCCGGCACGCTAACGTTTCTGCCAACTCACTGCCTTATATATATCATTCTATCAACCACATCAGCAAAGCTTTCAAATCCGTTTTTTGTCATCAAATTATGCACAATCCGCTCAACCCATGTTTAAAAAAAAAACAACACAAAATGCTGACAAGCAAATTATTTATCAGGTCAACAAAGATGAACAGTAAAATGGACCTGGGTGGAATTTGAACTCAGACCATAAAGGGACAAAACTAGATACTACTGCAAGTAATTTTTGTCTGACACTTTAATAATTCAACTCTCCGTCATTTTCTAACGATTAAATAATTTTAAAAAAAAATCGATCCTTGGATATCATTTAGCACAGCTATTTATAGTGTTTAGTTAATCAATAGATTAATTAAATCATCTAAAAGTAATAATCACATGTTAAGTGTTATGACAACAGAGAAGCTGAATGCACTTTTTAAATCCCTATTAGTTGTAAAGATAATCTGCTAAGATGAAATCGTGCTAGTAGATGAAGCAGTAGTAGTAGTACTGGTGGTGGTGGTGATGGTTGTAGTATCGTTGCTGTTGTGTAGCCCCAGGTCAGCCATGATCAGACAGACTGATGGCATTTAGGTGCTCAGGCAAACGACTTGGTGCAACACATGAATCCATGCCCTTCTCTCTCCTTCTCTCCTTCTTCTTCCACCTCCTACTCCTACTCCTGCTCCTGCTGCTGTTGTTGTTTAGCCTAGTGTCAGCTGTAATTGAGTTAACCTATAATTCTAGTTGTGGCCTATGTTCTAATTGTGACAATCTCCTCTTTTTCTTTTTTTCTCAACTGGGGTTCCCTGGAACTCTAGGGTTTCGCAAAAGGTCCCTACTGCAAGACAGAGTAAGATAAGCTAATGCTAATTTCATGATATATAATTATATACACACTCACACACATATATATAATTATATATATTATATATACATATTTATATAATTATATATATCATATATATATTTATATAATTATATATATATATATATTCTTTTATTTGTCTGTCATTTTGACTGCGGCCATGATGGAGCACTTCCTTTAGTTGAACAAATTGATTCCAGGACTATATATATATATATATATATATATATATATATACACACACAGATATATAGAGCACCGCTTGACTGGCATCCATGCTAGTGGAGTGCTAAGAGCACCATCTGTGAATAATTAAGCATTACATTTGATAGAGTAATCGAAATGCTAAAGGATTAATTGGCAAACACTCATTAAAACAAAACAATATTATTAATTGTTAATTTTAATTAATACAACATGCCGTATGCCCCTCTCTGGCTCTTCTATTCCAAATAAAAATGGTCACTGTTTGTCTGGAGCAACAGCATGTATGCTGCCTTAATCTAGGTCCATTTTGGCTCAACAATTTCTCATACTTTTGTGATTTTTATTGTCTCCTGTCTTTTACAAAATACTTTGATCAGACAATCTGCCTTCAAAATGGTAGCACAGCAGTTAGAGTGTGTGCCATAAGGGACAGTTTTTGCATTTGTTGTCTCCTGCCATTCTGACCTCCATACCGGCTTTTGGAGATTAGGCTGCTATTTTCTAGCAATTTGGACCAACCAAAGCCTTGTGAGTGGATTTGGTAGATAGAAACTGAAAGAAGCCCGTCGTATATATATACAATGCAACAACCACTACTACAACTTCTGCAACCACATGACTGCCGCTGCCACCACCACCACCACAACCACCGCCGCCGCCGCCGCCACCACCACCACCACTAGTAACATTACAAGTCAAGTACAGAGCCTTTACATGACTATTTGAATTGCTAGAAATAGCAGCCTAATCTCCAAAATTGCTAGAAATAACAGCCTAATCTCCAAAATTGCTAGAAATAACAGCCTAATCTCCAAAAGTAGATTAAAAAATGCTTTCACCATAGAAGCATCGTCCAGCGTGGGCTATCGCCATCTCCCCCTCCCTAGCTACCCTACTGTTCCAGATATCCTGCTCTGATAATTGGTGGTGACTTGGTCAGTGAATCCTGTGATGGTCAACAATCAATAGCAAGATGAGCTGCTATGGATCACACTATTCCAAAGTATGTATGTATGCGACTGGGGACCAAATGTAAACTTGTATTCCCACTGAATCTCCAACCATGAGCTCTACACCTCAACAACAAACGATGACTACAGTTATGGCTTCTGTGCTATCCAATGCATTCGCTCCCCAGTGGAGTATTTGTCAATTTTGCAAGCTGGATTTTTGGGTTGCAGGCAGAAGCTTTTTTTTGCCTGCCGGAATGTTATGGTCAACTGTCGGATGTGGTCAGCATTCAACAGAAACATAATCAACTCACTAGTCAGAGCCAGCTTAATCTACCCCAAGTGACGGCCCATGTTTCACTGCCATGTAGCATGGCTGTTCATACACATGCGTCATACAGTCTGCCTTTTACTCTGAGCGAGAGGCCCTTTGTCACCAGTAGAGGTAAGAGCTCTTTGAACTTTGCCCACTGAATCTCCAAACATGAGCTCTACACCTCAACAACAAATGACGATTACAGTTATGGCCTCTGTGCTATCCAATGCATTTGTTCCCCAGTGGAGAATTTGTCAATTTTGTAAGCTGGATTTTTGGGTTGCAGGCAGAAGCTTTTTTTTTTGCCTGCTGGAATGTTGTACTTACTTGTACTTGTGACGGCGTTCACCCAGGGCGGGTTGAGCCAGCTTCTTCTCTGGTCCTAATGGCATCCCGAACCATGGTGGCCCACGCTTGACAGTCCCGTGTGGGGTCACTGGAGATAGCGAGCCATTCGCAGTTCCATCTGCGCAGACTGACCTGAATGTTATGGTCAACTATTGGTCAACTGCTGGAATGTTATGGTTGAGCCGGCTTCTTCTCTGGTCAGCTATTGGATGTGGCCAGCGTTCAACAGGAACATGGTGAATTCACTGGTCAGAGCTAGCTCAACCTACTCCAAAATGAACAAATCCACATGTCACATGTAGGAAGCAGTACACCTGAAACCCTTTGCAACCTTATAACTGCTCGCAATTTCCAACGTACATCAATGTCCAGAAATTCAAGCTAAACATAAAAAGAAATTGATCTCACTGATCTGGGGAAGGCCAGTAAAAACTATTGGACATTGGCATTCCTTTCACTATAAAACAAACAAAAATATAAAAAGAGTCACAAGCTTCTTGACCTGCTGTGCCCTTTGTCTCTTTTTGGTGCAGACACAAATGTTCACTGCACATTGGGACCAGCAGGAAGGAAAAGACAGGATGGTCATGGAAGGAATGCTTTTGATCAAGGCACATGAGTGGCTGTGTGGTAAGTAGCTTGCTTACCAACCACATGGGTCTGGGTTCAGTTCTACTGTGTGGTACCTTGGGCAAGTGTCTTATACTATAGCCTCGGGCCAACCAAAGTCTTGTGTGTGGATTTGGTAGATGGAAACTGAAAGAAGCCTGTCTTATATATATATGATGCAGCAACCACTACTACAACTACTGCAACCACATGACTGCTGCCACTGCCAAACCCACCACCACCACCACTGCCACCGCCACCACCACCACAACCACCACCACTACCACAACCACCACAACCACCACCACCATCACCACCACCACCACCCCTACCAGCAACAGTAACATTACAAGTCAAGTACGGAGCCTTTACATGGTTATTTGAATTGCTAGAAATAGCAGCCTAATCTCCAAAATTTAGTCCTGCATATCGGTAAAAAAAAAGACGAGATGATCAAGGCTGGAGTGTCTTTGACCATAGGTTTACTCTATCAACAGCAACAACAGTAGTAACTGTAATACTAGCTACAACATCTGCAGCAGTAACAATGAGGAAGAGAACAAAAACGAAAACGAGATATTGCAAGTCAAAGTGCTTCTACACAATCACACAACCCGCTAAAAATAGCAGTCAAATCTCCCTGAACCCACATCCTACGATCTTACATCAGGGGACTTCATATAATGTGGTCCTACATATGCTGTACATGAAAAATAGGCATATCTCTGCCCAGCCCCCACTTTGCGATTTTTTTGTCCTAATAACTTTCAGGAAAATGGATATGTTTGATTGAAAATTTCTAGAAACACCATTCAGATGGTATAGTTTACGATTATATTGGAAGTTGTTGTGAAAAAAATTTTCTGAGGTGAGGCAGGGAGAGGAGTTTTGGAAAATTCACATGAGTTATCTTTGTTTCCTCATATCTTACAGCAAAATGGGAATGTTTTATTGAAATTTTCTACAAATACTTTTCAGATGGTGTAGATTACAATTATATCAGAATTTAATGTGTAAAAAAAAAAAAGAAATGGTGGGTACACTCAGGCACATGAGTGGCTGTGTGGTAAGTAGCTTGCTTACCAACCACATGGTTCTGGGTTCAGTTCTACAGCATGCACCTTGCGCAAGTGTCTTCTGCTATAACCTCAGGCCGACCAAAGCCTTGTGAGTGGATTTGGTAGACAGAGACTGAAAGAAGCCCGCCGTGTGTGTATATATATATATATATATATATAAATGAAAAATAATATTGTAATACAAATGTATTACTTTCCAGTAAAATTAAGCCCCATAAGGGTAGAATTATACGTATAAAAATAGATAAGTGGTACAACAAGGCACCAATATTTACTGGAATATGCAGTGAAGCTATACAATAGCGTCGTATTGTCACAATTTATGTTCCTACCACTAGCTGAATGATAATTAAGTTATTTTACTAAATTCTTTGTTATATTTAAAATTTATTGAAAGAAACACAAAGCATCTCAAAATAAATACAGTAATGAAAGGGTTAAATAATGTTGTCTGAAATAGAGAAAAAGATGAGGTGGCTGAAACTAGAATACTTCAATCATAAATCTTGTTCATTGAGTGACTTGGTGCCTTTGACCATATCCGTGGACATATTTACAAAGTCAGAAAACAGCACAGCTCCCATGACTTTAGGAAACATTTTTTCATACTGAGAGTTACTGAAGCATGGAACAAATTGCCGGCATCAGTTGTTAGTTGTCGGAGCACTGCATCCTTCAAAACTTCCATGCTTCCTAAGATTTGTCAACACTTACACCTGATTTTCTTCCCTCCATACACACGCAAGCATGTATCTGACTCATACACTGTTCACTTTCCAGACATTTGTACATTACTGCAGATGCTTTATACGCACTTTCTGACAAGTTGTGGTGCACCTGAGCACTGTATACAATAATTTTATTATTATTATTATTATTTTATTATTATTATTATTATTATTATTATTATTATTATTCAGTAGTTTTATTTTTATAGCGTGCTTTCACTTCACTACCGAGCGCAGCTCTGTATGCCTTGGGTATGTGCTGTGATGCTCTGATGGTTATTGTATGGAAAGTGTTCTGCGTAGGATGTGTGCAGTGCCTAGTAGTGCAATTTTCTGTATGTTATATGTGTTTGTAAGTCCTGGTGTTTTTGTTATGTATTTGTCTGAATATTTTTTTATCATGCCTAATGCACCTACTATGATAGGAATTGTTTCTGTTTTTAGATTCCACATTCTGGTTACCTCTATTTCCAGGTCTTTGTATTTTGAGAGTTTCTCCATTTCTTTTAGAGACACGTTGTCATCTGCCGGTATTGATACATCAATTAGAAAGCATTTTTCTTTTCTTCATGATCTCTGACAACTATATCTGGTCTATATTATTATTATTATTATTATTATTATTATTATTATTGGTTAATTTGACCTGGGGTTAAACAACAATAGCAACATCGACAACAATAGTTTAATATTGTCTGACAATTTCGTGAAAGAGAAACTGTTAAAAAAAGTATCAACTTACTGCAGATTGATGTGGAAGAAGGTCGTTCTGTTTCTCTGGCAAGAATGAGGTTTTCTGTCTGTAGTTTGGTGTGGACAGTGTGATTTGATTAATAATAAAACTCCATCCCATTTGTGCCTCAGGTCATGTTTTATACACTATAAATCACCAAAGATTAGAGCGTTAGATAATCTACTCTAAATGGATTATGAGCAAAACGAAAAAGAAAAAAAAAAGAACTTAATTCCAGCAGAAAAGGTTAGAGTTAGGATATAAAGGAAAAGAATTAAAATCTGCTGTTTTCGTTATTTTTTTTTCTATTTGTGTGAATTTAATTGGAGTTAGTTAGTATGCTAGAAATAGCAGGGATCACGTGAGTATATTCTAAGGTTTATCACTTACCAAACAGCCATACCAACAAATTCATCTCTGATCTCCCACCTCATTTTTTCCAATCTAAATTCCAATATTATTGCAATTTCTGCCATCTGAAAGATATTTGTAGAAAATTTTGTTAAAAAAAATATTCATTTTCCAGAAAGTTATGAGGAAACAAAGTCAAAATGACACGCTTCTTTAGTTATACCTATTAATGTTTTTGTTATTATTTTGTCCCAGGTCAATCCTGATAGAGCAAACCTATGCTTAAAGACTCTCTGACCATGATTATCTCATCTTTTTAAGGGTATGCAGGACTAATTAGTTAAGATGTAGAGAACCGAGTATTGGGGCATTTACAATTTACTCTTCCATAAATACACTCCAGTGATAAACTGTCCTATGTGTATTTACTATATGAAGAATATAGTCAAATGTGAGGTGGTATACTTAATAAAATAACTCTTTACTCTTTTACTTGTTTCAGTCATTTGACTGCAGCGATGCTGGAGCACCGCCTGTAGTCAAACAAATCGACCCCAGGACTTATTCTTTGTAAGCCTAGTACTTATTCTATCGGTCTCTTTTGCCAAACCGCTAAGTTACGGGAACATAAACACACCAGCATCGGTTGTCAAGCGATGGGGTGGGGTGACTAACACAGACACACAAACATATATATATATATACATATACATATATACGACGGGCTTCTTTTTTTTCAGTTTCTGTCTACCAAATCCACTAACTAGGGTTTGGTTGGACTGAGGCTATAGTAGAAGACACCTGTTCAAGGTGCCACACAGTGGAACTGAACCCGGAACCATGTGGTTGGTAAGCAAGCTACTTACCACACAGTCACTCCTCTGAAATAATTTTTAACAATTGGAAATTTAAACTCTTAACAAGAAAAATAGTTAGTGTTAATGATAATTTTTGTTAAGTAAAGGAAGGGAGAAAACTTCAAAATTGAAATTGAATATAAATTAAATGGAGACAAGCAGTAAGGATTTGGAGTGTGTTAATTGGCTTCTTACTTTCAAATATAATAAAGAGACAAAGGCAGAAGATCTTATAGCAAGAAAACTACTCCTAATGATCCAAATTTGTGAACAAATTTCAATTCTTGACAGACGTCTCTTTACATCTCTGACATCACTATTGACTTTGAGAATGAAGATATTATCCCTGTTACTTGTCAGAAAGATAGATATTTTATGCCTTGTGAAAATATGAATACTTTCAACAAACTGCCCGCTGATGGAGCTTGGTGTTCAAGATATAATTCAAAGCTGGTTGATGTAAATTATCATGTGAGGTATCTCACCATTTTGAATTTCTGTATCCAATTGAGATTGATGTATCATGTCATAACTAGTGCTTATTTTATCAAACTGAAGCTTTAAATAAAATATCAATAATATATAGTAATGAATCACTAGACCATATACTTTACAATTATCGATCACATGTTTACTCAACCATGGACTACTGCCAGTTAATTAACTGCTATTGACATCGATTTTTACTATGGACAAAATATGAAATTTATCACTGTAACAATACCTATTTCTTTATTACCCACAAGGGGCTAAACACAGAGGGGACAAACAAGGACAGACATAGGTATTAAGTTGATTACATCGACCCCAGTGCGTAACTGGTACTTAATTTATCGACCCCGAAAGGATGAAAGGCAAAGTCGACCTCGGCGGAATTTGAACTCACAACGTAACGCAGACGAAATACCGCTAAGCATTTCGCCCGGCGTGCTAACGTTTCTGCCAGCTCACCGCCTTAACAATACTGTAACAATACCGTTTACTGTATCTCTCTCTCTTTTACTGGTTTCAGTCATTTGACTGCGGCCATGCTGGAGCACCACCTTTTAATCGAGCGACTTGACCCGGGACTTATTCTTTGTAAGCCCAGTACTTATTTTATCGGTCTCTTTTGCCGAACTGCTAAGTGACGGGGACATAAACACACCAGCATCGGTTGTCAAGCAATACTAAGGGGACAAACACAGACACACAAACACACACGCACATATATATATATATATATATATACATATATACAATGGGCTTCTTTCAGTTTCCGTCTACCAAATCCACTCACAAGGCTTTGGTCGGCCCGAGACTATAGTAGAAGACACTTGCCCAAGGTGCCACGCAGTGGGACTGAACCCAGAACCATGTGGTTGGTAAGCAAGCTACTTACCACACAGCCACTCCTCCAAGTTTATTTACGTAAAACTCAAAAAATTTTATTACATATATAACACATATGTATATGATATATGTATATATAGTACAAATGAAAGACAAAGAAAAAAAAGCAAAAAAGGGAGAAAGAAAAGAAAGAAAGAAAACATCAATATAGTACCAAGTACTTCAATTTGTAACGGAAATAATTGAGTTGGTACAGTTACCAATTGTAACGGTAGAAATTGATTGTTAAACAATGTTATGATGATGTTGTCAGCAACAGTTGTGATGATAATTATTTGGTTGTTATAATGGTAAACTGTAGGATGTGAAATAGGAACAATGGATGAAGTTTAAAAGAGGTGTTTATTTACTGTTACGTTACAAATACCTTGCCTCGACGGGCAGATTTTGATACATCCAAAAGCATGCGAAGTAAAGTTTGTGCTTGTGTCCTCTTCATTGTTTAGTAGTAATTGCTGAGAAAGATAGAATGATGTTGTAAGAGAACAGAATTAGAGCTAGAGAGAATTATAGGGTGTTGTCTGACAGTTGCTTTCTCCCTCTGATCAAAGTTCTAGCTGGTCAGCCAGATTTCGTTCAGTCGTCACGACTGTGATGAACTTGGTTGAATCGTCACCCGGCTGGTGACTAACTGATTTTTGCTTGGGATGTGCTTGCTTATATTAAGATCCAGAGGGATAGATATATCATTGAGAACAATAGATTTAGTTGGTGATCTTGTTATCCATTCTAGCTTTTGGTGGAGTAGAAGAGGTTAGAAAGGATCAAGTGGTGAAGACATTATTTTGGCCTAGCTAATGGCATCTGGAAAATGTAAAAACTGCTGTCAGAGAAAAAACATTGTTCCATCGTGGGAAAAGTTCTGTAGCAGTGTTGATTTAAATTTGGCTATAGTGGATCGAATCCACTTCAAGCTTGCAGAATTTGCTACAAATTTGTCTCACACCACAAGATTAAACAGAACCTACTGAAGCAAGCTAGCATGTTCACAGCATTACCATGGGTGATGGCAAGGCTAAGATGTTGGAAAAGCTAAGCACCCTCAAGGGCATCACCTAACACCTCAGTGAGGCAAGCTGCCAACAATGACAAGAACTTCACCATTAGTGGCCCAATCCCTCCAAACGTTTGAAATGTCACAGGTTGGAAGGGATAGTTCATTGTCAGGTCCCGGTACTTCAGGGTTTTGTTTCGTTCAGCTACGAAAGCAATGACCCTCCCATTTATTACCCCATCCAGGATGTGAAAAGGGACAAAAGAGTCACAGACTGAAGCGACCCAGAGACAGAGAGTAAGACCATCTGATTTCCTCCCATTACTTCTGGATTATCCCACCGGCTCCAGAACTGAGGGGATATTAATCCGAGCCAAGGCCTGCTTAATGAATAGTTTTAGCTCGGTGTGGCGAGCAAAGCGATAAGCATTTTGGCAGCAAAATATCAAATGATTCATTTTGTTTTTGAAGAAGTTTTCAAAAGAACTTTTACAGGTGTAGGTGTGGCTGTGTGGTAAGTAGCTTGCTTATAAACCACATGGTTCAAGGTTCAGTCCCACTGCATGGCACCATGGGCAAATGTCTTCTACTATAGCCTCAGGCTGACCAAAGCCTTGTGAGTGGATTTGGTAAACGGAAACTGAAAGAAGCCCATCGTATATATATATGTATATATATGTGTATATGTGTGTATAAGTTTGTGTGTCTGTGTTTATCCCCCCAACATCGCTTGACAACCGATGCTGGTGTGTTTACGTCATCAGAACTTAGGATTCGGCAAAAGAAACCGATAGAATAAGTACTAAGCTTACAAAGAATAAGTCCCGGGGTCAATTTACTCGACTAAAGGCAGTGCTCCAGCATGGCCACAGTCAAATGACTGAAACAAGTAAAAGAGTGAAAAAGGGAGTAAAAGAATAAAGTATAAAACCTATTTGAACTTCACTTTGGAGCGCTTTACTTCCAGTTGCAAAAGAATAATCATTTATTTTTGTTGTAGCACCGTCTATCAGCTGTATAGTTAACATTGCAATCAAATCACGCAACCTCTTCATTTTATGGTGTCATAAAATCTGCTTAATCTATTTTCATAGCTCAGAGATCAACTCGGTCATATTGATCTGAATACGTGAAACAATATATAGTAATTTGTAGAAACTGATTAAAAAAAAGTTGCTCTGTTAATTATGTGATTTTAAATGATTTTCTCAAATCGTTTCCACATCCTATCTCTGTACTTATCGACATGATTGAGTTTGAAAACTAGTACTTGTAGGTGTGCACAGAAATTTGCTTGCGTGTAAATGTTTTCTTAGCAAAGTAACAATACCATGTACTGTATCTCCAAGTTCATTTACGTAAAATCCAAAAAATTTTATTACTTATATAGGCGCAGGAGTGGCTGTGTGGTAAGTAGCTTGCTTATGAACCACATGGTTCCGGGTTCAGTCCCACTGCGTGGCACCTTGGGCAAGTGTCTTCTGCTATAGCCTCGGGCCGACCAATGCCTTGTGAGTGGATTTGGTAGACGGAAACTGAAAGAAGCCTGTCGTATATATGTATGTGCGTGTATGTTTGTGTGTCTGTGTTTGTCCCCCTAGCATTGCTTGATAACCGATGCTGGTGTGTTTATGTCCCCGTCACTTAGCGGTTCGGCAAAAGAGACCGATAGAATAAGTACTGGGCTTCAAAGAATAAGTCCCGAGGTTGAGTTGCTCGATTAAAGGCGGTGCTCCAGCATGGCCGCAGTCAAAATGACTGAAACAAGTAAAAAAAAAAATGAGAAATATAACACATATGTATATGATATCTTTATATATAAAAGTTAGGTTGTGTGCTGTCTGTCTCCTACGATTTAGATTCCTAACTACTCCCACATTTTGCGGTGCAGTTTAACCAAAACCGGGTATCTTATAGTTGTGATTCATATCGAGCCCTTCTGGGTATTAGTGCGCGTCTACGATGAGTCTACAATTTAAAAAAAAATTTACCATGAATTTTTCCCATTTTTAATGCATTTTTGGCATATATAAGGGAAGTAACTCTCTAAAAATTTATTATTAAATCTCAGAACGTAAAAAGCTACAGTAACACCCCACTCCCTTTGTGGTTAGCCATATTGAGATGGCTATTATACTTTACATCTCTAAAAATGCTTATATAGTTATTTCCCTTACAAACCTGAGCAACGCTGGGCGATACTGCTAGTATGTATATATAGTACAAATGAAAGACAAAGAAAAAAAAAAGCAAAAATTTCCAAGTTTTCTCCCTTCCTTTTCTTAAAAAAATTATCATTAACACTAATGATTTTTCTTGTTAAGAGTTTAAATTTCCGATGTTAAAAATTATTTCGGAGTTATTTTAACAAGTATACCAACTCACATTTGACTGTATATTCTTCATATAGTAACCATCGAGTAACCATCGCCAAAATTAATTTAAAGAAAACTGATTTCATATTGTAAACCTCATGTACACACACACTTCCATCTCCTTTATAGTTGTAAAATATACGTGTACACAAGTGTACAGTTTGGGGACAACACTGTTTGTTGTATGGCAAAGTTTTGTGAAATAAGCTGTATCACTGGTCACAAGGAAAATAAAGAGATGGGTGAGAAAAGTTTATATTGCCTCCAAAAAGTTTCTGACATAAATTTCATAGACACAATTGACATTTTGTGTAGGGTGTTTAGTGAAAAAGCAACATTGTTCAACACACATTGGAAGTATTTGAACACTGAAAAAAGCAATGACGAAGGCTTTACCATGTATGAACCAGGATATAACTCCTCAGAAACTGTCAGAAGAGTATGATATGATATTAAAAGTAAGAAATCCAATGCAGAGATTGTTTACAGATAAAACCAGTGTAGAAGATAAAGTGTTTCACAAAAAAACACGATATACATCAAGAGATAAACCCATGTATGGCATGAAGGGGAAGGTACCTGTGGAGTTCTGTTTTTGATTCGACGGTCATTCGGAATGCTCACAGCAGCCATATTCCTACCGCTCTATGTCACGCTGGTGAGACCCATATTGGAGTACGGGATTCAAGCCTCTTCTCCTTATCTCCTCAAAGACATACATCATCTTGAAAGAGTCCAGAAGCTGGCTACCCGCATGGTTCTTGGTCTCAAGAATTTGTCGTATGAAGAAAGGCTGAAGACGTTCGACCTTTATTCTCTCGAAAAATGCCGCCGCCATGGTGATCTCATTCTTGCTCACAACATCATAAAGAAAGTGTAACCTCTTGAAAGAGCTGTTCTTCACTCCTGCTCCAGAGCATCAGCTGCGGGGTCACTCCGAAAAGCTCTATCTGTGATGATTTCATCTCAATCGAAGGAGAGGCGCTTTCTCCGTCCGGGTTGTGGATCTGTGGAATAAGCTGCCGGACGAGATAGTGAAGATGCCAACGACCGCTTGGTTCAAAGTCTCTCTTGACCTGAAATGGCCTGAACTCTTTGCATGAACACCCTCCCAGTACATAACTCCATGTCCCCCTACATGGCCTTGCTTTTTGATTTTTGAGCCAAAAACTTAACTTAACTTAACTTAACTTAACTTAACTGCACTGTAAAACTAAGATGACAAAAAACTGGACCAAATGAGAAAAAAAAGTTTGTCATCAGTAAACAGAAAATTGATCAAGGTGAGAATCGAAACCACTGGTATCAAAAGGCAATTAGACATGGGTAGTGACATCACTATCATAAATGAAGGTGGAGGCGCAATGGCCCAGTGGTTAGGGCAGCGGACTCGCGGTTTTGATTCCCAGACCGGGCGTTGTGAGTGTTTATTGAGCGAAAACACCTAAAAGCTCCACGAGGCTCCGGCAGGGGATGGTGGTGATCCCTGCTGTACTCTTTCACCACAAACTTTCTCTCGCTCTTACTTCCTGTTTCTGTTGTACCTGTATTTCAAACGGCCGGCCTTGTCACTCTCTGTGTCACGCTGAATATCCCCGAGAACTACGTTAAGGGTACACGTGTCTGTGGAGTGCTCAGCCACTTACACGTTAATTTCACGAGCAGGCTGTTCCGTTGATTCAGATCAACCGGAACCCTCGTCGTCGTAACCGACGGAGTGCTTCCATCCATCATAAATGAAGAAACATGGTGACAAATCAGTAAGCCCAAATTATCTAAAATAATCAGAAATATTAAATTTCTAAATGTCTCAGAGAGACATGAGTGGTGGTGGAGCGATAGAGTGGTTGTATACTGTCAACTCAATGTGACAGTCCCATAAAGGGAATCACACCACCACTGTTTAGCCCTAGGACGCATCGAACGCTTCCTGTTGGCTTTGACACATTTCCTGTGTCCTTATATTTGTGAAGGGGAGGCAAGCACCCCCACCAGCCAAGATTCACACCTGAGGACATGCATGTTTCTGGGTCAAAGCCAACAGGAAGCGTTCGACGCTTCCTAGGGCTAAACAGCAGTGGTGTAATTCCCATACGGGACTGTCACGTTAAGTTGACAGTATACAACCACTATATCTAAAATGTGGAGGCGCAATGGCCCAGTGGTTAGGGCAGCGGACTCACGGTCGTAGGATCGCGGTTTCGATTCCCAGACCAGGCGTTGTGAGAGTTTATTGAGCGAAAACACCTAAAGCTCCACAAGGCTCCGGCAGGGAGTGGTGGCGATCCCTGCTGTACTCTTTCGCTACAACTTTCTCTCACTCTTTCTTCTGTTGGCCTGCTCGCTTAGCCTGCGGGGTGGCGTCATTTGAAGGCTAAAAAAACAATGTGAAGCGCATTGTGACCAGCGATGTGTAGCAACATCTGATAGCCTGGTCGTAAAAAAAAAAAATATCTAAAATACCTTTCTTAAAATTATTAATCAGTAGAAGACAGCTGCAAGCTAGAAGAAACATTAGCAAGTTGGACAAAATATTTAGCAGCAATTCTTCTGGCTCTTTACGTCCTGGGTTCAAATTCCACAAATGTCCACTTCGCCTTTCATACTTTCAGGGTCGATGACATAAGTACCTGTTGAACACAGTGTGCAATGTTATGAATCCAGGTAAAAAAGTGACAGGAAAAAAAGTCACGGGTTTTGTCCGGGGGAGTTTTGTCCAAGGAGGTTTTGTCTAGATCCCATAAATTAATTGTGACTTTTTTCCCTGTGACTTTATTACTGGTCACCGATGTTATCGACTTACCCTTCCCTAAAAACATGTTGGGATCTAGTCAGTTTGGTTGCCAACTTCAATTCTGCTCGAATAGATTACATATTCGGTGTAATGATATACCTTTAAAGGTTAGTGAATTATGTGAAAATCATTTTCGTTATAAATCAATAAATAAAAATTATTAACTAAAATTTTATGTAATTTAGCTAATTGTAAGCCACAGACATATTCATGCATGTTTCCATAGTAACAAGCAGAACATGAGAAGTCTTTTGTGTGTGAGAAAGCACGTGTTGGCAAATATTTTCCACTCATTGAGGTGGTTGTCAATTGTACTAAAAATAGCAACTAAATAGGCCTTAAATCATGCACCAAAAAAATGTTTTAAAAAATTTTTGGACAGTCACATGAATTCCTATGTGGGCAAGACTTCTACCCGCCCAACCACCCTTTAAATTTTTTTTTCGACACAACCCTGCCCCACCTTTTCAGCTACGGGGAATACGAATCTGCAAAAAAATTGGCAAAAATCGACATTTCTAAATTACCCCCATCCTAATTTCCTTAATTTAAAACTTTTTGCACGCTTTTTTTTTTTTCAAAATGTGCGGAAAAATACAGAGATTATGATTCTGAGAAAAATTTCCAAAAATCTTTGTAACATTTTTTTTAACAATTTTTATTTTCTAAATATGTAGAAAAATACGGACATCATGATTTGGACAAAGATTTCAAAATATTTCTGTCCTTACGGTTACGGTTTTAGGGTTAGTGTTGGAGAGAAAATCAAGATTGAAGAAGTTGGGGGGAAAAGGGGGGGAAATTTCACAATGCCGATTTTTGGTAATTTTCCGGAACCTCCGTATCCGAAAACGGGGATTTTTGGTAAAAAAATTTTCAAAAATAAACAAATTTGGGAGAACATTGAGGGGCGCGGAAGTCTTTCCCCTCATGTGTAGAATACATATTCGCAAAATTTTTCTGAAAACACCAAAAAAATAATAAAGTCATGAGGGGTTAAAGATCGCCATATGGGCATTGCTTCGCTTTGAATTTCATACATGTCAATGAACGTGCGTAGAGCAGAATTTGATTTGTTTATAGTTGGCAACACATGCTGTGAGGCACAAAGTGACAGCTTACATATCCTGTTTCCTGACTGGGTAAAAATGATTAAACTTCTATACCTTTTTAAAAACATTTTTCTGGAAAAATTGAAATAACTCCAGTAATTCAGCTTGGAAAAGTATTTCATTGTGCAAAATTTAAAAATTTTCAATAAACTTTCATTTTCGAAATGTTGGCAAACCAAATAAATTAGATCCACTTGCTGGTTTTGTGCCAAAAACTGAAATCGTTATCAATTGGCTAAAGTTACACAGTAACTCAAGGACTGAGAGATACTTACCAAACTAAGTACCTATTTCTTTACTACCTACAAGGAGCCAAACACAGAGAGGACAAACAAACGGACTAAGTCGATTATATCGACCCCAGTGCGCAACTGGTACTTATCTAATCGACCCTGAAAAGATGAAAGGCAAAGTCGACCTTGGCGGAATTTGAACTCAGAACGTAGCAGCAGATGAAATACTTCTTTCTTTACTACCCACAAGGGGCTAAACACATAGGGGACAAACAATGACAGACAAACGGATTAAGTCGATTATATCGACCCCAGTGCGTAACTGGTACTTATTTAATCGACCCCGGAAGGATGAAAGAAAAAGTCGATCACAGCGGAATTTGAACTCAGAACGTAACAGCAGAAAAAATACCTATTTCTTTACTACCCACAAGGGACTAAACACAAAGGGGACAAACAAGGACAGACAAACGGATTAAGTCGATTATATTGACCTCAGTGTATAACTGGTACTTAATTTATCGACCCCGAAAGGATGAAAGGCAAAGTCGACCGTGGCAGAATTTGAACTCAGAACGTAACGACAGACGAAATATCTATTTCTTTACTACCCACAAGGGGCTAAACACAGAGGGGACAAACAAGGACAGACAAACGGATTAAGTCGGTTATATCGACCCCAGTGCGTAACTGGTACTTATTTAATCAACCCCAAAAGGATGAAAGGCAAAGTCGACCTCGGCGGAATTTGAACTCAGAACGTAGCGGCAGATGAAATACTTCTTTCTTTACCACCCACAAGGGGCTAAACACAGAGGGGACAAACGGATTAAGTCGATTATATCGACACCAGTGCGTAACTGGTACTTATTTAATCGACCCCGGAAGGATGAAAGGCAAAGTCGATCACGGTGGAATTTGAACTCAGAATGTAACGGCAGACGAAATACCGTTGAGCATTTCACCCAGCGTGCTAATGTTTCTGCCAGATCGCCGCTTTCTACCAAACTAAGTACCATGTACGAAATTCTAGGCCCTTCGTTTCAAAAGTTACTTTGTGGTTTAAAAACAAAAAAAGAGAAAGAAGGTAGTTTTTGTTTTTTTGTTTTTTGCGGTGGTACAGCGTACGCACCCCAACACTTTTTCGATTTTAATTTTTTATTGTTTTTCGACGGAATCCGACGTTTCTGCAACAGAGATTCAGAATAGGCAAAAAAAAAATTCAAGGTACTACTTAAGAAGAGTGGCCCCGGTGCGCGCACTCGCGCATCCGCACTAGCTAGTCGTGTCTAGTCGATCCTACAACGACTACCAAGCAAAGTAAATAAAACACAAAATAAATAATTTTGGGGATCTTTTCGCTTTGATTGGTTGAAATTGCCGAAACGCAAGAAATTTAACAAGAAATAGCTTACAAACTACAGAATTTTCTCAAGAACGCCAAGAGGAAAAGATGTTTTATGTAACACACTACCAGTATACGAAGTTTAAAAGTGTTTAGTTACAAAGAAATTATTTTAAATATCTGCCGGTCAAAGCGAAAAGATCCAATTTTTGTTAAACAAAGTAAATAAAACACAAAAACACAACGTAAGGATCGACTAGTCATGACTAGCTTGCGCGAGTACATGCACTGGGACCACTCTTCTTAAGCAGTACCAAAATTCAGCACTTCAAAATTTTAATCACCCCACCCAGCGCAATTTTTCCTTTTTCACTTTTTCAGAATTTTTTTTTTGAATTCCACTTAAAAAAAAAACAAAAAAACTTGTAATATAGGCGCAGGAGTGGCTGTGTGGTAAGTAACTTGCTAACTAACCACATGGTTCCGGGTTCAGTCCCACTGCGTGGCACCTTGGGCAAGTGTCTTCTACTATAGCCTCGGGCCGACCAAAGCCTTGTGAGTGGATTTGGTAGACGGAAACTGAAAGAAGCCCGTCGTATATATGTATATATATATATATATATATATATGTGTGTGTGTGTGCGTGTATGTTTGTGTGTCTGTGTTTGTCCACCTAGCATTGCTTGACAACCGATGCTGGTGTGCTTACGTCCCCGTTACTTAGCGGTTCGGCAAAAGAGACCGATAGAATAAGTACTGGGCTTACAAAAGAATAAGTCCCGGGGTCGAGTTGATCGATTAAAGGCGGTGCTCCAGCATGGCCGCAGTCATATGACCGAAACAAGTAAAAGAGTATGATCTGTAAAAGACCCAAAATGCTGTGCTTCGTTCTTCTGTTTTGTTGAAGCCCAAATCTCATGAGAGTTATCTCCCTTCGCTGCCCGTTATAAAAACCATTCATTCCAGCGCGTATTTCAAAACAGTCAACAGCTGACCTACCAACATATTCATTTATATAGACATCTTCATATATGTAAGTATAATTGTCGAAACTTATATTTGTCTATCTTTTTAACAGCTACTTAACCATGTTAATGCTTTTATATGATGCTTACTTTTCTTTATGAACGTTTAAAAAATGTTTTTTCTTCCCACTCAAATTTACTTCTCAAAAGTTTGAGTGAACAAATTGTCAAAAGCAAAACGAAATATAACCAGATATATTTTCCTTATTTCGGTAAATTTATAGTTTACCCTTATAAATTTACCCTTATTTCTCTATGATAACCAGATAGATTATTATACTTCACATAAACTTCAACTTTTAAAAAATTCGTTTCAAAAATATCTTCATATTTGTTTGCTATACGTTTCATATACTGAAATTTTCAGCTTTAAATAATATTGTAACGTATATTTTTTATGTTTATGTTAAACTAATTCTGTTACTTGCAAGGATGGTGTACTGTATCATAGTATCAACATCCGTTTATTAACGACTGATAAGCTATGGGGACAGACACCATATAACCATTCCTGACTTTATTTTCTTGAATTTTCAGAAAATGTTTACGAATTTATATTCTACACACGAGAATTAACACGACAACGAAAATTGAAAAATTCTTTTTGAATTTTTTGTAATAGACCTGCTAAAAATAAAAGCCAAATTATTTTTAAATGACATCCTGCCATTGTTAAAAATTAGGTTACGCTATTCTGTATACACCATCTGGGAAGAAACGAGGATGTTATTGTCAACATTTATTCACCTTTTCCCGAATCTTTACCTTAATAAAGCGGGCGAAGAGGCCAAAAAGCGTCGGGATTGCCTCATATTAAACTTTTGTCATAAATGTACTTGATCTTGATTGACTTCGATCTAAAGTAACTAGCGACTATTGCTGGATTTGAACCAGAAACAGCTAAGCTAGTAAAATACTTGTGGTTCATTCCTTCTCTATTCTTCTATCATAAATTTAAAAATAACAATTGTTTATCACTTTAGCACCTGACCAATATTTTAGGGACTGTCGTATGTATTTTGATATTACGGCATTTCGTTGGTCTCTATGTTATGAGTTCAAATTCTGCCGAGGTTGACTTCATCGTTCAGAAACCGCTAAACGAGTAAAATACTTCTGGTTCATTCCTTCTCTATTCTTCTATCATAAATTTAAAAATAATTGGCACTTTAGCACCAGACTAATATTTTCGGGACTTGGCCATCTTTTGACTCGACCCTGCCCAATGTATTTTCATATTACGGCATTTCGTTGGTCTCTGTTATGAGTTCAAATTCATCGTTCAGAAACAGCTAAGCGAGTAAAATACTTCTGGTTCATTCCTTCTATATTATTCTATCATAAATTAAAAAATAACAATTGTTTATCACTTTAGCACCTGACCAATATTTTAGGGACTTGGCCGTCTTTTGACTCGACCCTGCCCAATGTATTTTCATATTTCGGCATTTCGTCGGTCTTTGTTATGAGTTCAAATTCTGCCGAGGTTGACTTCACCGTTTCATCCTTTCGGAGTCGGTGAAATAAGTACCAGTTGAACATTGGAGGCGATGTAATCGACTTGTCCTCCTGCTCCAAAGTTTCAGGCCTTGTGTTTATAGTAGAAATGATTATAAAGGTGTAAACGACCGTGCGAAAGAGAGGTGATGAGAATGGCTCCTTTAGTACATCGCACTGTCGATACAATAAAGGCGAAAAGTATGAATGCGTATAAGGGCCAGAAGGAAAAGAAACGCACAACCGGGAAGAATGTCTAAGAGATGATTTTATTTATATGTTAACATGTGTGTGCGTCATATATACATAATAATAGACAGGCCATCATGTGTACAAAGGATGTGTGCGATAAATGCAGAACATTGAAAGAGTCTATAATGTGATGTTAGAAGAATGTTGAGACACAAGGATGATAAATACACGGACCGCAGCCCGTTTCGGGTTTTTTTTTCCTACAGAGACCCACCTTTTCGACTGCATTTCGACTGCAATCAATCGGCATTTCAAAATTTTAACTATCCACCCCCATTTTTTTCACTTTTTGGAATTTTTTTTTTTTTTTGTGAAATATGTAGAAAGATTGTTTCTGAAAAATTGTAAAATTTCAATTTAAAAACAAAACAAAACAAAACAAACAAACAAACCCTCCCCTCCTAAAATAGCAGGCGTAAAAAGTATCTAAACAAAACTCAGCATGTTTAGAAACAGCAGCTAAACTACGAATAGCGTTTTCAAAATTTTAATTTCCCCCACCCCCTTTTTTTCTTGGCTTGAGGGGTGGAGAGGGGAGAAATAATTTTGAAAACGTGTTTTTTTTTTTTTGGGGGGGGGGGGTTCAAAATCTTCAATTTTTAAGTACGCCCTAACCGGGAAAGTCCGACAAGCTAGTAACAACAGCCAAACCAAAAGATCCACTTTCTAAATATGAATTACCAAAATTTAGAAATGCCGATTTTTTTTTTCTAGATTCGCAGAAGTCGGTTTCTGTAGAAAAAAAAAAAAAAGGGGGTGCGGTCCAATGTCCTTTATCTGCGCCGCATCGGACTGTCACAAAATTTACTTTACTTATTTCCTGCGACTCGTCTTTGTCTTTTATGTCTTCGAGATTGAGGGCTTAACTGAATTTGGCGCCCCAGCTCCAACTTTGTTCGCTTATAACTTTCGGGAAAATGTATATTTTTTAAAGAAATTTTGCAAGATACACCTTCGAATGTAGTTTACGATTATATTGCTAAAATTTAGAAACGAAAATTTTCTAGAGGAATTTTAAATTATTTTTCTTTCGACGATTATATTGCTAAAATTTAGAAACGAAAATTTTCTAGAGGAATTTAAATTATTTTTCTTTCTTCTACCGAATTTGTTATCTCCAATATCCTCTGCTTCAGGATATTCCAATTTTTTCTCGATTTGTTCGAAATATCAGCATTATGTAAGCTACACTCGATAATTTCAGTAAATGTCATTTAAAAATGTGCATGTTAAAGAATTATGAAAGATTGGGGTTGCAGCCCCTCCCCCCAAATATCTTGGGAAAAAATTATTTACTACCAAAATCTAGTCTGGTGTGAAACTATAAATTTGCCAAAATATCTTTCATAAATTTACAAATTTATATAGGCACAGGAGTGGTAAGTAGCTTGCTTACCAACCACATGGTTCCGGGTTCAGTCCCACTGCATGGCACCTTGGGCAAGTGTCTTCTATAGCCTCGGGCCGACCAAAGCCTTGTGAGTGGATTTGGTAGACGGAAACTGAAAGAAGCCCGTCGTATGTGTGTGTGTATATATATATATATATATATATATATATATACACACACACACATGGTAAAAGAGACCGATAGAATAAGTACTAGGTTTACAAACAAGTCCTGGGGTCGATTTGCTCGACTAAAGGCAGTGCTCCAGCATGGCCGCTGTCAAATGACTGAAACGAGTAAAGAAAAAATATGAAAAGGAAATATATTAGGGGAGGGGCATCAAACTTTGGATTATGGAGAAAATCACTCAGTAGTAGGACCCGAGATTCGAAACCGAATCCACCTGCTTGTTGCTTATCAAGCAAGCGGGGAAATTGTGTTTGCATTTCCATACCAGATGATTGAGAAACACTTGGTAATCGGCTATTTCACACTAACACACAACTCTAGCCACTACAATTGTAGCGAGTAGCTGCAACGCTTGAGGTTTTCACAACGAAGAAACTAGTAATGAAATATCGAAGACTAACACTAAAAAATGGAAGGAATTCTATTTATATTTTTATTAGTCCGACAAGTGGTTAGTAAGACGGCAGTAATCGTAGTGACTGTGACAAAAGGTTCGGCCGCTGCCTGGCAGTCGATAGTGTGGAAGCTGCTTTCTGCTAGTAGAGTAGGGAATGTACGGCGCTGACAAGAGACGAAAAAAGTGTAAAGGTGGCATTGTCCCTCTTTGATTTCAGCCGTAAGATTTTAGTATGGTGAGTGAGGAACGAAGGGAAGTGTTGCAGCTGAGGGCGAGAAAAGAAATGGTCTGTTATAGATCTGCGGCCAAGTATGTAGGTCAAATCCTAAACAAATGATTGACCTTTCCGTGACCAACAAGGTCCTTGTAGGTCGTATTTTCCATTAGTCGTCTGGTGTGGAGATTGCTTGACAAACATGCAATGGATTTGGTTTCGAATCTCAGACAGGTAGGGTCAAACGAGTTCCTACACTGTAATAATTAGTACTCGCCCAATCCAAGAATATTTTTTCTTGTTTTATGGGAAAACACTCGGTACTATTTAAGAGTGGACCCGACGCGCGCATCCGTACGAGTCAGTGGACGCGCAAGTCACCCGAGATAACCCCCCCCCAAACTCCATATATTAATGTGTAAACTGTAAATCGGGAGGTGTGTGTGTATTATCTATCTAATAAAACAACCGACTGAATGAAAATATAACATTTTGGATCTTTTCGGTTTGAACGGCAGTTTTTTAAAATAATTTCCACGTAACTAAACACTTTTAAACTTCAACATCTTTTTCTCTTGTCTTTATTGAGAAAATTCTATAGTTTGTAAGATATTTGTTGTTTTTTTTCTTCGATTTCTGCAATTTCAACCAATCAATGACGTCTATTTTAGGTGAAAACATTCTGTGCCGTATGAATATGTCCCTCGTTTAAGAAACAGATTGGGTTTATTTACATTTGTGAAGAAAAAAAAGATACCCTTCCCCCTAACCCCAAAACGGATTGAAATGCAATAGATCGATACTAGGGTCATAATTATGGGTGACAATTTCGTATGACACCGCTAGAAAAAAACTGCCGTTCAAAATGAAAAGATCCCAAATTTTAAATTAGAAAATGTTACCCAAAAGTAGTCATAAAAGTGAAAATAAAACGAATTTTGAAATAAAATCTTACTCAAAAGTAGTCATTAAGAAAAGTGAAAATAATGAAATAAAATGTTATTCAAAAGTGAACCTAATTGAAAGGTGTTTTAGAATGTTCTGAAAGCAATTTTCATTCCCGTCAATTGATTGTTTTATTTGGTAGCTAGATAACCCTTCACCGTTTACATGGGGTTTCTTTTTTTAAATTGAGAGTGCGCCCGTCGGGTCCACTCTAAGTAGTACTAGGCACGGTTAAATGCTTTAGTTTAACCCTAGGCACTCCTGCAAATTAGTTGTAATATAAATTGTAGTTATTTAATTTTTCTTATGATGCAAAATAATTCGCTCGACAGGACTTCCTCAAACTCGTTGCCTACATATTTGATTGTTCCTGTGGCGGGAGAGGTACCGCAATAGAACATTTGAAAATTTGTTCAAATAACTGAGCAATATAGGATTTTGAACTCGATACAAACACTTATATAAGGCACATACATACTGACTCAATTTTATTTTCGAAATTTCAAGTTTCGTTTTGTAAGAAAAAAAAACTCAGAAAAATTACACTTGTCATTTTTCTGTCTTTTTATCTCATTATGCCCAGGAAATCTTTCTAAAAAGGAAAGTTCAATGCTAACACTAATTATTGAATGCACATTTCTTTCATTATTTTATCGCAATAAACTCAAGCAACCCATCCTCTACGCAGTCATTTCGCATGCTAGGAATAGAAGGATAGCAAGGTTCACATGGTTATGTTCCTAAGGCCTATAGCGTATCAAAAACAGCCATACCAATCAATGGCATTATTTCGTTGGCGAATATTGATATTTCAATATTCGTCCCCTTTAAACACATTTATGCTATAAAAAAAAATTAGATTTTTTTAAAACCCCACTCATTTTTTATAATTATAAAAAAATATTGGAGAGCCTGAGAAAAGTATTGCTGGGATTTATCCAGAGTGATTTTAATGTAAAAGATGACAGCATAATTTTGTTAGAAAAGGTTTTTCTTACAAATACACGGTCTTGCTCTGTTGGGGTGCGAGTAAAAATTTAAATTGCCATTTTTTTTTTTTTTGCTGATATACCCCAGCAATAGATTATGCGGGTGTTACTTTGGCATCATTCCATAAATTGTGTTTATGGGGAGGAAAATATTGAAAAACATCAATAGATGTGAATGAGAAAGAAATGACAGAGGTCTTGGGATGTGCTAGAAAGAACAGCCAGGTCTCCCTTAAATCACAATTTCCTCTGAAATTATTAAGAATTTTAATTCGAAAACGTTTTACGTATTCTTCCGCCAAAAAGCCAGTTGACTTTTTTCCAGTTTCATTTTGTGGGATGCGGTGAACCGGAAGAAAAGGTCAGTGACGTCAACGGAAGAGGGAGCGACGAAGTTAGAGAAACGGGACCAGTTCATTTGGCCTGGGGCAGTCGTGATGAGCAGACACATGTGCACGCGTGTTGAGACAGGGCGGTAAATTTTAACAAGTTCACCCTCAGCCGATTCACTAAGATAACGTCCATGCCCATCACCACATCATGCTGTTACTATCGCTCGCGGTTTTAGTGTTCTACCCTGCACAGCCATTTCCACTTCGCTGCCATCGACCTCGGAGTTTTCGCGTGGAATCAACTACCCTGACCTAATGTATCTGAAAAGGTCAATATAAAGATCCTCACCCGTTGACGAAAAAAAAACCCCAACCTGCTGGGTATTAACTGTTTAGAAAACGAATATGAAAGAAAAAATTGCGCAAACGAACCTGGTGGGGAGAGAGGACTATGGGAAAATTCACAAGATCCGATTTTTCCCTCATAACTTTCTGGAAGATGGATATATATTGAAAAACCCCAAACCCTTCCCTCTCAATTCTACGGCTTTTGCCTTCAAGCAGGCTATCCACATTCTTGAAATAACAGCCAAATCTTAAATGGGTAAGATCACTTGCACATATAAAACATTGAAATTTCGTGGAGGGACATAAGAATGGGTAAGAAGGACAGGTATCTATTTTCATCAATACCTGGCCTGATATTTATTCATTCCCTCAAAACAATTCCAGGTACCCTGTCCCTGTTCTAGGTGAATTCGTCTACATTTTATCTGTGTGGGTTTCAGATGAATTGTAGACAAATTCAAAGGATAAATCGAAAGCCCTCCATACAAAATTGCTTTTCAACTGCATAAAGTAAGTCTCAAGTTTTTAAAAATCTCATTAGCTTCGTATCATTTGTTTTCTTATTTTCATTTGTCTCCCCTCTTTCATAGATTGCCCTTTCTTTCTTACTTTATCCATACTCATCTTTCTCTCCCTATTCACACACACACACACACACACACACACACACACACACACACACACACACACACACACACACACACACACACAGTGAAACGCATTAGTTTCGGCGGGAAAACTTACAAAGTGAAAGATACTATTTCAAATACTCTTACTTGTTTCAGTCATTTGACTGCGACCATGCTGGAGCACCGCCTTTAGTCGAGCAAATCGACCCCGGGACTTATTCTTTGTAAGCCCCGTACTTATTCTATCGGTCTCTTTTGCCGAACCACTAAGTGACGGGGACGCAAACACACCAGCATCGGTTGTCAAGCAATGCTAGGGGGACAAACACAGACATAAACACACCCACGCATATATATATATATATATATATATATATATATATATATATATACGACGGGCTTCTTTCAGTTTCCGTCTACCAAATCCACTCACAAGGCTTTGGTCGGCCCGAGGCTATAGTAGAAGACGCTTGCCCGAGGTGCCACGCAGTGGGACTGAACCCGGAACCATGTGGTTGGTTAGCAAGCTACTTACCACACAGCTACTCCCACGCCTCTGGGATTAGTATGTCCAATGAGTCTAAGAGGTACGAAAAAGCTGTTTTGTTTTAATGTTATACATTTAGTTGTCTCACACACAAGCACTAACGCTTATTTTAATTTTATTAAAATTCTTTTTTTGAATTTTGTATCATTCTTTCTCTCCTACCCACCCTTCGTTACCACTAATTTCTATAACTTTAGCATTTTCACTTATTCTTTTCAAACTTGTTCGAATTTTGGATCTTTTCGGTTTGAACGGTAGTTTTTTCTAGTGGTGTCATATGAATGTCACCCATAATTATGACCCTAGTATCGATCTATTGCATTTCAATCTATTTTAAGGTTAGGGGGAAAGGTATCTTTTTTTGGCACTGTCATGCTTTTAGTTGTCAGAAGTGAAAGTAGTCAACTTCGTTTTCTTCACAAATGTATACCAACCCGGTACCAATAAACCCAATCTGTTTCTTAAACCATGGACATATTCATACGGCACAGAATGTTTTCACCTAAAATAGACGTCATTAATTGGTTGAAATTGAAGAAAAAAAAAAAACCCCAAATATCTTAGAAACTATAGAATTTTCTCAATAAAGCCAAGAGAAAAAGGTTAATATAGGGCGTTACGATTATCAGAAAAAAAAAAGTGTGTAATAGGTGTAAAACAACTTCCTATGAACGAATATGAAAAAAAAAATTCGCGCACGCGAAAGGGGGGTGGGGGAGAGGCCTCGGAAAATTCACATCGGGAAGTTCCGAAAGCGTCTGAGGGGCTGACCCGGGCACTAAAACAAAAAAAAAATAGTGTAATATGTGTAAAACAACTTGCTCTAAACGAATATGAAAAAAAAATGCGCTCTCGCGAAAGAGGGGTGGGGGAGAGGCTTCGGAAAATTTATATCGGGAATTTCCGAAAGCGTCTGAACCGGGCACAAAAACAAAAACAAAAACAGCGTAATAGGTGTAAAACAACTTGCTCTAAACGACTATCATGAAAAAAATGCGCGCTCGCGAAAGGGGGGTGGGGGAGAGGCTTCGGAAATTTCACATCTTCAGTCCACGGCCTTTAAACTAAGAAAAAATAGTGTAATTGGTGTAAAACTACTTGTTCTAAACGAGTATCAAGAACACACACTCACACATGAATCATAAACTCCGTATTTTTGTACATATTTCGCAAAAAAAAAAAATAATAAAGAGAAGAAATTCTGGAAAAAGTGAAGAAATGTTGGATCTCCGCCATGTGAATCAAAATACGTGTCAGAAACATCTTGAAATACTACAGAAATTATGTTACGAAAATGATAATGTATACATACCTCTTTGAGTGGTCCATCGATAATGATGATAAAGAAATGAGTTGGATTTGAACTCAGAATATTGACTAACACAACTACATACTACAAGACTCAAAATATTCAGCCAAGTCACCACCCTTTAACTAGCAATAATAATAACATCAATAACATAACAGCCAAAAGATTTATTTGTTCTGAAAATAACAATCATAGTAAATAAATATGTTCTTTAATATTCACATTCACGTGCACAGTTAAACACACTTACATACAAACAGTCACGCATGCATAATACAGAACGGAACACATAAATGAAGGATGCATTACTTAGTATATATTACATCTAGAGAATTTTGATTAATAAGTCAAATATGCAAATTATAAAGATAATTAATTGCTTTACTAAACAGTGTTGTAAAGGTGAAAAAATAAATTTGGGAAAAAAATACACGCCAAAACTAATTAAAGGATAATTAGGGAAGGATTGACACAAAATAATTATTTTTTCTGTCTCTTTTTCTGATAAATGCATCTTAATAAGTGAGAAGAATTGCATATATCTGAACTATTTCAAAGAAAAGCATAAATTTAATGTTTAAAATAGCTTTAACCAAGGAATGAGATCCAACATTTCTTCACTTTTTCCAGAATTTCTTTTCTTTTTTTTTTTTTTTGCGAAATATGTACAAAAATACGGAGTTTATGATTCATGTGTGAGTGTGTGTTCTTGATACTCGTTTAGAACAAGTAGTTTTACACCAATTACACTATTTTTTCTTAGTTTAAAGGCCGTGGACTGAAGATGTGAAATTTCCGAAGCCTCTCCCCCACCCCCCTTTCGCGAGCGCGCATTTTTTTCATGCTAGTCGTTTAGAGCAAGTTGTTTTACACTTATTACGCTGTTTTTGTTTTTGTGCCCGGTTCAGACGCTTTCGGAAATTCCCGATATAAATTTTCCGATGCCTCTCCCCCACCCCTCTTTCGCGAGAGCGCATTTTTTTTTTCATATTCGTTTAGAGCAAGTTGTTTTACACATATTACACTATTTTTTTTTGTTTTGGTGCCCGGGTCAGCCCCTCAGACGCTTTCGGAACTTCCCGATGTGAATTTTCCGAGGCCTCTCCCCCACCCCCCTTTCGCGTGCGCGAATTTTTTTTTCATATTCGTTCATAGGAAGTTGTTTTACACCTATTACACATTTTTTTTTGATTTTCTGATAATCGTAACGCCCTATATTAACCGAGAAAAAGATGTTTTACAAACAAATTCTACCAGTATACGAAGTTAAAAATTTTTTAGTTAGAAATCATGTTAAAAACTGCCGTTCAAACCGAAAAGATCCCGAATTTTCGCTCTTATGTAATCCACACTCTCGAAAACGTATACTCTTTTACTTGTTTCAGTCATTTGACTGCGGCCATGCTGGAGCACCGCCTTTAAGCGAGCAACTCGACCCCGGGACTTATTCTTTTGTAAGCCCTGTACTTATTCTATCGGTCTCTTTTGCCGAACCGCTAAGTAACGGGGACATAAACACACCAGCATCGGTTGTTAAGCAATGCTAGGGGGACACACGCATATATATACATATATACGACGGGCTTCTTTCAGTTTCCGTCTACCAAATCCACTCACATGGCTTTGTTCGGCCCGAGGCTATAGTAGAAGACACTTGCCCAAGGTGCCACGCAGTGGGACTGAACCCAGATCCATGTGGTTGGTGAACAAGCTACTTACCACACAGCCACTCCTGCGCCTATCTCTGCAAAATGTTATCTAAAAATATGGGTAAAGAGACAGCAGAAAGCAATTTAATGTTTGCGATATTACCCGGAAACAAAAGCGAAACAAAGAAAACTAGTGCAACAGGTATTAGAAGAAAAAGAGGTAGATTTCGTTTTGTGTAGATTTGTAAACAAAGCCCTCGGCAATATGTTTCTTTATTGCCCACAAGGGGCTACACATAGAGGGGACCAACAAGGACAGACAAACGGATCAAGTCGATTACATCGACCCCAGTGCGTAACTGGTACTTTAATTTATCGACCCCGAAAGGATGAAATGCAAAGTCGACCTCGGCGGAATTTGAACTCAGAACGCAACGACAGACGCAATACCTATTTCTTTACTACCCACAAGGGGCTAAACATAGAGGAGACAAACAAGGACAGACATAGGTATTAAGTCGATTACATCGACCCCAGTGCGTAACTGGTACTTTAATTTATCGACCCCGAAAGGATGAAAGGCAAAGTCGACCTCGGCGGAATTTGAACTCAGAACGCAACGACAGACGCAATACCGCTAAGCATTTCGCCCGGCGCGCTAACGTTTCTGCCAGCTCGATCTGTGAGCACGTGTTGTCGGCTACGTGCCTTGTTCTGCTTGACGTGTCGAAGTGGAAAGAGGAAGCTAATGGTTTGTACGTCTGTGTGTGCATGCTTTTCTGTTTATGTAACCCTCACCCAAAATTCTTCAATTTTGACTTTCCCGAAACCCTAACCGTGACTACAGAAATGTTTTGAAACTTTTGTCGGCATTCCTTCGATATAACTCGACAAAATCAAAACATTTCACTTCGGGTGCTGGCAGAAACGTTAACACGCCGGGCGAAATGCGTAGCCGTATTTCGTCTGTCGTTACGTTCTGAGTTCAAATTCCACCGAGGTTGACTTTGTCTTTCATCCTTTCGGGGTCGATTAAATAAAGTACCAGTTTCCAACTGGGGTCGATGTAATCGACTTAATCCCTTTGTCTGTCTTTGTTTGTCCCCTCTATGTTTAGCCCCTTGTGGGCAGTAAAGAAATATATTTCCGTGGAAGCAAATGACAGTTCGAGGATCTTTTCGGTTTGACCGGCAGTTTTTTAAAATAATTTCCACGTAACTAAACACTTTTAAACTTCGTATACTGGTAGAATGTGTTTATAAAACATCTTTTTCTCTTGGCTTTATTGAGAAAATTCTATAGTTTGTAAGATATTTGTTGTTGTTTTTCATTTTCTGCAATTTCGACCAATCAATGACGTCTATTGAGGTGAAAACATTCTGTGCCGTATGAATATGTCCCTCGTTTAAGAAACAGATTGGGTTTATTTACATTTGTGAAGAAAAAAAATACCCTTCCCTCACCCCTAACCCTAAAACAGACTGAAATGCAATAGATCGATACTAGGGTCATAATTATGGGTGACATTCATATGATATCGCTGGAAAAAACTGCCGTTCAAACCGAAAAGATCCTAGTTCGATTATAATAAAATGAAGGAAATGGGGGGTGGTAAATTAAAAATATCGATTTTTGCCATTTTTTGCAGATTCATATTCCCCGTAGCCGAAAAGGGAGTTTTGTGTCGAAAAAAAGAATTTTAAAAAAGGCGTTCATTTCGGGGGTGGCGACGGAAATCTGGCCTTGAATTGTAATCTTATTTTTCATCGGTTTTCGCAAAAGAATAAAAAAAAAAAAGCAGCCAGATTCCAGGAGGGGTAATTGAAATTTTGAAAGTGCGATTTTTGAAAACCGTGACCCCACCTACATCTGTTGGTTTGCGCGCATTTATTCATTCGTTTCATACAATTTTACACCTGTTGTACTAGTTTTTTTGTTGGGTAATATTGAAAGCATTAACCGGGTCTGTGAAATTTCCGAGAAAGCTTTGAATTTTTCTGATGGAATCAACTACCCTGACCATGTGTCACAAACCACTTATTTTGATTTGAAAAAGGTGGGGTGGGAAACTGAACCTCTTCTCTCTCACTCTTGTACTTGTTTCAGTCATTTGATTGTGGCCATGCTGGAGCACCACCTTTAGTCGAGCAAATCAACCCCAAGACTTATTCTTTGTACTTTATCTAGTACTAGAATAGTACTTAAGAGAACACATTCGCAAAAATTTTCTGGAAACTCCCAAAAATGTGAGGCTATGATATGCTTAAACCATAATTCTGCCAATTTGTATTTTATTCTTGCATAATTCTAGTTAACTAAACACTTTAAAACTTCGTATACTGGTAGAATGTGTCAAAATAAAACATTTTTTTCTCTTGGCTTTCTTGAGAAAATTGTAATTTGTAAGTTTGACGTAGTTTAATTTTTCGAATTTTAACCAATCGATGGCCTGTATTTAGCTAAAATCATTTGCTGCGTCTAAAACAGACATCCTGTCACTGACCCTCACCCCAACCCTAACCCTAAATTTTAGCCTTTTTTTTCTTAATTGTTAAATTAATTTAATTGTTACGCGTGTCTAAAATTATTTGCTTTGTTTTTGTTTTGAGATACACGTGTATTGTTTAAACTATTTTCCATTGATTAAGAAAAGGAAAAAACGAAAGGCTAAAACGAAAGCAATGGAAAATAATTTAAACAATTAACAAACAAAATAATTCTATAATTTTATACACATGCTTTCCGTACTTAAACACAACAGTGACAGAATGTTGTCTCAGTTTTAGACGCAGCAAATGATTTTAGCTCAATAGAGGCGATTGATTGGTTAAAATTCGAAAAATTAAACTACGTTAAACAAATTACAATTTTCTCAAAGCCAAGAGTATACGAAGTTTAAAAGTGTTGAGTTAACTAGAAATTGTATTGAAAACTGCCATTCAAAAGGAAAAGATCCCATATTCCAACGTGTAGAATATTTACAAACGTAAACTAAACAATTACCCATAAATTAATTCTGAAAAAAAAATTAGTGGGTGAGGGTTTATAAGGTGTTTCATAACCTCACCACCGGATCCCAAAATTTTCACTCTTTATCGTAATTTATTTTTCATAGTTTTATATGGAGAATCCAAACCTTTTAAATGAAAACTAGCAATCGTTGTTTAGTACCTGGTTAATCCTGAGTGGTTACAGGTTTGTGATCAGATGTTGCCTCTGTCAGGCGCAGGGAATCGTAGATCACACTTAAGGTGGGTGTTTGGTTTGAGAGAGATTTGACTGCTATTTCTAGTACATTGAATGATCATACATGTATATTCTTCAGGTAAATAGCTCCGAGATAGCACCACGGTGTCTATCTGTAAAACCTCTTTCTCTTAAGTTAACATACATGTTGTCTTCTATGTTTTGCAGGTAAATATCTCCTGGCTAGCAGCACTATGGAGTCTAAACCAGCACTTCAGAATAGAGTAGAGGTTGCTGTTCGAGTGCGACCCCAATTTATTGAAGCAGATTCTTGCTGCATCACTTGTGAGAAAGACAGCTTGGAAATCGTGAATCATAGAGACTATACTCAGAATATCAAATACAAGTGAGTATTAAAATGATCTTTTGTTTTGACTTGAATTCCATAAACACACTACTCGATAATTTCTGTGAGCAAGTGTGGTCAACTGTCAGTTGACGTATTGAAGTGGAAAGAGAAAGCTAACGGGTTGTACATTTGTTCTTGTGTACTCCTACACTTTTACTTGTTTCAGTAATTTGACTGCGGCCATGTTGGAGCACCGACTTATTCTTTGTAAGCCTAGTACTTATTCTCAGTCTTTTTGCCTAAGTTAAGGGGACGTAAACACACCAGCATCGGTTGTCAAGCGATAGTGGTGGGGGGGGGGGGACAAGCACAGACACACAAACATATACGATGGGCTTCTTTCAGTTTCCGTCTACCAAATCCACTCATGGCTTTGGTCGGCCCGAGGCTATAGTAGAAGACACTTGCCCAAGATGCCATGCAGTGGGATTGAACCCGGAACTATGTAGTTGGTAAGCTAGCTACTTACCACAGCCACTCTTGTTTGTTTTTTCTAGGCTTTAAAAGGGCGCATTTATTTTATTTTTTGGGTATTGAGTACCAACCATGACATCTCTTGTCTCTATTTTATCTATCTCTGCTAATCTGTTGATGACAAACCCTATTGTTTCTTCATGAGACTGGGTGATATTTTCTGAGCTTGCATGAAGGAGCAATCGTAGATGAATCGTAGAACTAGGGGCTGTGTCAGATGGGTTGGTATTAAGACAGATTATTGAAGACTTTGTGCTACATTCCACTTCAGAATCTCAATCTTTTAAGTTTCTCAACCCTACTTCTTACTCTGTTAAACACTTGCCTGTATTTTGTCTGCTTCTGGACTTTGAATGAAATCTGCACCAGTTTTTCTATTTTGACTGGCTGAAGCCAGTGCCGCCTCGACTGGCTTCCGTGCCGGTGGCACATAAAATGCACCAATCTGACCATGGCCATTGCCAGCCTCGCCTGGCACCTGTGCAGGTGGCACGTAAAAAGCACCCACTTCACTCATGGAGTGGTTGGCGTTATGAAGAGCATCCAGCTGTAGAAACATTGCCAGATAAGACTGGAGCCTGGTGCAGCCTTCTGGCTTCCCAGTTCCCCGGTCGAACCGTCCAACCCATGCTAGCATGGAGAACGGATGTTAAACGATGATGATGATGTATCTCCTTTTTAACCTCCAGTTTAATTCTTGATTAACTTGTTTTCAATTTCTTCAATGTGTTATTCATCCTTTCCTCAGGTTTACTACAGTGTTTGATGCTGACAGTACCCAAGATGATGTTTATAAAACCTTCGTGGCACCTAAATTAGATAAAGTCTTCAATGGAGAAAATATGTCAGTTTTGGCATATGGAGCTACAGGAACAGGTAAAGAGCTTTTTTTTAAAAAAAATTGGTTTTTCATTTTTTAATTATTTGAAATATTGTAAGTCTCACCACTGGGTTTTGATTTATCCTTTTCAGGAAAAACCTATACAATGATCGGAACCAGTGATAATCCAGGAATTGTACCACAAGCATTAAGGGATTTATTCCAGACCGTTGAAACTGCTACAAATGAAATGCATACTTATAAAATGAAATTGTCATTTTTAGAGATTTATAATGAAAAGGTATTTTTGTTTCTTTTTTCTTTTTTCTTTACATTATATTTTCTTCTCCAATATTGTTCTATTAACATTGGAAGCACTCCGTCGGTTACGACGAGGGTTCCGGTTGATCCGATCAATGGAACAGCCTGCTTGTGAAATTAACGTGTAAGTGGCTGAGCACTTCACAGACACATACCCTTAACGTAGTTCTCGGGGATATTCAGCGTGACACAGTGAGTGACAAGGCCGGCCCTTTGAAATACAGGTACAACAGAAACAGGAAGAAAGAGTGAGAGAAAGTTGTGGTGAAAGAGTACAGCAGGGATCACCACAATCCCTGCCGGAAACTCGTGGAGCGTTAGGTGTTTTCGCTCAATAAACACTCACAACGCCCGGTCTGGGAATCGAAACCGCGAGTCCGCTGCCCTAACCACTGGGCCATTGCGCTTCCACTCTATTAACATTAACCCTTTAGTGTTCAGATTACTCTGTTAAATGTAATACTTTTTCACTCAAATTATTTTGAATTAATCAAGCATTGTTATAGCTTTGAGATTTCAATGATGTGATTGTTTTTCAGAATGGCATTGTAGGTTAGGTGTGAGATGCTAGATATTGCCTGTTTGAATATAAAACATGTAGAATATATTGGGCTGGATTTGGCCAGTTTAAACACTAAAGGGTTAAACACCTCATAGGACAATTAAGTATGGAGTATATCTTTTCTTGGATCTTTTTGGTTTGAATGGCAGTTTTTAACATAATTTCTAGGTAACTAAAAAAAAATTTTAAACTTTGTATACTGGTAGAATGTGTTTATAAAACATCTTTTTCTCTTGGCTTTATTGAGAAAATTCTACAGTTTGTAAGGGATTTGTTGTTTTTTTTCTTCAATTCCTGCAATTTCAACCAATCACTGACGTCTATTGAGTTAAAAAACATTCTGTGCCGTATGAATATGTCCTTCGTTTAAGAAACAGATTGGGTTTATTTACATTTCTGAAGAAAAAAAGATACCCTTCCCCCCAACCCCTAACCCTAAAACAGATTGAAATGCAATAGATCGATACTAAGGTCATAATTATGGGTGACAATTTCATGACACCGCTAGAAAAAACTGCTGTTCAAACCGAAAAGATCCCTTTTCTCTTCCTCCAATTATATTGTCTACTGATTTTCTTCAAAATGGACAGCCTTTCATCTTTCACATCTCCCACCCCCAGTTTTCCCCACTTGTAGTGTGAGGGGATGTGGCTTAACCCTTTAGTATTCAGATTATTCTGTCAAACGTAATGCTTATGTAATCAAATTGCTTTGAATTAATCATGCAAAGACGTAGCATTAAAATTTTGAGGATGTAGTTGCTTATTTTTAAAATGACGTTGTAGAATGAGTGTGCAAAGCCAGATCCGGCCAGTTTGAACATAGAACAGGTAGAATATTTGGGCTGGATATGGCCGGTGTAAAGGGTTAATGGTTAGGCTTTTAGGTTCACGTTCATAAGGTTGTGGGTTTGATTCCTAGTACATTGTCTTAGAGTAAGACACTACATTTCATGTTGCTACAGTTGACTCATTTGTAACAGTGATAATGCCACTCTCTTGCGAATCTCCATTTGACACAACCTTAATATTCTGTTGGGTCAACGGCAAAAAAGGTCAAGGGTGACCAGACATCTAAACAAAACATTGCACAAATTATAATAATAATATATAATAATGAAATTATTGTATACAGTGCTCAGGTGCACCACAACTTGTCAGAAAGTGCATATAAAGTACATGCAGTAATGTAGAAATGTCTGGAAAGTGAACATGCTTGTGTGTGTATGGAGGGGAGAAAATCAAGTGTAGTGTTGGCGAATCTCAGGAAGCATGGAAGTCTTGAAGGATGCAGTGCTCCGACAACTAACAACCGATGCCGGCAGTTTGTTCCACGCTTCAGCAACTCTCAGCGTGAAAAAAACTTGCTTGCAAGTGATGGCTAATCATATACATTCACTTATTTTCGTGAATTCCTGGCATTTCCCTTCCAATTTCTTTTGCCGTGTGTCTCTGGTTATGATTCTAAATGTTTTCCTTAATTTTCTATATTTTCCTTTTATTTTTTATTCATCTTCCAAATTATAATTATTGATTTTTTTTTTTTTTAACATAACTCTTCCAACCCCTGCCAGTATGGACAATGGATGTTTAACATTCATCTCGTCCTACTACTAGAAGAAATAATCTGGTCTCCTATAGGCACGAGGCCTGAAATTTTGGGGGTGTGGTCTAGTCAATTACATCGACCACCAGTACTTGACAGGTTCTTAATTTATCAACCTTGAAATGGTGAAAGGCAAATTTGAACTTGGGCTGTAAAGTCGGACAAGATGCCACTAAGCATTTTGTCTGGCATGCTAATGATTCTGCCAGCTCACCACCTTGTCACTACCACCACCACTACTACTACTAATTATTATTATTATTGAGTGAGAGAGCAGTGCATGCCATCAAAGTGACACTGGGGTAAAATATACAGAGCCCAGTATACCCATCATGACTACTCGTCTGATAAGGGTACACCAGGCACATGCATCACAACCATATGTGCGCGACATGGTGATCCCATATCAAGATAAGCAGCGCATGACCTTGCAGGTGGGGCCCAGTTAGAATTTTCTTCTGGTTGAATAGCCCATCCCGCTCAAAAGGTCCCTGAATAAGGATTGTTTAAGGATGTCGAACGAACCACCCATGTTTCCAAAGGTGAATTATTCAAACCCCAAAGAATCCCTCTCAACACATGGCTATGATGCTCCCCCACTACTTCTGCTCGTGATCAGAGATGCAAATATCGTCAGCCACTAAGGGACATGCTCAACTGGTTAAGGTCAAACAACTGACAAGCAAATCTGTGGTATTGAGCAGAATATTTGCTGTAGCCCATCTTTTATACCAAGACAAAATAATGTACATGATAACACTTCCAGTCAGTTAAGATCAGGAGCCATGAGACAGTGTCTCTCTTTTTCTCTTTTACTCTCTTTTACTTGTTTCAGTCATTTGACTGCGGCCATGCTGGAGCACCGCCTTTCGTCGAGCAAATCGACCCCAGGACTTATTCTTTGTAAGCCCAGTACTTATTCTATCGGTCTCTTTTGCCGAACCGCTAAGTGTATTATTTATTATTATTTATTTATTCATCCTCATCATCGTTTAACGTCCGCTTTCCATGCTAGCATGGGTTGGACGATTTTGACTGAGGGCTGGCGAACCAGATGGCTGCACCAGGCTCCAGTCTTGATTTGGCAGAGTTTCTACAGCTGGATGTCCTTCCTAACGCCAACCACTCTGAGAGTGTAGTGTTATTTATTTTTTATTATTTTTATTACTACTACTACTACAGTAATGTGATGGTATCAGTAACAGCTGGCCTTTTTGTTTTAGTTGATAGACTTGTTGCTTGTACGTAAATCTGATCTGCAAATCTGGGAAGATACCAACAAGAACATCATAGTTCATGGCCTTACTGTGAAAGACATAGCTTCCTATGAGGAATTTGAATCCATATTCCTGCCTGCCATGTCACAAAGGTATTTTATGAATTTCTCCATTTATTTTTATATATATATATATATATATATAGACAAGCTTAAGGTGACCCACTCTATGTGAGGGTGTGGTTGTTACTTTCTGTTATTGACACATTCTCACTCTTTGTTTCTCTTTCCTTTTTCTCTTACTTTCCCACTCTCTTACTCTCTATTTTTATCTCTCTCCCGTTTATAAAAAGACAAATGATCTTGAGTAAGTTGAGAGAAAATATTTTGAAAGATCAATCATAAATATCAAGCAGTGACAACAGAAAGCACACTTGCCTTTTGTACGTGCCACTATTTGAGTGATTAAAAATAAGGGAAAAAAGGATTTCTTTGTTAAATTTAGTACTTATTTTGGGAATTTTTCAACGATTGACTGTGCAAATGAAACCTCTAAACACGGGCCACATGCAGCTGTAAATTTCTTTCAGAAAAAATGAAAACTGTAAACAATAAAAAATAAAAGGCAAAAATGTTAAAAAAAAGATCTTTTTTTTTCAACTTCAAAAATCTTGCCTTAATTTTCGAAATTTCGAACCCATTTTCTGCATTTAAATTACAAATCTGCTTCCACTTTACCATGTTTAAAAATTGGGCCAAAGGTGTCTAATCTAGACCCCCCAAGTGTCCCCCAAAATCAATAAAATCCCCGTTTTCACACCAAAGCAACCAATCAATTTCTCACCAAGTTACCCCCTCCTGTAAATTTTAATTCCCTTTCAGCCCCATTTAGACCTCTTTTTACATGAAAATCCAATTTGTATCAACGTTTGCCTTCACTTTATTGATTAGATTGATTTTTCAAATTTTCAAGGTGATTTGTTGACAAGCGAAATAACGTTTTCTTTTGCTTTCTCATAAGAGATTTTCTTCTGAAGTTTTTAGTTTCATGACTTTCAAAGATATTTGCGCTTTCTTTTCTTCAGAACCACTGTTTCCAGCAACTTGAATAGCCATTCCAGTCGCAGTCATACCATTTTGATGGTAATTATTGAGAAAACCCAAGTGTGTTCACCATTTAGGACCAGTGTTAGTAAAATACAGTTTGTTGATTTGGCTGGCTCTGAGAATAACAAATTATCTGGAAATAAAGGCTTGAGGTGAGGGTTCTTTCATTATATTCGTCATCATGGGCACAGTTGTGGCTGTGTGGTAAGAAGCTTGCTTCTCAACCATGTAGTTCTGGGTTCACTTCCACTGCATGGTACTCTGACCAAGTGTCTTCTATAGCCTTGGGCTAACCAAAGCCTTGTGGGTTGATTTGGTAGATGAAAACTGAAAGCCCATCGTGTATGTCTGTTTGTCCTGACTTGACAACCAGTGTTGGTCTGTTTACATCCCTGTAACTTAGTGGTTCGGCAAGAAACTAAATAAGTATGGGGTGTAGAATATAAAGGGGGGAAAAACCTGGGCTCCATTCATTCGACTAAAAATTTAAGGTGGTGCTCCAGCATGGTTGCAGTCTAATGGTTGAAATGGATTAGGTAAAATGGATATTTTCTGCCAGTGTTTATTGTTTTAACCCTTTAGTATTTAAACCGGCCATATCCGACCAAAATAGTTAATGTGTTTTATGTTCAAACTGACCAGATCCAGGCTTTCACACCTACCCTACAATGTTATTCTACGTTAAGTAATTACACCATCAACATCTTGAAGATATGAGATAATGCATGATTAATTCAAATCAATGGGAATCAATAAGCATTATGTTTGATAGAATAATCTGAATGCTAAAGGGTTAAACATGTTTTCCATACTGCCATGGTTGGGACAATTTCAGAAGAGCTGATTTGTTAGAGCTCTGGTGTCTACTTTGGTTTCTACAATGAATTTTCTAATTTTTGCAGACAACCACCTGTTTTCTCAGATCCTGGATTTTATTTTATTCGGTATACTATATCTGAATAAAAATGTGATAGTTATGGTTACATTAGATTTACTGGATGAAGGCTGACCTTTTTTAAAATTGTTATTGGTGCAACTTACCTCTGGTGGCCTTAAAATGTTGCCTATGTCTGTTATTTACAGTTGTTCAGTGTGTTAGAAATAGCAGCCAAAACTTTCAGGTGACATTTTCATCTGAAGCTAAGACTGATTTACTCTTTTACATGTTTCAGTCATTTGACTGCGGCCATGCTGGAGCACCGACTTTAGTCGAGCAACTCGACCCCAGGACTTATTCTTTGTAAGCCCAGTACTTATTCTATCGGTCTCTTTTGCCAAACTGCTAAGTGATGGGGACATAAACACACCAGCATCGGTTGTCAAGCAATGCTAGGGGTACAAACACAGACACACATACATATACATATATACGACAGGCTTCTTTCGGATTCCGTCTACCAAATCTACTCACAAGGCATTGGTCGGCTCGGGGCTATAGCAGAAGACACTTGCCCAAGATGCCACGCAGTGGGACTGAACCCAGAACCATGTGGTTGGTTAGCAAGCTACTTACCACACAGCCACTCCTGCGCCTATTTTTTTTATGATAGTTCTCTAACAGCTTTTGGTTTATGAAGCCCTCAGTTTCATTAACTTGAAATTTCAAACTGAAAATAAAACGGATGTTTTTTATTTTTGTTTTATTCAGAGAAATATAAAATATTTCGATTGGAAAATTTTGTTTGTGATCACTTTTTGTTTTTTTTTTTTAAATTTCATTTTCAGGATGCGAGAAAGCTCATGCATCAACAAATCTTTATTTGTCCTCCATGAAGTTGTCGATGCCATTCGAAGACGTCAGGTAGGTTAGAGCTAACTTTGATTATTTATGGTTTTGCATTTGTTACATTTGTCATCACCACTTAATGTTTGTTTTCCATGATGGCATGGGTTGAACAGTTTGACAGAAGTTGGCAAGACCAGGGGCCACATCAGGTTCCATTGTTTTGGTCTGGTTTCTACAGCTGGATGCACTTTCTAATGCCACCCACTCTAGTGTGTTTACTGGGTGCTTTTTATGTAGCACCATGTACCCCATTGATCATCCACCATATACCTCATATAGTATATCCTTGGGGATATACAATACATCTATGATCAGCATTATAGCGTTGATCTTCAACCCCTGAATATTAACTGTCTTCTAACTAAAATTCATTGGGCTGGTCACCTGTTATGAACCACATGGTTCCGGGTTCAGTCCCACTGCGTGGCACCTTGGGCAAGTGTCTTCTACTATAGCCTCGGGCCAACAAAAGCCTTGAGAGTGGATTTGGTGGACAATAACTGAAAGAAGCCTGTCGTGTGTGCGCCTGTGTACGTGCGTACGTACATGTGTGTGCGCGTGTATGTTTGTGTGTCTGTTTGTTCCCCAACATCATTTGACAACCGATGCTGGTGTGTTTACGTCCCCGTAACTTAGCAGTTCGGCAAAAGAGATGAATAGAATAAGTCCTGGGGTCAATTTGCTCGACTAAAGGCGTTGCTCCAGCATGGCCATAGTCATATAACTGAAACGAGTAAAAGAGTAAGGGATCAAAATTTTCAAATCACAAATGAGGTAAAGAAAATTATTTTTTTTTAAATAAAAATATTTTACTTTATTGTATTTTCATTTTCTCATTGTATCCCAATCTTTATTTTTTTTTCAGAAAAGGATACCCTATCGAGACAGTAAACTTACAAGACTTTTACAGGTAAACATGATTTTCAAGAATTACATTTATGAACTAGCACTATGACCCGGCGTTGCCAGGTCATATTGCTAGTGCATGCATATACAGCTGTGTGCGTGCGCACATACATGCGAGTACTATCCAAATCTCCAACCAATCACATACAGCTAGCTGGCATTCAATTGGCGTATCAAGTTTCGGGCATTTTGATTGGGTTTTGGATAGAAAATTCACAAAAAAGTCACTTCTATTGATTTTTTTTTAATGGCTTTGTGGGGTGACTGGGGAAATGTAAAGATGTGCACGACCACCCTTGGACGGTTTTGAATGACCATAGAAAGTGCGAGCCCTCTAACTGAAAAATTGTGGATTTGTATAAAGGATACACACACACACACACACACAGAGAACATTATTTACATTCGGATATTTGTCCTCATCTTGTTTGTTGTTAACTGTTTTGAGCTCTAACTAAAATTCATTGGTCTGGTCACCTGTTACAAACCACGTGGTTCCGGGTTCAGTCCCACTGCATGACACCTTGGGTGAGTGTCTTCTACTATAGCCTCGGGTCGACCAAAGCCTTGTGAGTGGATTTGGTGGACGGAAACTGAAAGAAGCCTGTCGTGTGTGTGTGTATGTTTGTGCATCTGTCGTGTGTGTGTATGTTTGTGCGACATTTTGCCGTTTATATAGAGATAACCTTTTTAAGAGGGCTTCAGGTGTAAAATCAAAACATTCCATAGATGGTTGGATATGCCATTGTTGATTGTTTTCATAGGTGCTGGTGTAGTTGTGTAGTAAGTCTGATTCCCAATTACATAGTTCTGAGTTCAGTCCCATTGTGTGGCATTTTAAAGAAGTCTCTTGTGCTGTAACCCTGGTGTCTAAAGGCTTGAGAGGATTTAGTAGATGGAAACTGAAAGAAGCTTCTGTCTATGTTCATGTATGTTTCATAATGTTGCATGATGATTGTAAATGAATGTCTCTGTCAGGCAAGCAGTGTCCTTGTTCCTGATCTCATTCCCAACCGTCTGACCCATGCCAGCATGGAAAACGGACGTTAAAATGATGACTGGCTGGGGTTAATGTGATGAAAACCCTTCAAGGCAATCTCCTAGTATGGCTGCAGCCTAATGATTGAAACACAAGTAAAAGGTAATGCAGTTTGAGAACATTAGCATCGTGAATTACAGGCCTCCAGCAGGCTAATTAGGGTTTTTTATATTTACACTGTGCGGGTGGCACGTAAAAAGCACCCACTACTCTCATGGAGTGGTTGGCGTTAGGAAGGGCATCCAGCTGTAGAAACACTGCCAGATCAGACTGGGCCTGGTGCAGCCTTCAGGCTTCCCAGACCCCAGTTGAACCGTCAAACCCATGCTAGCATGGAAAGTGGATGATGATGATGATGATGACACTGATGTACATCAGTGAAAGATATGTGCATGTGCACACATTCTTGCGCACCATCATGTAGGGCTTCTGCATAATTTCAATTTATCAAAATCTTTTTAGAACATTATTTACATTCAGATATTTGTCCTCATCTTGTTTGTTGCTAACATAATGTTTCAGCTGATATACCCTCTAGCCTTCTTCAGGTGTCTTGGGGAAATTTCGACCCTGAGTTCTCATTCCTATGGTATTTTTTGATATTATTGTTGTTAGTGTTCAATAATAATAATATCGAAAAATACTTTATTGTTAGTGTTCAATAATAATAATATCGAAAAATACTTTATTGTTAGTGTTCAATAATAATATCGAAAAATACCTTATTGTTAGTGTTCAATAATAATAATAATAATAATAATAATATTGAAAAATACCTTAGGAATGATAACCCAGGTTTGAAATTTCCCCAAGACACCTTAAGAAGGCTGGAGGGTATATCAGCTGAAACGTTGTGTTAACAACAAAGATGAGGACAAATATGTCGAATGTACATAATTCCTCATCTCTTAAATATAGAACTGTATCTTTTCCGAAGCTATTGCTTAACCTGAGACTCTGGTAGGAGACATTTGCTGAAGTAGCTGTTCAGTAGGATTGAATCTGGAACCATGTGGTTGTGAAACAAATGCCTTAACCACACATCCATGCTCATCTCTGTTACGGTTTTCTAATTTTCTTTCTACCAGGACTCCTTTGGTGGTAGAAGTTCCGCACTGTTGCTTGCAACTATTGCACCTGAAGAGAGATGCTACTACAACACCTACTGTACGCTGAACTTTGCTACAAAGAGTAAGAAAATTGTCAACAATCCAGCTCTTTGTCAAGAGGACCAAGGTAAAATTTCATGCCTTTATCATTGCTTTCATAAGTTCTGAATTACTGCCTTTGGCAGTAATTACAGCTTCAATTGGCTCATACAAAGTTTGAATTGTTTCCAAAGAATTTTTGTCCATTCTTCAGATGAAATAGTCTCCAGTTCTTGTAGTGATGATGGAGGATATCGACTCCTTACTTGTTTTTCTAAATGCACCACTGTGGTGGCCAGATAAGATGTTCCACTTCACTAGAATGTTCCTTGTGCCATTATTAACAACTTTAGCTGTGTGAAGTGGTGTATTATTACCCTGAAATATTACTGTTTTCCTCTGGAAACAGTTCCACAACCATAGGATGAATTTGATCAGATAAAATGCTTAGTCTTGACTATTAATTCTGCCATGAAGGGAAATCATTGGACTGGCAGATTTCCAAGATAAGCCCCCCCCCCCCAGCTGTAGAAACACTGCCAGATCAGACTGGGCCTGGTGCAGCCTTCTGGCTTCCCAGACCCCAGTTGAACCGTCCAACCCATGCTAGCATGGAAAGCGGACGTTAAATGATGATGATGATGTTTAACAGTTGGAATAAGGCAGTCTGGGTCAAATGTTTCTTTTCACTGTCTCCACACACGTACTCAGCTGGTGGTCAGAAATAGGGACTCATCTGAGAAAAGAACATTCTTCCACTGCTCTAGGGACCAATTCTGTAGGTTTTTACACCACTCTAAATGCTTTGCAACGTTTGTTTTTGAAAGTAGTGGTTTTCTGATAGAAGCCCTCTCGTGAAATCTGGCTTTATGCAGCTCCCGGCAAACAGTTTTTGTGGAAACTGGGTTCTTGAGGTGGTCATTAAGCTCTGCAGTAATATTTTGAGCTGTACTTTGATGTAAAGTACAGCTTTGGATCATCTTTCTAACAATTTGTGTAAGAGTCCAACGGTCCCTATCTGAAAGGTGTGGTCTCCTTCCGGAGTTTTGTTTCCACGAGCAGGTTTTTCCTCTTTCTCAAAGGCTGTCATTACTTTCAAGACACTACTTCTTGATACACAGAACATTTCAGCAGCTAGCACCTACCATGACACCAACAATTTGACCTCTTTGAAAGTTCGATAGATCTGTCGTTTTAATGAATTTCAATTACCTTTTTCTGATGATATCTGAAAAGAAACAGCAATTTTAGCAAGACATTAAGCAACACTAATAATAAATCAAAGAACATAAAAATAAACAAGCTTTTGACGGTTTTATAGATATTTAAAAATTCTGATGCTATGATGCTAGGTGTTTCCATTATTCTGTCCAACCCCTGTATATCAAGGTTCATTGACTCTTTATCCATGAAGAAAGCTTATTGTAACTTGATTTCAATCAATCACAAACAGAAACTTACCTAATGGCCCGTATAATTTGCATACAATAAAAATATAAATAATTATTAAAATGCATAGGAAAATTGATACATTCATAGCAGTTAAACTACAGGACCTGTACTTGGCCAAGAACTGCTGTACAAGTCAGGGCAATTTTCTTTATTGTTCTTGGTATAAAGCCCTGTGGTGGCACGTAAAAAGCACCATGGTCAATGCCAGTGCTGCCTGACTGGCTCTCATGCTGGTGGCATGTAAAAAGCACCTGCTACACTCAGTGGTTGGTGCTAGGAAGGATATCCAGCTGTAGAAGCCTTGCCAGATCAAATTGGACCTTGGCACGGCCTTCTGGATTGCCAGTCCTCAGTAAAACCGTCCAACCCATGCCAGCATGGAAAGTGAACAAGAAAATGTATTAACATCTGTTTAGTTTTGCAGTGAATGACTTCAGCACTGTTAATTATTTCAAATTTATTTATTTGTGCTCATTAGTGCAATAAATATTAAATTATTTTACACTTGTAAGGGTTTTAATTTGATTTCTTCATATCCTCCTTTTGGTTATCTGCAGCATGTGATCCTGATTTGAATGTTGACAATCTTCAACTGGACGTTGCAAAGGAACCAGTATCTTCGGAAATCTCAGTTGGAAACGCATCTGGAAATACATCTGGATCTTCAGTTGCATCTCCAACTTCTGTAGATTTTGACTTAGCCAGGTGAGTTACCCATCATTTAATCAATTGAACAAACTCAGATTTATAGTTTCCTACAAGATGTACTCATTGGGGGCTTTGGTCTTCAGAGCTACATGGAAATACTTGTACTATGGAAAAACGCACCCAGTATTGGGAGTCCAGCTGTAGAAATCATGCCGGGGCAGACATTGGAGTGTGATGCAGTCCTCTGCCCACTCGGATTTTGTTAAGTCACCTGATCCATGCCCAGCATCAAAGGTAGATGCTAAATGATGATGATGATGCTGATGTTTAAAAATGTACCTGTAACACTACCACTTCCTTGTATCAGATCTTCATGAACTTAACAAAAACATGTGAAGGATGTCTCTGACGTTGTCATTGTGACAACACATTAATGATTTAGACCCACATTTTCAGAAGGAAAATTTGCTCGTGCCTCACTTAAAGGTCTAGAGCAGTGTTTCTGAACCCCTTTACCCTTGCGTAACCCTTAATTTACATGTGTGAAGGAATCCCTGCCCCCCCAAAAATGATATACCATATCCATCTCATTTTTTCCCTCAAAGTTCACGTGCATATATATATATATATATATATGGAAATTGCAGCTGTGATACCAGTGCCGGTGACAAGTAAGCGAACCATCCGATCGTGGCCGTTGCCAGCGCCGCCCTTACTGGCCTCCGTGCCGGTGGCACGTAAAAAGCACCATCCGTTCGTGACCGTTGCCAGCCACGCCTGGCACGTAGCACCATCCGTTCGTGGCCGTTGCCAGCCTCGCCTGGCCCCCGTGCCAGTGGCACGTAAAAAGCACCATCCGTCCGTGGCCGTTTGCCAGCTCTGTCTGGCACCTGTGCAGGTGGCACGTAAAAAGCACCCACTACACTCGCGGAGTGGTTGGCGTTAGGAAGGGCATCCAGCCATAGAAACACTGCCAGATCAGACTAGGCCTGATGCAGCCTTCTGGCTTCACAGACCCCAGTTGAACCGTGCAACGCATGCTAGCATGGAAAGTGGACGCTAAATGATGATGATATATATATATATATATATATATAAGGGTAAATAATATGTGGAGCTATATTTGTAGAAAATAGGAACAAGCGGTCTTTGACTGCTATTTCTAAATTTTCGCTATGTGGCTAATCAACTTGTTGCTTAACTCTATTCATTTATACATATATATATATATATATATATGTTTTATTTTTAGTAACATAATAGGTAATATAGGATATTGTTGATAATGCTGTCCTCCAATTTGCAGGCCCGAGTAACTATATTCTTAATACATAATATAATGCAAAATTTTCCCAATGATAATATTGGTCAGTAATTTTAACTATTTATACTGGGTCTCCTACCTGAAATTACAAGTAACCCATAATAATATTTTAAATTTGGAAATCCTATTTTTATATGAATTTTTAAAAACTTTCTGAATCATTGAGTTTGTCGATCATTCTGCTGCACCATTTGGGAATCTCATTTAGACAAAAGTACCTCTGTCGTTGCTAGAAATGGCAGCCTAATCTCTTCATTCCTTTTTTAAAGGAAGGACATAATGTAGTGAGATAAATTGTGCCTGTAAATACAGGATGGTCATGGTTGGAATCTTTCATAGGTCTGTCTGATAGTGGGTTGGAATGGGACTAAACACCACCACCATAATGAAAACCTCTTAAGCGCCAGTTTGTGACTAGAAAATTTCCTTCAACAAAGGAACAAATCTGATTTCCTCCTCCTAGATGAAATGGTTATGGCTGACCAATCACCTGTTTGTCTCTTCATTTAATTACTTATCTTCGAACAAATGTAGGCCTCGTTGTTGTGCAACTTGCGTGTTTAACTCAAAGCAACTGCTGCTACATGCACAAATATGATGGGTACCTTGACAAAGTGCCAAACCTTTGTTTCCACCTCAAGATGAAATGGTCAAGGCCGAAGGTTTTGAATTGGTACTGCATTCATCATCGTTTAACGTCCGCTTTCCATGCTAGCATGGGTTGGACGTATGACAGGGCTGGCAAACCAGATGGTTGCACCAGGCTCCAATCTTGATTTGGCTGAGTTTCTACAGCTGGATGCCTTTCCTAATGGCAACCACTCCGAGAGTGTAGTGGGTGCTTTTATGTGCTGGCACGGGGCCAGTCAGGCGGCACTGGCAACGACCTCGCTCGAATCTTTTACACATGCCACCGGCGTGGGTGCCAGTAAGGCGATGCTGGCATTCCAAGTTAAAATCCTGCCATGGTTTATATATATTTCTTTACTACCCATAAAGGGCTAAACACAGAGGGGACAAACAAGGACAGACAAAGGGATTAAGTCGATTACATCGACCCCAGTGCGTAACTGGTACTTAATTTATCGACCCCGAAAGGATGAAAGGCAAAGTCGACTACAGCGGAATTTGAACTTCAAACATAACGACAGATGAAATACGGCAACGCATTTCGCCCGGGCGTGCTAACGTTTCTGCCAGCTCGCCGTCATGGTTTATATAAATTATCCTCAGACAGTGGAGTGGTTGAACTATTAAAACTGGTTCTTAAAGTGGACAGTATTGTCTCCTTGGGAACAATGGAAAGTTCCAAGGGGTCATTGAAGAAAAGTGGGGTGACAATGGGGTAACAATTCATGTAGAAAAAAAATGGATTCATTGGATTAAATTTTATTTGTGAAATACAGTTGCCTTGAATTTGCTTCAGAAAGAGGTCTATGCTTGTGATGGTTAGTTGGGGCGGGGTCACTAGTAATGTGGTTTGGGTGTCAAAGGGGCAGCAGCCTGAAAAAGATTGGGAACCACTGTGTTACAGGATCAGGTTAGACACCTTGGGGTATCTTTGAGTTCTTGATGGTCCAAGTTTTTTAAAAAAACCTGGACCACGTAAAACCTAGCTGATGACAGTCAAGGCTGATCTGGAACCCAAACTAGGCCCCCATATCTACGGTGTTTGCCGCTGGAATAAGGAGTGGTTGGAGATCACGTGGTCATTAGCCTCAAATCGCCAGGCCTGGTCGGCATTTGTGAGAGATGCAGCATTGAGGATGAATGAAGCCAGCTCAACCCATCTTGGGTGAATGCTGTCTCAAGTCAGTCTTGATGGTCCGATAGCTTTTGCTACAACACTGGTGCCCAGCTATATCAGTCTTTGCTGTGGATGAACATTGATAATGTGAAGGGAAGACTAAGGCATTTGTTAGTCATCGACTTCAAAAAATTTAAGGTCATGTGTCTTATAAACAATTATTGGTTGGCAAAACCATTATAACATTGAACAAAATGACATGAGGATTTTATTCTTTCTCTTTACACTTTGGGTTCAAATCCTGCTCAGGTCAACTTCATATTTCTTTCCTTCAGGGTCAGAATAAAGTACCAATGAAATATTGGAGTAGTTTTAATGACATTACAGTTATCCCGAAATTGCAGGCCTTGTACTTGAGTTTAAACTAATTTACCAAGTGGCGAGCTGGCAGAATTGTTAGCATGCTGGGTAAAATGTTTAGCGTTATTTTGTCTGTCACTACGTTTCGAGTTCAAATTCTGCCAAGGTCGACTCTGCCCTTCATCCTTTCAGGATTAATAAAGTACCAGTCAAGTAGTGGGTTTGATGTGATCAATTGCACCCCTCCCCACAGAGAACCAGGCCTTGTGCCTATAGTAGATAGGATTATTATTATTTGCCGTTTGCCAGCTCTGTCTGGCCCCGTGTCGGTGGCACGTAAAAGCACCATCCGTTCGTGTCCATTGCCAGCATCGCCTGGCCCCGTGCCGGTGACACGTAAAAGCACCATCCGTTTGCCAGCTCTGTCTGGCACCTGTGCAGGTGGCACGTAAAAAACACCCACTACACTTGCGGAGTGGTTGGCGTTAGGAAGGGCATCCAGCCGTAGAAACACTGCCAGATCTGACTGGGCCTGACGAAGCCTTCCAGCTTCACAGACCCCAGTTGACCCGTCCAACCCATGCTAGCATGGAAAGCGGACGCTAAATGATGATGATGATTATTATTATTATTACTGAGTAATTTATGGATAATTAGTTTTTATAATGTAATTGTGATTTCCCCACCTAAATTTCTTAAGCATTAAAAAGCTGATTAGAAACATTATTAGAGCGAATTTTAAGTTTGAAATAGATTTGTTTCAATATGTCTGTATATAATACCTGATTTCCCTTTGATTTCAAAGAGAACTTCTGAAAGATATTCAAGAAAGAACTCGAATGCTGAAGACAACCATGGAAAAAGAAAACCATTCTGAGAAAGACAAAGAAACGACTGAAGGGAAATGCATTTCTAGTGAGTATAAAATATCTATTTATTATTATTATTATTAGGTGGCTAGCTGGCAGCATTGTTAGCATGCTGGGCAAAGTGTTTTGCAGTATTTCGTCCGTCCTCACGTTTTGAGCTCAAATTCCGCTGAGGTCGACTTTGTGTTTTTCCCTTTTGGGGTCAAATAAGTACCAGATACGCACTGGGGTTGATGTAATTAACTTAATCCCTTCACCCAAATTTGAGGCTTTGTGCTTCCAGTAGACAGGGTTATTATTATTGAGTGGGTGACGACAGTGAGCTGGCAGAATCGTTAGCATGCTAGATGACTTGCTTAGAACACGAAGACAGACGAAATGCCGCTGAGTTCAAATTCTGCTGTGGTTGACTTTGCCTTTCATCCTTTCAGGGGTCGATAAAATAAGTACCAATTGTATACTGGGGTTCAATGCAGTGGACTTACTCCATCCCTGAAATTGTTGGCCTTGTGCCAAAATTTGAAATTATTATTAAGGGGTCGAGTTGGCAGAATCGTTAGCACACCGGGCAAAATGCTTAGTGGTATTTCATGTCTTCACATTCTGAGTTCAAATTCCACCAAAGTTGATTTTTGCCTTTGAATCCTTTCGGGGTTGATAAATTAAGTACAAGTTGAATGCATGGGGTTGATGTAATCAATTTAATCCCTTCCCCCAAATTTCAGGCTTTGTACCTATAGTAAAAAGGATTATTATTATTATTACAGCAGTGAGCTGGCAGAACTGTTAGCACACTAGACAAACTGATTAGCAGCATTTTGTATTTGTTTGGAGTTCAAATTCCACCAAGGTTGACTTAATCTTTCCTATTTCCAAGGTTGATAAAATAAATACTAGTTGTGTACTGGGGGCAAATGTAATTGACTTATTCTGCTAAAATTGCAGACCTTGTCCCAAAATTTGAAGCTTATTATGAAGGCAGTGAGCTGACAGGACCATTAGCACACCAGGCGAAATGCTTTGTGGAATTCTCTTTCTTTACATTCTGCCGAGATCAACTTATCCTTTCTGGACTGCTTGGTGTTGATCTCATGAACTAGATCTCTTCTCCAAAATTTCAGACCAGGCACATCCGTGCTGGCGGCACGTAAAAAGCACCAACCGATCGTGGCCGTTGCCAGCCTCCCCTGGCACCTGTGCAGGTGGCACATAAAAAGCACCCAGTACACTCATGGAATGGTTGGTCTTGTGAAGGGCATCCAGCTGTAGAAACACTGCCAGATCAGACTGGAGCCTGGTGCAGCCTTCTGGCTTCCCAGACCCCGGTCGAACCATCCAACCCATGCTAGCATGGAAAACGGATGTTAAACGATGATGATTTGCCTGTAACTGAAAGGATTATCGTTTGTTGCTTAGTAATAACTGTCTTACTGATATGTGTAGATTCCTTTCTCTGACAGATATTTCATTCAGATCAAGTGTACTTCAGCACTTAGCTCAGTACGTTAATAATCTACACATGCAGATGCATTTGCACAGCAACACCGTCTCCGTTTAGATATCATGCATGCACTACCAGTTCAGAAGTTAGTCTATGATATTGCATAGTCATTTCTCTTCCATTCTCCTCATGCATTGGAGATGATTATGGAGGCAGTTAGGCATTTAACCAATATCCTAAGGTTTAGGTGTAAACTATTTTTAACCCTTTAGCATTTAAACCGGCCATATCCAGCCAGAAGTATTCTGCCTGTTTTATGTTCAAACTGGCCAGATCTGGTCTCTCAGACCAACCCTACAATATCGTTTTAAAAATTAACAGCTACCTCATCAAAATCTCATAGCTACAAGATAATGCATGATTAGTTCAAAACAATGTGGATAAAGAAGCATTAATTTTGGTAGAATAATGCAAACAAACATTAAAGGGTTAAGAATCATTGCTTCACACAGTTTGAATCTCATTGGGAATTTAATTCCTTTAAAATTGAAAGCCATTCTACCTTTCCCTATATTTTTCTAGACACTGGTAACCTTATTGACGATATTTCAAAAACTGAAAATTCTCAAAGCTTGCGTTTGTGTCGAAGATCTTCAAGTTTAAGAGTAACGTTTGACATGGAGAAACAATCCCACAGTGAAAACCAAATGTCAAATAAGACTAGGAATGGTAAGTATTATTGCAACCATCAATTACCATGGTCGCCCTCACCATCACTTGCCTATATATATATAATATATATATATATATATATATATATATATATATATATATATATATATATATATATATATAATATATATATATCTATATATATATATATATATCTATATTATATATATATTATATATATATATATCTATATATATATATATATATATATATATATCTATATATATATATATATATTATATATATATATATATATCTATATTATATATATTATAATATATATCTATTATATATTATATATATCTATATATATATATATATATATATATATATCTATATATATATATATATTCTATATAATCTATATATATATATATATATATATATATATATATATATATTATATATATCTATATAGATATATATATATTATATATATATATAGTCTAGGCTTATAGGCCCTCATTATTTGTTTTCCTGTCCTGTTTCTATTCCTTCTTGTACTGTATTTTTTTGTAATTGTATTTTTATTTTGTAGTTGTTTTTTTTTAATTGTATTGTTTTTACGTCCTGTTTTTGTCACTTTTTTTTTTTCCTTGTTTTTACTCCTCTGCAAAGGAATTTTATTTAATTCTTTCGCAGGAAGGACTAGTTCGACGAGACGTGTTCTGTCCTCACCTTCGAAACATTCTGGAGTTAGGGACAGCTGATGAAGGGGATTTTTCCTTGTGTAGTTGTCTTGTACTGTTTTTTCGTTGTTAAAAAAATGGTCCGTTCCATGCTGTTTTTACTTTTTCGTTTCTCGTTGAGTTCTACGTCTATTTGTGGTGTCCTATACACACGTATATATATTTATATATGCATGTATATATACATGTAGATGTATATGCATATATTTTATTTATTACACTATTGTATGACTGAGCGCCTTCGCGTCGGTTCGTTTCGTTTCTTCTCTAAGCTGGTTTATATATATATATATATATATGAAAAAACAAGTCAAAAATAGAAAATGCTAAAATATATATATATATATATCTATCTCATCATTCGACATCTGTTCTCCATACTGGCATGGGTTGGACAGTTTGGCAGGAGCTGACTAGCTAAAGGGCTGTTTAGGCTCTGTGTGCTTTGGCATGGTTTCTGCCCTTGACCCATTTGTTACTGTATTTATTTTGTGGGGCTCTGCATTTCTTTCAATTACTTTAAATATAACAAAGAATTTAGTAAAATATCTTAGTCATCGTTAAGCTAGTGTTTGGAACATAAATTGTGACTAAAGGTTGGGAGAAGATTTTAATTCAGAACTTTTGAAAACAAGACATTTTGTACTCAGAACCAGAGCTGGTTTCAACCAGGTTGGTAACGAAAGGGTTAATGTCCACTCTTTAACCCTTTCGTTACCGTATTTATTTTGAGATGCTCTGTGTTTCTTTCAATTACTTCAAATATAACAAAGAATTTAGTAAAATAACTTAGTTATCATTAAATTAGTGTTAGGAACATAAATTGTAACTAAGCTTTGGTGGGAGATTTTAATTCAAAACTTATGAAAACAAGACATTTGTACTACAGAGCCAGAGCCGGTTTCAGCCGGGTTGGTAATGAAAAGGTTAATGCCAACCACTTTACAGTGTTTAGTGGTACAGGTACTTTTTACATGTTACCAGCATATATATATGTGTGTGTGTGTGCGGGAGTCACTCTTCAGTTATATATTTTACTATTGTCATCAGTACCATCACCATTTACAAAGTTTAGGTGGAGTGTTGCTTTTACTATAACCATTAGCATTCAAACTGGCTGGATCTGGCCTCTTACACCTCTACAATATCTATCTAGAGATAAACAATCACGTCATCAAAAAATACTTAATTAAAAAAAAAACAATGTGAATAAAGCATTGTATTAGGTAGAGTAATCTGAATGCTAAAGGATTAAATGGTGATGGAAACTTTGATAATGACTAACTGAACTGTAGCTTTGACTGATGGTGATTGTAGCTATGACTGACCAGTTGTGATTAGTCAATTGGTCCCACAACTGTCCTGCAGTTGTTACGACTGATTGTATCGTGGCTGTGACTATTGTTGCCATAGTTGTCATGACTACCAGTAGATATAATAACTGTGTGGAGATGCAATGGCCCAGTGGTTAGGGCAGCGGACTCGCGGTTATAGGATCGCGGTTTCGATTCCCAGACCGGGCGTTGTGAGTGTTTATTGAGCGAAAACACCTAAAGCTCCCCGAGGCTCCGGCAGGGGATGGTGGTGATCCCTGCTGTACTCTTTCACCACAACTTTCTTTACTTCCTGTTTCTGTTGTACCTGTATTTCAAAGGGCTGGTCTTGTCACTCTCTGTGTCATGCTGAATATTCCTGAGAACTACGTTAAGGGTACACGTGTCTGTGGAGTGCTCAGCCACTTACACGTTAATTTCACGAGCAGGCTGTTCCGTTGATCGGATCAACCGGAACCCTCGTCGTCGTAACCGACGGAGTGCTTCCATAATAACTGTAATGGAGTTGTGACTGATTATCATGCAGTTTACAGCTATGAATGTACTGTAGATGTGACTTTGGGTGTTTTGTGAATTGCATTCAAATATTTCAAAGCGAATCCATTAGAAAGTGAACTGTTTTTTTCACTTTGATTTGAAAATTGCCGCTGCCAGCCTCCCCTGGCACGTAAAAAGCATCCACTACTCTCAGAATGGTTGGCATTAAGAAGGGCATTCAGCTGTAGAAACACTGCCATATCAGACTGCAGCCTCCTGGCTTCCCAGACCCCAGTCGAACCGTCCAACCCATGCAAGCACGGAAAACAGACATTAAACGATGATAATGATGATATCCAGCCTGCAGATCTGGCCTGTCATACCTATCCCACAATGTCATTCTAAACCTAATCATATCATTGAAATTGTTTAATTCAAAACAATGCGAATAATTAAGCATAAAATTTGGCAGTATAATAATCTGTATACTTCTAGCTGGAATCCTGAAAAATATTGTGAATTCTACACCTGTGCGGCCAATTCCAACTCGTAAATGTCATTCAGAAATAAGGAAACGTAGATACAGTGAAATGGACACTGTGGTCAGTGACTCATCTAAGGATGGTAAGTATATTTGTCACTTGGTTTAAATGGGTGTTATCCCTGCTGGTTTTAAAGGATTTTGCTTATCTTTTTGTTGATGACAGACTGTGAAGCTGACAGACACATCATCTTGATTTTTTGAAGTCTACTTTTCTCTGCCCTAAAGTGGTGAATTCTGATCCATGCAAGCAATTTTTTATTGAGTTCCTTTCTGATGCCATCTCTTGTTTCCAAGCCTGACTGGAAACAAATGGAACCCTTTGAATGAACCTTTTGTTTACAAGCAGTGAAGACGGGAGTAATATAAACTCACTGACACATAACTATAGTTTCTATCTTCCTGTTTTATTTGCAAGGTATTGGTCCACCTGTGGCTATGGTACACAGCACTAGTTGACTATGTCCATGTTGAGGGACTGAACTCCTAACCACTCTGGAGTAAAATTCTTAACTGCATAGCTTTGCTTGCAAGTAAAGAGTGTGTAGTGTTTGAAGAGGTCTAATAAGACTGAAACATATGAAAAGGTGTCACCATGTTCAGCAAAGAGTTGGTTTATTTATGTCCCTGTAACTTAGCAGTTTGCACATAGAAACTCAACGGAATAAGTACTGGGCTTTGGTTTGTTTCACTAAACCCCATGGAGGCAGTGTCCCAGCATGGCCACGATTCAATGACTGAAAAAGATATGAGTGTATATATGGAATGATAGAGGCTGTGTGTGTGCTTGTTCATTAGTAAGTATGAATGTGCGTATGTGAGAGGGGGGGTCTGTGTATGTACAATATAGTGTTTTGTTAATTCTAATTATCTTTGTTTCCCTGTCATTGTAGATGAAATATTGATCAAACACCGACATAAAACACACAGTAAGTATTTTCTCAACAACCATATTACAGAATGTGTTAGTTTTCAGAGATACCAATAAATTTCATTGTATACTGTTACACTGAGGGAACTATATGTGTGTTTGTGTGACTGGCACTCTATTTGGTTACAGCAATAAGGGTTCCAGCTGGTTTGAATATAATAGAACAGCCTGATATTTTACTCATTTGGACTCTAATAAACATTCAATTTTTAAAAGATCCTCATATTTTTATAATTAAATACAAGGAATTCTATTTTTTTAAAATTGAAATATTTTCTGTAGTAGTATAACCACTGTATTGCATAAGTTTTAACAGCAAAATCTTATGTAGAACCCACTTTAGAGCCATTAGTCCCAAATTTTGAATATATTAATATATTCCTTCTATTAGTCTGTATTTATTGAATTTTAATTCCATTTGCAGAAAACCATATTTTATGTTTGCTAAACTCCCAAAACAAAGCAGATATTCTTCTCCTTCATACTGTTGGCACTCGAAGAGCTGATCTGATATATGACTGGCAGCAGGAACATGGTCCTTTTGAAAAGGTAGGTGGAAATGTTTTTCACACTAAGAGTTGCTGAAGCATGGAACAGACTGCTGGCATCAGTTGTTAGTTGTCGGAGCACTGCATCCTTCAAAACTTCCATGCTTCCTGAGATTCGCCAACACTACACCTGATTTTCTCCCCTCCATACACACGCAAGCATGTATCTGACTCATACACTGTTCGCTTTCCAGACATTTGTGCATTACTGCATATGCTTTATACGCACTTTTGACAAGTTGTAGGGCACCTGAGCACTGTATACAATAATTTCATTATTATTTATTATTAAGTACTTGCAATATCATCAGTAACACCTTTGGCACGATGCTGCGCTTAAAGATGCATCAAGTCAAGTGAAATTGTAGTTGTGGCAGATTACTAGTGTCACGCAAATGGCACTTGTGCATGTGTCATTAGGTTGCCGGGTCACCACTGGTAGCTTCAGCTTCATTTATTATATGTAGGACTGATATCTTTTTTATCTTGTATTATTTCAGTTATTAGATTGTGGCCATGCTGGAGCACCACCATGACAAATTTTTAGTCAAATGAATCAACTCTAGTACTTCTTTTTTCTAAACCTCGTACTTATTCTGTCAGTCTCTTGCCAAACTGCTAAGTTGGGGGTGGTGCAAACAAACCAACACAGGTTCTCAAGTGATGGGCGGTGGAGACAAACATACAGACATGGTATTTTTCTTTTTTCTTAAGGTATGACTCCAGAGGTTCTTAAAGTTGGGCTGCTGGCTAACCTGACACTTGTTCGGCATACAGTGCTGCCACTGCTTATTTTATCATTTTAGGTGATTGTACGACAAACTGATTTTATTGAGGCAGATTTTGTAGGTCCTGGTGACCTTCCTTAGCTGTTTCTATGCAAGGTAATATATCCCCATGGCCAGATATGGTTTTCACAGAAGCATCTAGATCAATGGCTCTCTACTGAGGTCCGTAAAAGATTTTCTGAAAATTTATGTACAATATTCTAAAATTGGAACAATACAGAGAAGATTAGCATGGCCCCTGCGCAAGGATGACACGCAAATTCGTGAAGCGTTTTATATTTCTTGGCTGTTTACTAGCCTCTTCTGGCCCCTGTACCGGTGGCACGTAAAAAGCACCCACTACACTCACAGTAGTTGACGTTAGGAAGGGCATCCAGCTGTAGAAACACTGCCAGATCAGACTGGAGCCTGGTGCAGCCTCCTGGCTTCCCAGACCCCGGTCGAACTGTCCAACCCATACTAGCATGGAAAATGGACGTTAAACGATGATGATGATGAATAAAACTTTGACCGACATAGACTACCTCTGCTCTCACTGAGTTGTAAAACTGATTCTCTACTGTCTTTTGTGATTTTCCTTTCATGCAATGTAACATTGGGATCTTTTCGGTTTGAACGGCAGTTTTTTTAAATAATTTCCACGTAACTAAACACTTTTAAACTTCGTATACTGGTAGAATGTGTTTATAAAACATCTTTTTCTCTTGGCTTTGAGAAAATTCTATAGTTTGTAAGATATTTGTTGTTTTTTTTTTCTTCAATTTCTACAATTTCAACCAATCAATGATGTCTGAAAACATTCTGTGCCATATGAAAATGTCCCTCGTTTAAGAAACAGATTGGATTTATTTACATTTCTGAAGAAAAAAAGATACCCTTCCCCCACCGCTAACCCTAACTCTAACCCTAAATTTAAAATAGATTGAAATGCAATAGATCGATACTAGGGTCATAATTATGGGTGACAATTTCATATGACACCGCTAGAAAAATACTGCCGTTCAAACCGAAAAGATCCTTACATAGTACATCCAATGCACCATTTTTAACTTGTTCTTCTGCAGATCCTCATCCCTCGACACCTATTTGTGTTTTGCTGCCATGATGTATTAAAATAATTTTAAAATTCTTTCTTGCAGGTTGAAGATCTGAATCAAATTCTGGATTTGGGAGAAAAGTATGTCTCAACATTTATGCATGTAAGTATGAAGTTGTTTTTCTCTTTTTATATCCTCAGCATTTAATTTCTCTCTTCCATGCTGGCACGCAGTTCCATTTATGTCTTGGCATAGCTTCTACAGTTGGATGCCCTTCCTACCGCCAACCACAGAGTGGTCTGGGTATTACAAATTCTTCAATCAAGAATATGAAGCCCTTGGTCCATCAGGAGTTATGACAAATATGCTTAAATGTTGGATGGAGTGGGATACAGTTTTGTTACTTGTATCAGGTTTTTCAGGAAGGGATCATACACAGTGACTGATAGCATTATATTCAACTACTGTTGTGATTTTGTTAGGATTTGAACCTGTTGGGAGCATTGTATCACTCTACATAGCAGGTGAATGTGTTCATTTATTTGACATTTATCAAGTGGACTCTTCCCTTCTATATGTAAGAGATGAGGAATTATGTACATTATTTACATTTGATGGATATTTGTCCTCATCTTGTTAGTTGCTAACACATTTCGGCTGATGTACCCTCCAGCCTTCATCAAGTGCCTTATGGAAATTTCGAACCTGGGTTCTCATTCCTAAGGTATTTTTTGATATTATTCAGGTCACTGGAATTTGAACTCGGAATCTTGGGATTAGTAGCCCATGCTCTTAACCACTATGCCATATGCCCATGGGTATATCAGCCGAAATGTTGTGTTATCAACAAACTAGATGAGGACAAATATCTGTCAAATGTAAATACTCTTTCTTTGTCAAGAGTATTGGCTTGTGCCAGATGTATGTATAAATTACTCATAAGTAAAAGTCAAAGTTCATGGTTAGAATTGGCTGTTTACTATTTTGTTACTTACTTGTATATATACCTATATACATATTTGCTGTTTACTACAATAATTTAGTTCACTATAACTATTATATGGAGGCGCAATGGCCCAGTGGTTAGGGCAGCGGACTCGCAGTCGTAGGATCGCGGTTTCGATTCCCAGAATCGTGTGTTTATTGTGTGTTTATTGAGCGAAAACACCTAAAAGCTCCACGAGGCTCCGGCAGGAGGGGGTGATCCCTGCTGTACTCTTTCACCACTCTTTCTCTCTTCTGTTGGCCTGCTCGCTTAGCCAGCGGGGTGGTGTCATTCGAAGGCTAAAACAATGCGAAGCGCATTGTGACCAGTGATGTGTAACATCTGATGGTCTGGTTGGTCACATGATAACTATTATAGAAGGAAAGGTAATGCCTCAGACAGAAATGATTGCAGAAATATCAAATTACTGGACCTGGTCATGAAGGTTGCAGAAAGGGTCACAAGTTCTCTAATTAGGAACAGAATAGCCCAGATGAATTGCAGTTTGGTTGTGTGTCAGGGAGAAGCACTACTGATGCTACTTTCTTAATAAGGCAACTGTAGAAGCATTTAACCAAATGTAAATTCGAACTTAAATAGTATGTCCCAACAGGAGTTGGCTGTGTGGTAAGTAGCTTGCTAACCAACCACATGGTTCCGGGTTCAGTCCCACTGCACGGCATCTTGGGCAAGTGTCTTCTGCTATAGCCCCGAGCCGACCAATGCCTTGTGAGTGGATTTGGTAGACGGAAACTGAAAGAAGCCTGTCGTATATATGTATATGTATGTGTGTCTGTGTTTGTACCCCTAGCATTGCTTGACAACCGATGCTGGTGTGTTTACGTCCCCATCACTTAGCGGTTCGGCAAAAGAGACCGATAGAATAAGTACTGGGCTTACAAAGAATAAGTCCCGGGGTTGATTTGCTCGACTAAAGGCGGTGCTCCAGCATGGCCACAGTAAAAAAAAAACAAAAAACATCTTCATAGCCTCTCTTTATCTCTTTTCCAACTGGGACAGCTTTGTATCTCCTCTACAGCAAGACATCTATTTCTGTCCACTTATCATACTTTAAGCTCTCATTACCTTGCAGAGAGCCATCTCCCTCAGTCCAACACCCCAGGGGGCTTGGGAACCTCTTTAGTGCTGTGCTGCATAAAAAGTACCCAGCACACTAGTTGGCCTTAGGAAGGGCATCCAGATGTGAAAAAATGCCAAAACAGATCTTGGTGCAGTCCTCTGGCTAGCCAATTGTCAAACTGTCCAATCCATACCAGCATGAAAAATAGGCATTAAATGATGGTATATTTTACCTACTTTTCAGACTATGTAACTTTAGTTTTTTTTAAATATGTTACACTGGGCAATATTTGAAATACAGCATTTTTTTTCTTTTTAATATTTTTCAGAGAAACTTTTTGCACTTTGATGAAGAAAATATGGACCCTGTCAGTATAAACCTTCTGTAATGTTCACGCTAGACTTTTTTTTTCCCCTTTGTTGCTGGATAAATAGTTGGATGTAATTTAAAGAGCAGACAACAAAATCCATCTGCTTTCATCAACAATACAAACTGCATTCAACTTTGCAAAATGATTATACATTCTACATAATTGTTGTTACCAGCCATTAATTGTTATATATATATTATGTATTTGCTATTAAGAAAAAAAAAATCATTATCATTGTTACTAGCAACATTTTTTTATTGGAAGTATAACCAGTGACTATTATCAATATAACCGGACCCTAAAATATAACCATTGGTTATGTTATAACCGGTGTCTACATTTACTAATAACCAGTGGTGTTTATTATTGTCGGGGCAGGGAATTAACGGAATTGTAAGGCGGCAAGCTGGCAGAAACACACCAGACGAAATACTTAGCAGTATTTTGTCTGTGTTTATGTTCTGTATGCAAATTCCGCTGAGGTCGAGTTTGCTTTTCATCCTTTCGGGGTCGATAAATTAAGTACCAGTTGCATACTGGGGTCGATCTAATCGACTGCGCCCCCCCCCCCACTTCCCCAAAAATTTCAGGCTTTCTACTTGCAGTAGAAAAGGATTAAGTGTGATGGAGGAAATGATAGTATTTCTTCCAGCTCTGTTCTTAGGTCAACTTTGCCTTTCATCCACCAAGGTTGATAAAATACCAGTCTTGTATTGGGGGGTTGATGGTGTTGACTGGATTCCTGTGACTCAAAATTGCGGGCGATGTGCCTAAATTTACAAATTTTATTATCAACGGTTTTAATTAGGGCAGTGAGCTGGCAGAATTGTTTGCATTGCGGACAAAACGCTTAGCAGCGATCGTCCTTTTACATTCTGAGTTCAAACTCCACTGAGGTTAACGTTATCAACCCTAAAAGGATGAAAGGCAAAGTACCAGTCAAATAGTTGGGGGTGGCATGGGTGTGGGCAATGTAATCAAGTAGCTCCTTTCCGCCACAAATTTCAGTTTTCATGCCTAAAATAGATGAAATAATTATTAAGGTGACGAAGCTGGCTGAATAGTAAGCATGCCAGGGAAAATACTTGGCAGCATTTTATCTGTCCTTATGTTCTGAGATCAAATTCTGTTTGTGGTTGGCTTTGCATTTCATCCTTGAGGTCAATGTAATTGACAAGCCCCAACCCCCAAAATTTCAGGCCTTGTGCCTACAGTAGAAAAGATTGTTATTATATAGCTATTTTAATATAAATAGCTATAATTAGGGTGGCAAGCTGGCAGAAGGCTTAGCATCCTGTCTTTGTTTGGAGTTGAAATGCTGATTTTACGTTTAGTCATAATTACCCCAGTACACTGGGGTAATTATAACTGACTTACCGCATCCCTTGATATTGCTGGCCTTGTGCCAAAATTTGAAACCATTATTATACAGCAACTATATTAAAATATCATCAGTGGTTATCATCGTCCTCATAACCAGCATCCTATTCAAATATATCTCCAGTTCTTGTTATCATAAATGTATGTTACATTAAAAATATAACCATTGACTATGTTATCTTAAAACCGGTCCCTAACATAACCAGTTATGGTGGTAGTTATTAGGGCAGGAGATTGGCAGTTATTAAAGGGTTGGATGAAATACCTTTTGTGGTATTTAGTTTCTTGTCTTTATGTTCTGTTCAAATCCTGCTGAGGTCAACTTTGACTTTTATCCCTCCAAAGTCACTAATATACCAGTCACCACTTAGGGGTAATGATATTGTGTAATCCCCACCCCTTATAATTGCTGGACCGGTATTAAGGTCGCAAGTTGGCAGGATCATTACCATTCTGGGCAAAACGCTTCGTAGCATTTCGTCTGTTCTGAGTTCAAATTCCACCTAGGTCAACTTTATCTTTCGTTCTTTTGGGGTTGGGGGTCAATAGAATAAGTACCAGCTGAGCTCTAGGGTCAGTGTAATTGACTTACCCCACTCCCTTGAAATTGCTAGCCGTGTGCCTAAATTTGAAACCATATTGATATTACCATGGTATGAGTGATGGAGTGGCAGAGTTGATAGAAGATTGGACAAAATATTTTAGAAAATAAGCACATGCAACAAAAAATATCCTGAGTTCAAAACCTACTGAATACTTTTCTTTTATTTTTCTTATTCTTCCAGGGTTGTTAAAATACAATACCAACCAAATATCAAGTATTGATATAGCTGAACATACAAAACTAAAGTTTGGTGTCTTGTATTTATTATATTTACTTGACTGAGTTGTACCCCTAATTTAGTGTTAACTTCATACAAAGTTTTAATTTTGTTCTGTATAAATTGAACCCCAGTTCTTAGAGTTAACAATCAAGCATAAAACATTGCAACCAGGAGTAGATACAGTAAGATGTCCAGTTGTTTTCAGTTTTTTTTTATTTTTAAAAAATATTTTTTAAATCTGAGAATAATTTAATGAATAAAGAATCCGTTTTAAGGTTTAGATATAGCAATATTTAGCAATCTATGGATGGTTAATCTGATAACGCTTGAATAATCTAATGCTGTTTGGATGAAGAATCTTCGTTTGAACAGTCGGACATTTTAACAATGATTTATCGAGCAAATTCAGCCAGGACTATTTCAAGTTTATTTTATTAAAATCTTTGTTCAAAATTGTCAATTTTAATTCTCTTTATTTTTCTGTGTCTTTTAATTTTCTATTTATTCCGTTCATTCCATTTTTAAAGTCTAACCTCTTGGAAAGTTTGGCTTACTTTCATTGTCCTGTTCATTTGATGTCCATTTTCCATGCTGGCATGGGTTGGTCTGTTCGACTGAAAACTGCTAAGCTAGGGGGAACTGCACCAGGTTTCAATCTGATTTGGCATAGTTTCTACAGCTGGATGCCCTTCCAACCACTCCAAGATTGTTGTGGGTGCCTTTTATGTGCCACCAGCATGGGTGCCAGGTATACGACACGGGTGCCAGAATTATGCATACACAGAATGGTTAAGGCTTCCCTATTGCCAGTGTGTGTGTATATTTATGTGTGTGTGTGTGTGTAAATAAGGGCAACAGATGCTGAGGCATACGAAGCATCTCAAGTCATAATATCTTATATTCTTAAAATAGTTGAGGTCTTAAAGCTGTTTGTGGGATATCCCAAGTGATAGACCTATATGCCTGAATATGGGGTATTCTGTTATTAGAGAACATATAAAAGATCTAGAAAATTCACAGGTAAGTGATGAAATGAAAGAGTAGAGAGTAATGGAAACTGAAAGAAGCCAAGTATGTGTTTGTTACTGTCTCTTTGATAGTTGTGAACGAGTGTCCCTGTTCAAATGGTGTCCTTCACATCAATATTGTCTTGGAAACACGCGACATTTAGCAACAGGAAAGGTATCTGGCTGTAGAAAATCTCTCTCGGCCAATTCTGCCCAATCCACAAGCACGGAAAATTGGAGGTTAAAAATGACAATGATTAAGGTTGATGGCTCTTTTTTTTTAGCACTGCATCTTGTCTCTTGTGGCTGTGGCTTTATCTCTGTTGTGTGGTTCAGCAACCTGACATTAACATTCACCATCTCTTCCTATGCCTTCCTTAATCTTCCTCTTTCCTACCTGGCATTGCTTCACCCAACTCTCATTTTTACGTGCATAGCATGTCTACAGTCTTCTCTCTTGTTGACCCCCCCCTTTTTTTTTGTCTCATCACTCATGCTCCATCATTCATGGATGCAAGCATTACACATGTAGCATTCTCATCTTTGTCCAATTTCTGCACTACTACATTTGGTACTTATGTCTTGCTTCTATGTAATATTGCATTTTGTGCACAAGCATCGTGCATTCTATCCATCACTAAGAAAAGTAAAGCTTTTAATGCTAACTAAATAGCTTTCTGAACATTTCATCTCTGTCCTTGCTTTGGTTACCTAGGTAACAGAAGCTGACGATGTCTAAGTATTTGAAGGAATTCATTTTATAGATGCTTTTACTGCTGATGGCTTCTCTGCTATATTAAACGTCCTTTCATCCTGCCTGTTATCTCATTACAGCTTTTGTGTGACTGGTTTATATTGAGTACACCATGGGGTTATTGTTGCTTTTTTTTTTCTGCATGCTGAGCATGGATACAGCCTATATGGTTGTGAAGTCTCCTCTTTCCTACTAACTGATTCCTTTTCTTTCTTTTTCTTTTAATTGCTATGTTTATTATTGAAAGCCTGCATCCTGTATTACACAAGTTCTTGTTCAATTGAATGTATCTATGTGTAGTGGATGTGCTGTTGAGTTAAGTTAATTTTTTGGGCGCAAAAAGCAAGGCCATGTAGTTATGTACAGGGTGATGTTCATGCAAAGAGTTCAGGCCATTTCTGGTCAAGAGAGACTTTGAACCGAGCGGTCGTCAGCATCTTCACTATCTCGTCCGGCAGCTTATTCCACGGATCCGCAACCTGGACGGAGAAAGCCCCTCTCCTTCGATTGAGATGAAATCGTCGCAGATAGAGCTTTTCGGAACGACCCTGCAGCTGACGCTCTGGAGCAGGAGGTGTTTGTGTAGTTTTCAAGAAAGACGGGTGACCTCTGTTGAGAAAGCCAGGAACTTTTTGTTACATTCAATTCTTGGCTGTGTTGTTTCCCAGATGAGATGTCACCATAAATGAACATGGAGGGCTGCATTTGTGTGCCTGTTACCTTAACGTACAGTGGTACGAACACATTGCTGATGAATGACGTGGTGCACTAGGAATTCTTGAATGTCTACCAAATTGAGATTGACTATTAGATTGACGTGCAGAAGGGATACCAAGTAACAGGACCTGAATTTGTTGCACCATGGCCTGTATTCGCATTGCCTGCTGCATCATCAAGGAATGGAATTGGGAAACCTCCAAGGCACTGAAGGATGGAAGGAAAGCATTGGTCGAAGGAATGGTTGGCATCACAGTAGCTAAGGTGAATGAACTTACCTCAGATACTTAAAATTTTTCTTTTAAGTGTGTGTTTGTTGGAGGGCAGATGCTGGAAAAAAAGCTATTCTTCAGATATCAGGAACTGATGGAGGCACTTTTGGTGTCCTCTTTAATGTCATATGGCACAATGTTGATGGGGTGAGACAGTGTTTGTGTTCGCTCATAACTGCTGCTGTGTTTTCTCTGCCATCTCCATGACTATCTCTATGGTTTCTCTTCAGCTCTCTGTCTGGTTGTAGTTTTACAAATGTACAACAGTTATATGGATGTGCATATACCATAATGTAGGTTGACAGTTATCGCCTGTGAACTTTGATACTCACAGTTCACAGGTCAAGAGGGAAATAGATTAACCATGCTTACCTTTTTGACAGAACAATAGATGGAATGGCAAGAAAATTTTTAGATTCTATTTAGAATCTCAGCCAGGAAAAGAAATTCAGTTTCTACATATTTTAAATTTAGTAACTAGATGGTACTAGCTTTTTAATGTAACCGAGAAACTAGTGCTATTTTTACTTATGCTATTATTCTTTTATTTTGTTTTAATATCCCAAGTTTTCTTGCTTAGGAGATCTTTTCTTTAGCTTATATATATTGAATTAATTTCATTCTTAAATTTCAAATATATTTTCCCTTAATAAATTGACCTCTTATAATTAGAATAAGAATGATATTTCTCATGTGTATACAGAGCCCCTCCACAGATACATGCATTTGTATAGATGTACCTAGCACTAATATAGGATCAGGTTCGGTAAGACTGGAAGGGGTGTCCAATCTGATACCGTCACATACAATTTAGGTAGAAAAACAGACACAGTCAGGCGTCTACGATCACAGTAAATGGTGGTTTATTCTCGGTTACAATCAAGAACTAGTGCAGGTGTTCTCTAGTGGGAAACCAACAGCCAAATCCGCAGGACTGATTGCTATGCTTTCTTGTGAGTCAAATGATTCATCGGGTTCGCTCCCGCTTCGTTGGGGTGAGGTCCTCAGAGAGAAAGTCAAGACACGTCCGTTCTCGAGCGCCGCTTGAGCCAGAAAGGATGAGTTAGCGATCCGCATTTTAGGGGTCAGTTCCTGCACATGAGCATGAGGAAGACTTCTGGTGCCCGACCGGAAGTAATACAATTCTGCGCATGTGCGCTGAACCTTACACAGCAGCATCACTACAGATGCATTCTTTTAGTGTTGTGTTTCTGACATGGTACTCTTTACTCTTTTACTTGTTTCAGTCATTTGACTGCGGCCATGCTGGAGCACCGCCTTTAATTGAGCAAATCGACCCCGGGACTTTTTCTTTCGTAAGCCCAGTACTTATTCTATCGGTCTCTTTTGCCGAACCGCTAAGTAACGGGGATATAAACACACCAGCATCGGTTGTCAAGCAATGCTAGGGGGACACACACACACACAAGCACGCATATATATATATATATACGACGGGCTTCTTTTAGTTTCCGTCTACCAAATCCATTCACACGGCTTTGGTCGGCCCGAGGCTATAGTAGAAGACTACAATCAGGTGTAGTTTCGGCGGATTTCGGAAAGCATGAGGGCCTTAAAGGATGCAGTGTCATGGCAGTCAACAACTGACGCAGGCAGTTTGTTCCATGCTTCGGCAACTCTGAGTGTGAAAAAATGTTTCCGAAAGTCATGGGAGCTTCTCTAGTAGACAAGACTGTCTCATCCATCTCAACATTTTGCCTAGGACCAACCTATTTGAACTGGGTTGAGGAGTAAGGGTGTTTCTTTAGGAGTGCACCTCCAAGAAAATGATTCCTGATTTCTAAAAAAAAAATTTACGAAAATGGGAAATATATCCTAAATAATTGAGGTATGCAAAAAATTAAGATTCATCCATTTTTAAATATTCTCTATTAAAATATAAAACATGGAAAACCGGCACTCGCGAATATAAACAAACATGTTGGCAGATACAAGGGGTGGTTACATTAGATTATTAAATGATATGAGGGGCCTGACAATGTTTGCAAATTCTTGTTTTTATTCAGATTTTTTACTGCACAAAATGGTTAGGGTTAGGTAGTGTGCACTCGCTTTATCTTTGCCCGTTTTATGTGATATACAATAGAAATAATTATAAAACAACTAGCAGTATTGCTCGGCGTTGCTCAGGTTTGTAAGGGAAATAACTATGAGCATTTTTAGAGAGTTATAGCCAAAAAATGATGGTAAATTTTTTTTAAATCGTTGACTCATCGTAGACATTTTTAGAGAGTTACTTCCCTTATATAATAGCAAAAAATGCATTAAAATGGAAAAAAATTATGGTAAATTTTTTTTAAAATCGTAGACTCATTGTAGACGCGCGCTAATACCTAGAAGGGCTCGATATGAATCATGACTATAAGATAAACTGCACCGCAAAATGTGGGAGTAGTTAGGAATCTAAATCGTAGGAGACAGACACACAACTTGACTTTTATATATAAAGATATGCAAGTTATGGCACTCCACAACAAATTTCTTGTCTTGATAGTAATCCAAATTTTCTACACCAGTCTTTTCCGTTGTTCCCAAATCTCTTCCGAGATGAAATGAGGTAATAGCATCAAAGATTCCCTGTTCAGGTGCAAAATTTGACATAATAGCACATATTAGTTATAAACTGACTGTTAAGAAAAAGATTGTAGAATGATCTTACAATTTGCAGACGATAGTGTCGGGCCCCTTGTATCATTAATATCTGACTGGTAAAATTGAGTTACTGCCCCTTGGATCGTCCGACAAGTTTATATTCGCAAGTGCCCAGTTTAGTATAGAATATTTTTTAATAATTAAAAATAGATGAATCTTCCTAATTTTTTGCAAGCTTCATTTATTTTGGATATGTTTCCCATTTTCCTAATTTTTTTTACAAGTAAGCATATTTTCTTATAGAGATGCGCTTCTAAAGAAGCGCCGGAGTAAGTGCTGTGTGCACACTTCTCTAACAGAGATGTTGTAATTGACTGTTCCCCTGTGGCAGCCATTCAAAGCTTGGAAAACTTTAGGCGGGTGTAAGAAATACAAAATCAGGTTTAGATCATAAAACGAACATCCCTGAATACATTCAATGAAGATTTTCAAATTTTGTGATACCTTATAAGTTTTTGGAAAAGATGGCATTCTTCGTACCATCTACACCATATAAGTTTGTAGAGATAGGAGTCAATCATAGAGCGTTGTGTGGCTCACTGTTGCTTGTTACTGTTTCATACAGGGCCCAAGTGCTTTCCATTGTTGGAATTAACAAACTCAATGCTGTGGTTCACCGTTCTGTCGAAAGGTATAGTCCTCAGTCTCTGGAATATGTAAATATGCTTTCCGTAGGTCACTAAATAACGTGGTTCCTGGGAGAATGGAATGGCGCATGCATTCTTCTGGTGTCGTGTTTTCAACATGGTACTGCATAAAGAACTTGTCTGGTCTTGCGACACACTCCTCTGAAAACCCATTTGCGAGGTATCACCCTTCCCCGATTATATTCTCTCAAAGACAAGACTCTCATCTATCTCGACAAATTTCCTAGGACCACCTATTTGAACTGGGTTGAGGAGTAAGGGGGGTGTTTCTTTAAAAGTGCACTCTCCAAGAAAATGACACCTAATTTCTAAAAAAAAAATTATGAAAATGGAAAATATATCCAAAATAAATGAGGTGTGCCAAAAATTAGGAAGATCCATCCATTTTAAAATATTTTATACTAAAACATAAAACACAGAAATTGGGTACTCACAAATATAAACAAACATGTTGGAAGATACAAGGGGCAGTAGCATGTATCAGATTATTAAGAGACGAGCAGCCCAACATTGTTTGCAAATTCTTGTTTTTAATCAGATTTATTGCACACATGAGTTAGGGTTGGTTTTAGGGTGAGGGTCAGGTGGTGTGTACTCACTTTATCTTTGCCCATTTTATGATGTGATATGCAACAGAAATAATTATAAAATAAAAGAGTAAATATGCTCAAAACGTATGCAAGTTATGGCACTCCACAACAAATTTCTTTTGATAGTAATCCCAATTTTTTACACCAGTCAGTGGCCTTTTCCGTTGTTCTCAAATCTCTTTCGGGATGAAATAAGGTCATAGCATTAAAAATGTCCCATTCAGGCACAAAATTTGACATAATACTGTATATTAGTTATAAACTGACTTTTAAGAAAAAAGATTGTGGAACGGTCTTCTTACAATTTGCAGACGATATTGACAGGCCCCTTGTATCATAATATGACTGGTACTAGTAAGTTATTGCCCCTTATATCATCTGACATTTTCTTGGAGAGGTGCGCTTCTAATGAAGTGCTGGAGTAAGTACTGTGCACCTACTTCTCTAACAGAGCTTGTTGTTGACTGCACCCCTGCGGCAGCCATTCAAAGCTTAGAAAACTTGAATACCAAACTGGCCAGCTGACACCATGCCGAACGACCGAAGCGGCGAATGCTACCACCTATGCTATGCCTACTGTGTGCTCTCACAGAACCGGACTAGTCAAGCTCAACAAGGTCTTCTTTCTCCGCCGATCCGTCCATGCCAGTTCGTTTTGCTAGGCAGAGATCTAAACGTGACCCTCTCAAACAACCAAGGACCCACCTTTTAGTTGTAAGAAACGATCGTATAAATTACTGTAGTCCCCGTTGGGAACCCACGCGACAATACACCTCAATGAAGATAGCTAAACTGGGCCGGCATCTAATTAGCCAGCTTGGGACTTTTAAGTCGCTGATTCCCTTTATTTATAGTGGGTGGTCTCACTTATGCCTCGTCTTAGTGATGTGCACAGGACACATGGCATTACTTTACTCTTAGCCAAGGTGATCCCACTGTCCCAAACAATATTTTATAAGTGTTAAAAAAAAAAGCTAAAATATCCTCTGAAACAGTGTCGTTATTTAGTCACAGCCAGTTTTCTTTTTAATTTGTCTTTTTGATTAGGTCAATCCTATGTCATCGTACTGGGGTCATGAATGCAAGACCCCCATGCTGAGAGCTAGTCTCTCAGCATATAGTTCGTAAGTAACATTGCTGTCCGGCTGAGTAATCGTGGAAATGACCTGTCATGTATGCCCAGGGCTTCCAGTGCCACACCCACAAGGCATCACAGGCTCCACACTGACACTCCAACCATAGTCTGTGGCTTCTTTCGCCACCAGGCTACATATTTTATTGTGCCTGGCAAGTCGTGGCCCTTTAAGAGCGCCACATACATACTCCACTGATATGAGAAATTATCTCTGCCCCTACTCAACATCTCGGACTTGTGGAGTCCCCTCGGGACCCAAGTGTCGGAGTTTCTCGGGTAGGATACATGTTAGAGCGCACCTTGAGAAGACCCAATTAGCACCCCTCTGTAATCCTATCTGGCCTACTTATCCAGCTATTACCAATTGCCTCCCCATGACGCGTGCTCAGGACTCAAGTGAGCCAATCGCACGCATAGGAGAGGAGGGACCGGAGCCCCGTCTTTCGTACCGCCCCAGAGTCGGCGGAGTCTCCCACACTATAGGTTCTGCCAGGGAGATCGGGTTACTTTCGTTTGTCCAATGCGATGCGACCAATTCGGTATGGTTGAACCTCCCGGTGTACCGAACACCGCCCGACGCAGCTCACATCACGAACGTAAGTTCTCTTGCCACGACAAGGCAGCAACCCTTAAGAGAGAGACGATGCCGAGAACTCGCCGCTTTGACGACACACACACTTAGCCGAGAATCCCCAAGTAGCATTCCTCAGATATCCCACCTGGTCGCGTCAACCAGCTATTTCCGATCGGGTCCGATTTGAAGGCAGCAGCACAAACGCCCTGGACCCGTTGCGATTCCCACCTCTTGGCGTGCATGAGGCGGAGGTCAGGGGCGTATGTGTTGCCATCATTTCGGACAGATGGTAAATCGAACAGGGCTGATAGCTCTTTGTTCTTATGGGCGAGATTGGCTGCCCGAGCTATTGTTCGAACGGTGTCGTAATCGCAGCTCAGTAGACGTAAATTCATACGTAAATTTCGGGATAGTGCATGCCAACTGACGGAGGCTTAATCCCCCGTCCCTTCTTGCGCTATATAGGAAACTTTTTGTAGTCGAATCGGGGAGATGGAGCATCCTACGCGCTCCACCTCTTACAGCCAAATCCAGTTTCTCTAACGCTACCTTTGAGGGTATCGCCTGCGTTAGACTCGGCAGGTAATACTGTTGTAGCATCAGAAACTTCTGGCAGGGCTTTAACGGACGCTGGCATAACTCGTCTATACATCGTATTACATTCTCAACCGATGTATCTCCATTCTGTGTCGACCAGGGGCGAGTTTTTACCCCTAGGTACGGCACGCTTTCATCTGGTTCGACTCGTGGCAGTGAACATCCCTCGAGTTTCGGTGGCGATGACATGTTGACCAAAAAAGACTTTCCCCAGTTTCGAATGGAGAACCATGAGCACTTGGCAACATTAATGGAGAGCCCTACCATGTGGTAGAACTCTGAGCAACGGTCGAGGAGGCTCTGTGGTCCCCGACTAGAGCCGGAGACTAGCACTGTCATCCGCGTATGCAAGGCCCGCCATGACCGCACCTCCGACCTGGAGACCCATATCTTCGGGCAGGGTGTCCAGCAGCGGGTCGGTCGCGATGTTAAAAAGGAGCGGTGATAAGGCGTCTCCCTGTCGGACACCGCGCCTTATCTCGATAGGCGTGCTACTCTCGGTCCCAATCGTGAAGGTAGTGGTGCATCCGTCATATAGCTGTCCCACTAGTTCTATCAGATGGCTGTGGTAGCCGAGCCTTCTCATGCCCGCAAAAATGAGGGAGTGCGAGACTGTATCGAAGGCTTTGGCAAGATCAAGGAAGTCTATTTCTAGCCCCGGGAGCTTGGGTCTTGCGTGCGTTGCCCCTCGGGCGCGGTCCAGTAGCTGGCGAAGCAGAAAATTATTCTCTGCGCATCCGTTGGCCTTAATGAAACCGCGCTATGCGGGATTGAGGGGCGTGGCCCTGAGCATCCTGGCGGCCAGCATCTTAGTGTATAAGTGATACACCGCGGAGCAGATCGTGAGGGGCCGCCAGTTGGACAGGTCATTAGGGCTTCCTGCCTTTTTGCAAAGGAGGATCGACCTGCCACGCAACAGGACCTTCGGAATGCGTCCCGTTAGTAGTAGGCAATTGAATATGTTAGCGAGGACCGCAAGGTCGACTGCCCTGACTTCGCGAGGTGTCGGGCCGGCGGCTGAGGCCGGATCCATGCGTCGGCGGGCGATCTTTATCTCCTCTATGGTGAACGGACGCAGAATCGGGGCGTTGTCTACCGCGGAGGAGGCCGGATAGGCGCCTAGATCGACCTCTGGCCCTGGTCGGGAGAGCCTGTCCTAGTAGAACGCCTTAATGTCGCTCATCGGGACAGGGCATTCGCCCCCTAAATCCTCACCTAGTATCTCTGCCATAAGTTTTCTCCGGTTCAGAGCGAATAATCGCGCGTATCGTTTGATCTTCGTGCGTCAGTTCGCTGTTTCGATGGTCCTGGTCCAGTCCCAGGGGCGTTCCTTTTAATCCTTTCACGAGCGCTCACACGGCGTGATGCCATGTGGCCCACCCATTCCTCAACACGACTCTCGAACTCGTTCCAGTTCAACTCCGCGCAACCCTCGCTGAGTGCCAGGAGGCAATCTGCAAAGGACGCCGCCCAAGTGGAGTGACCTGGTGATGCAGCTCCGCCGAATGGCTCCCGCCAGTCCGAGACTGCGGGCTGTGCCGTAATCCTCGTGGTCGGTGTACTTCACACAACAACGGGAACCTGTGGTATCTTCTTACGTACTCTTCGAAGATTGCGACGTTTGTCGCTGATCTGTTTCGCCGTCTTATTCGGTAGCAAGGCAGCTACCCCCACATTGATCCTTTTGCACCCAGCTTCTAGCAACTCCTTTTCCTTCACTAGGAGGATTTCGACCTCTTCCTCCGTCCAGCAACCTCGCGACGTCCGCCCTGTGGCCCGTGCGAGTTGAGCACGCTCTTCCTTTTTGCGTGCTATTTCTTTCATGTGACTTTCGATCCTGTGCCTGTTCGCCTGCACAGGGTGCCGATGCCTAAGATGTTGTGACAGTCCAGAGGCCGTCCGATAGGCTTGGCTGCACCAGTCACATTTGTGAGGAAGCTGCTCAGAAATTAGTGCCGTTGGAACAGCGTTCCCCTTGCACTTTGCTACGTGGCACCTGACTGAGTGGAGGTGGCCACTTTCATGGCCGCAATAACTACACCTGTAGACAGGCTTACGGTTATGCCTGTTGAGTATGTGGAGCCCCCATTCGAGGGGGCTAGAGAAGTGTCGAGGGCAAAGTGGGCATACTATGGAAATCAAAGCGCATGGAATCCCTAAGGTGAACGCATCAGCCGACGGTTGGCAGGCCAGGTCGCTATCGACAACCTCCCCCGCGGGTGATCCGTCCTCATAAGTGCGAGGGGGAACGGATAGGGGAAGGCCGGCGAGAGCGTCATGGTCTGCCTCCACGCGAGTTCCGACGGGAGTTGTTCGCCACGGCGAACCAACGTGTGGGATGCGCATTCGAGGAAAAAGCGGCCCGGTTTGTCCCTGGAAACGGTAAGTGACCTGAAGCCACTTTCAACTGACAAATTCGGGGGTTCTACCTGGTTACGCCAAGGAGGGCAAGACCTTGTACCCACTTCGGGGGGGGGAAGTAGCTCTTTGCCATGGCGTGGGCACGTCCCACGTCGCAGCTGACCCCGAGGCCCTTCCCGGGACCTCGAGGCCACCAGTTTAGTGGTGCTTGGCTGCTGTATGATATGGAAGTTTGTGTGTAACATCATGTTTTTCGACGGTTTCTCCGTGAGTTCGAGCCGACGGTCCAGACACCCCAACCCCGAACGCGCGTAGGGGCCGCCCCGAGGAGTGATTACGCTAATCCAACTACCGACCTGATCAGCGGTGACGAAACATGAGATGAAACCGTGCACAGCGAACCACCGACGAACCACAAGTGGGAGCATTGCCCACGGTGCCCGTATAACCTAGCGAGGGCACAAAATCACAAACCGGCATCGGACGCGCGCTGGTTATCAGTATTGTACTCAGTAGCGCCCACAGGTAGGAACGGCAAGTCATAGGTTGCTATAAATTGCTGGTTCTGTTCAGCTAGTTCTTCAGAATCCGCAAGCTTTCTAACGGTCATATCCAGAGGTCAGCAGGCGAAGATTACAGCGAATGAGGCATTTCGGTATAAGTCTCACCATCTGGTGAAGACTCAACCTTCCGTCACGCCGGTTGCTATAAAGGAAGGAAGAGGAAGTAGTTTCAGGGAGATGTAACATTCTCCTAGCCCCCATGCGGATGGCTGTGTCAAGCCGCTCAAGAATTCCTCTTGATGGCAGCACCTCTACTAGACTATTAAAAAGCCTAGGCAGTTAATACTGCTGCAGCAAGAGGAATTTTTGTCGGGGTTTCAGCGGAGCCCTGCATATCTTACTTATATCTAGTGACACATGCTTCACTGATTCAGAAGTAAATTCTCGTCATGAGCTCAAATTCCATGTGGGAATGTTCAGTCCTAGATAGGACACCCTCTCTCCCGGCTGACAAGCTGCCGAAGGAGAAACGAATTCTCACTGCAGCTGTCAGCGCGGATAAAGCCATGTTGGCTTGGATTAAGGGGAGTTACCTGAAGCATACATTTTGTGACCATTTTAGTAAAAAGACGATATACCGTGGACCATATCGTCAGTGGTCGCCAATTTGTAAGATCATATGGATCTTCCGCCCTCTTTGATGCGAGGACGGATCTACCACTCTTCAGGATATCGGGTACTTTACCTGCCAGGAGCATGCAGTTGCAAACATTCGTAAGAATAGCTGGGTCCATGGATTTAATCTCACTAATTGCGAGTCCATCAGGACCCGCTGCTGAGGAGATGTTCATTCGTCTCCGACTAATTTTAATCTCCTCCACCGAGAACGGCCGCAAAATAGGACTGTTCTCAACCTGGGAGGAGGAAGAGTAGTCGGAGAGGTCAACCTCAGGGCCTGGTGTGGAAAGCCTTCCCCTATAGAACTCTTCTATAGCATACATAGGGATTGGGCATCCCTGCTCTGTATCCTTGCCTAACACAACTGCAAGGAGCCTCTTCGTATCCTTCTTGTATAAGTCCTGGTGGCTGGCGTATCTAATGAGCTTACCCTGCCGCCGAAAGTTAGGCTTATTATTAGATATATTTACACTGTTTTCTCTGGCAGCATCTTCCCTACGCCTCTTATTATAGTGCTCCACTACTCTTCTAAGAAAAGAGCCCCAGGCAGCCGTGGTCCTGTCTTCCACGATTTCCAATAGGGTCTCGGAGAAGACCGCGTACTGACAGGTATGCCCGGGACATGCAGTGCCGAGGAAGTGATCTCTCCAGTCTAAACAGGACTGGGGTCCTCCCTCGACTTGTGGCTGGGAATCGGCCACAGGGCGCCCTGATCCTTGATGACTCTCACGAGTCCTTTTGGCCAGGGCCACCCTCTTGGAACCTACCTGTTTGGCAGTTTTGCCCGGTAGGAACCATGCAATGGCTGCATTGATTAACCTAACTCCTGCCTTCAAGAACTCAGCCTCCTTCGCCACGAGGACTGCTACTTTGTCGTCTGACTGTCTGCATCTTCGGCTTAAGGCCTCGGCAACGGCTGCCCGATCAGCACGCTTCTTTGCCAGCTGCTCTTTATGAGCAGCCATCCTACGTGCATTCGCAGCCACAGGATTTTTATGGTGTTCATGTTGTTATTGGCCTACAGCCATCAAAAAAGAACAACTGCAGTGGTCACACTGGAAAAAGGACCGAGTAGGACTAGGGTCAGGTGCATCAGATGCACCATTACACAAGCTGGCATGACACCTCATTGAATGGAGGTGTCCGCTTTCCCTACCACATTTACTACATCTGTAGACAGGTCTAATACCATGTCTACATTCTAAATGATCTCCCCATCTTTGGGGAGAAGAGAAGTGCAGAGGACATAGCGGACAGGCTATGGAGTACGACGCACTGAGAACAGGCAGCGAATATTTGCTCCCTGCTGGAGTGAGGCTTGATACCCTCACTACCTCCTCTCAGCCCATTTCTAAATTAAGAGAATGGACGTCATGGGGGAGGTCCCTAGTGACCTCATCTCTGTCGATTTCTAAAGTAAGAGAATGGACGTCATTTATGGGGTCATGTGCTAGGTCCAGCGGCAGCTGGAAGCCTTTCACTACCAGAGTTTGTGTGGGGTAATCTAGTCTAAAGATGCCTGGTCTATTTCTAGTATATTTCAGTGTCAGGCGCAATATAGAGCACCTGGTACCGGTCTCGTCATATATCTGTGGCCCACTAACTTTACCTTGCAGTGGAGATGGCCTGTTGTCCCCTGCTGGGGAAGTTAGCAAATCGGCCGAACATATTAGGGTATTACGTCTAGCCTGACCTGCTGACCCGTCCCGGACCCACAGTCCACCAGTTTATCGGCGCCTGGTTGCCGTATGTTTAGTATCTTTATTACTCATTCTTCTATCTTTGTGGCAATTTCCATGAGTACATGGCCGAAACGATAAAGTGAAACTTAAAGAAGGCGTGAAACCACCGTCCCAACTGACTAGAGTACCTACCAGCCAACTAACCAACACCCAGTTGCAGGCTGCGAAAGGCTCCGCCAGGCAGTGCATCCACCCGTTGCCAGCAGTGAGCTTCTTCATGGACTCACCACTAGCTGGCTCTTAAATTCCAGGCATTGTCAATTGGGTCCAATAGTAACTTTGCGATCCCTATCAAGGAATCACCTGAAGTGTCCAAGGCCCACCAAACAAAATTTCAGTAATAGGAAACCTAATCAGGACCATCCCAGACAACCAGGATACCACCCAGTAACTGTAAGAATAGATCCGAAAAATTTCCTAAAGTTCCCATTGGGAACCCTTACGACCCTAAACCTTAAATGAAGGAAGGCTAAACCGGGCCAGTATCTAATTAGCCAGCTCGGGACTACTAGAGGGCAGAACAGTGGCCACCTACCCACCCAAGTAAAATAGCGTTGATACAAAATAATTGGATCAATAGTCAAATATTGGAGAAAGTAAAATAGTCACCAGAATCAGGAGTCCATAAAGTATTGATTGAAGATATAGGTTATTGATAACAGATTTGAATGTTGATGATGATGGTTGACTTGGCAGCGAGCGTAGTTTTGAAAGCCGTATAATCCAAAGTTGTTTCAAAGTTGTCCCTCACCTGTCTTTTATACTCTAAGGCACTTGGCATTAAGTAATTTCTCCGAGCAAGGGAAGCAAAGAGGAGGTAACTCGAATGCAAACATTTCTTTTTCCTTTTTTTTTTTTTTGTTTTGTTGTTTTGTATTTTTTCGTAAGCCTATGGAGTTCCAACTGTTATTTTTTTCGTTGACAATTTCTGCATCTCTGTCAAAATGGCGAAACAAATAGTTTCAGTTGGGTTTCATGCTGTCGGAAGTTGGCAAATCGTGAATAAAACTCATTTCTCAAGTCTTGAATGGTCTTCACAAAAATATCCTGAATAATATTGTCTGTATGATTTTTGGAGATTCGGAAAATGACATAAATTTTGGAGGAGCGGTCAGGTACGAACACAAGAAAACCTTTCTTGTCTTCTCTGTCCCATCCTCCGAAAACCCATCTCTCCTGTGGCATCCTACCTCTGTTATATTTTCTCTTGCACATCATGGATTCATCAATTTCCATGATGTGCCCAACCCCACCAATTTGGTACGGGTTATTGACAAGATCGTGACTACAGATGTCACGCATGTATTGAAACCACTGAATTTCAGTCGTTTTGGCCAACCCAAAACGAGCGGAGCTTTGTCTTAAAGGATCTTCCCTTCACACACTTCTTGGCAAAATTCATAATGTTGAATTGCAGTTTTGTTTTCTTCGCTAGTGTATAAGGCTGCAGTAGATACAGGTATTTCAAAAACGAAATTCAATACAATATTAAATATTTTCTGTATGGACAACTTTGACTTTTTCATAAAAATCTTTGTCCTTACAGAAATATTTTTCTTGCAATTTCCACATCACTACACAAATCCATCCATTGATCCGGCCTGTGACTTCAAACTCGTACCTTGTGTGCAAACGCGTTTTACTTGTGGCAATAATGCTGTTTGTTTTCAAAAAATACTTTTCTCAGAAGCAAACTGCTTTAATATTCCGTCAAGTGGTGGCTCAAGGGTCAATACAAACAGATGTGATGAGAGGAAGCATCCCTGACAGACCGAACGTGCAATGTCGAAAGGTCTCAAATAGATGCCCATTCATGTAAATTACCAAACAGATGCCTTTGTATAGGGCGACGATCCAGCTGGGGAAAACGGGACGGAACCCAGCCACTATGAGGACAGCCTCCAAGTATTGAAGGCCTACCCTATCGAAAGCTTTGGATTGATCCAAATTGATCAGTGCCCCACCCATGCCAGGTTCCTTAACTACCCTGTCTATGATGTAGTGCATGAGGTGGAGGTTGTCATAGATGCCCCGGCCTGGCATGGCACACGTTTGCACCTTGTTGACCACTTTCTCGATGACAAGTGCCACCTTGGCCAAAAATTTGAAGTCTGCATTGAGCAGAGTGATAGGCCTAATGTTATGTTACGTCCCCCTTGTTTGGATCTTTCTTTAGCAGCTTTACAGCTCTTTGGCTCACAAAACCAGGGATATTCCCGTTTTGCTGCCAGTTGTAGTACACTGCTGCCAAGATGACTCCAAACAAGTCTCGCATACAATTGTAAAGCTTGTAGGGCAGACCATCCAAACCCGGCGATTTGTCCCTCGCGCACTTTGCACATCTGCCACTTTGATGGCACCTTCGCAACACTCTGTCTCTTTGCCAAGAGTCATGGCAGGCTATGCAGGTTATGACGTAAGTCATGGCAGGCTATGAAGTCCACCCTTCGTTCTCACTCGCCACTTGTGCTGTAAAGCCTGGCAAAGTGCTGCTGAAAAGCCTCACATATTTTACTAGGCTCAAGTGATTTGCACTCCTGTTCATCCATCAGAGACCGAATGGTATCTCTGTTGCGCCTCCGCCACCTGGGCTTCTTGAGAGGCTCCAACACATTCGTTTCTTTGAGCACACATCCTAGCCCTGACAATGCACCCCTCGTGTTTGGCATTGAGGTGTTGAGGGCCAACCTCGCCGCCAGTACGTCGAATGCGATGCCTCTTCTAATCACCTCTTCTAGTTTCTTAAGTAGGTCACCCATTTCGTTTTTATCTATCACTAGTGCTTTGCTATATCTGATTCAACTTCTTTTGCTCTCTTGAGGGCAAACCAGCATTTGTTGTTGATGATGGCTCCTGTCAGAGCCCTCTTCACTAGCATGCTAATCCGGTCTCTGAAAACCTGTCTTGACGGGAAATATGTATTCAGTTTCCAGTAGCTGGGACCCTGCCTATGTGCCTTATCTAGGTCTAGCATACACGTCACAAGTTTGGTCCATGTAGCTGACTATGTGGAATTGTGGACACCCTACACTAGCTCTATCTACTGTCCTACACAGTATTCTATCTAGATATGATCTCAACGACCCAATACAGTTGTTCCATGTCCACGTTGATGCATTCAGGTGGTCGAGTCGGAACCTGTCAGACAGTCGAAAGCATCTGAGCAGGTCTTAGAGATATTTGCAACCTCTCCTATTACTATCTCTCTGCCCACGTAGTCTAGATGCGTGTCCAAGGTAGCGTTTCAATCCACCACTAAAAGTAAAGGATAAGTTCCTAGGAATACTTCTAGATGTTGAAAAAAATCCAGCCGACCTGTTAAAGGTGGTTCGTAGACTGATATGAGTCAAAAAGCACACCTATTGCTGCCATTGACATCCAGGACAGCCAGTCGACCCTCCGGGTCAACGAATATTGTTTTTGAGATCCAGACTCTTTCCAAAAGAGTATGACTGTGACACTACTGCCCATTCTCAGGAGACGGAGAAAAATAAATGTTAAACAGTCTGCCAAACATGGACTTTAGTGCCCGTGGCTCATGGAGTCTGGTCTCACTTATGGCTATGATTCCCAAATCGTGTGACTTGATGTCATTTAGGAGGTACTCTTGTTTCAAAGGGGACCCCAAGCCACGTGCATTCACACAACCAATCTTGACCACGATCCTATTGAGTTGTGTGCTTCAAAAACACAAAATGAAAGGGACAAAGAGTTACCTTCTTGTTTCGAAAGTTTTAGCTTCCTTTTCTTTTGACGTGTCTTTGAGGAGGTTTTTATAAAGTTTCTTGGATAAGTAATTTTGGAACCCCCCCAACCGCATTTAGAAAGAGGGCTTTGAGTGTGTGGTGCCGTGTAGTATCTTGATGTGTTTCGGTGGTGTAGTGCGTGGATGGTTGTTAGTTTTGAAATCATCTTCACAAATGTTTGTGTGAGCTGTGATGTAGTCCATTAGTTTTGTGTTTTTGTGTCTATCGCTGATAGCATTGTGTGTGTTTTTTGTGGTGTTGGTGCTGCTTTGGTTGTGTAAAGGGATTATGGAGTCTGGTTTCATTTATAGCTATAGTTTCTAACTCGTGTGACTTTGTCATTTAAGCGGTACCCTTGTTTCCAAGAGGACCCCAAGCCACGTGCATTCACACAACCAATCTTGATCATAATCCTAATCAGGTATGTTTAAAACACTAACGAAAGGAACAGTCACCGTTTGAATGTTTTTGTCTCCTTCGGTTTTTCCTCGGGGTGATCACTAAGTTTTTTAGAGTACTTTTGGCATTTTCCAACTGCATCCAGGCATAAGGATTTTAGTGTGTGGTGCAGGGTTTGTGTGATGTGATGTGCGATATTGTAATGTGTTCTGGTGGTGTTGTGTATGGGTGGTTGTTTGTTTTTATGTCTTTGAGTGTTAAGTTTGTTTTTGTGTTGATGTATTCCATCGACTTTGTATTTCTCATGTTTATGGCTGTGAGCATCATTGCTGCATTATTATCGAGGTTCAGACACCTCCACTGCTTTGTGAACCAATGGAGGACAAGGGGAAATCCCTTTCAGCGAAGTAGAATGTCGGAAGATTTATAAAAGGCTTGACTTGTTCAAACAGCTTTGGCTATTAGTGAGAATGAGTCAACCAAGCCTTGACTTAGTTGTTTTCAGACGATTTGCATAGATTGTCTACCGTTGCCTCAGATAGCTCCACCTGAACGCATTCTGGTTGAACAAGTATATTGTTCATAGACATTGTCTGAAGAGTCCACAAAAATTGGGATATATAAAGCCAAAAGATCTTCATAACGAATATTGAAGTTTTTGTGAAGGAAAGATGGATGCCCTATTATATATTTGTGCAAGTTATTTACCACAACAGTTTTTAAGTTCGTGAACTGCAGAAAGTTATGGTCTCCAATGAACGAGTTTATTTACAAATGCCCTTATCAAGTGTCTGTGTTGTACAAGGTTTGTTTTGCTTTTGTAAAGAAACATTGAGATCATTAAGTTTTTGAAAGATGTCATGTAAATAATAAAAAAAAATACAGATTTTTTCTGAGTAAGTGATTGTCATAGTTGGATCGGTTTGTTGAAGAAACTCTGACTTTATCGAAAAGTGCCACAAAACATTTGAGACAACTTCCCATTAATAGCCAGTGTATATCTGTCAAATACAACAGATGGTTGAATGTTTCATCTTTACAAGCTTCTTGAAAATGCCTGTCTTGATGAGCAGATCTTTCATGTCTTTTTTTTTTTTTTTACTGCGAAAGCAATTAAGTCTAGGGTTTCAGAAAACATATTATTTCTGGTTCTTTTTGCTATTAGGTTTTCTCGGTGGAGAATGCAATGAATTGTGAAGATGGGATTAATTTCTATCAATCTGGCAACAAAACGCTGGGATTTGTCAATCATAGATGGTGCTCTGTCTGCATATTGATATGAGGTTGAAGGGATCACTGCCATTTTTAGTAAGATAATCCATGACTGTATTGTAGATCATCTTTCCCATGTTTTTCAGTACAGTTTTCATAAGAGTAGGTTTTCACAAACTGTCGACACCTTTCACATCGGAAGCAAAGGCAAGGATAACGCATTCAATGTCAAAGGTGCTGTCATCCACTGTCAGTGTCGCACGCCTTCTGCAACCATGGATTGGACATCTTTGGCCATTTCACAAATGCGGGAAGATAGTGTTTGAAAGTGGAATACTTGCTAAAATTTAGGCAGCGTTCAGCACATTAGCAACTTTATATGCTTCAAGTATGGGGAGGGCCTAATCAAATCTCCAGCAATGGTATGCGGGCGACCCTGTTTTGCTATCATGAGCAAAATGTTATATGATGCCTGCAGGCCCGAACGGTTGTTAGTGTGGATGGGGAAATTTTTGAGCAATGAAGATGACATTTGTTTTGCGATGGTATTTTTCGAAGTACTGCTTTGGCTTGCTAAATAAACTGGGATGAATTTTTTTGTAGATGATATAACAATGTCGAGGGTTTCATTGAGTCATTAGTTAATACATTCGAGCAGATAATACACTGTGGTAAAAAAGGATCTTCTACACTGGATGCGAAACCATGTTTGATATAATCTTCATGATATCGTCTACAGAATTAGGCCAAAACTTTAAAAAAATTTATGTAGTCTTTTTTTCAGTAAATCTAGTCTCCTATTTGATTTATTATTTACCAAAAATAAAGCGTCATCCCTATATAGTCCTCCTTTTAATTCAGGGAATTCCCTACTAAGGTTATCGAGTAAATACATCCCAACCAAATCTGTCACTTCCGCTGAATCCGGCGATCCCATTGTGATGTCGAATAAATTGGGTGTGTCTTTTCTAGCCCATAGTTTGTTATCCAACTCTATTAATGTTTTTCTAGCTGTTAAGATAACCCTTATCTCCCCCATACTTAATTTGGTGTGTCTCCTAGCAAAACTTAAAGCCTTATTTAATATAATAGGGTTTATGGAGGAGTAGTAATTTTGTATATTCAATTGGATGAATTTACCTCTATTATTATCACTAACCTTAATGGCAGAAAACCAATCTAATGCACCTTGAGTATTTTTCTAAAGGCTTAGTTTAATTTTGTTACGTATAGTCGGTAAATATTTGTCAAGAATAAGTCAGATTTGGTAGGGCAAATCAATCTGACCTGCGTGTTACCAAGAAAGTTTTCCTTATGGTCCTTGAGTGTGATTCTCGGTCTAATGGGGGTATAAGGTTCAGTTTTATCTTCCAGGTAATAATCCAACATTGTTTCCCTAACCTCCAAGTTTAGTTTCCTAACTGTGTTAAAAGGTACAATTTTATATTTTTTTGTAATTTCTTTATGTAGTAATTCATGGTATGTAAGGATGTCAATATTGTAAATGTTACTGGTTTTATCAGAATGGGTTAGAATGCCATTCTTACCCTTAAGAGTTCTTATTAGTTCCTTTAACTTTCTTTGGTATGGATTATACCTCAATGGGTGATTTTTTTTTTTTTAATTTGATGTTTTTGATAGACTCCCATAATTCCTGTTCGAAGTTATCGAGATGTTTATTTGGTGGAGGAGATTTCCTAGATTTAAATTTGTTACCGGTTAGTTTGATTATTTCCTCATAGGTACTTCCTGTTCCATTGCGGTTAGTTTCGCCATTACGTTGTTGATTCGTTTTGTTATTACTGTTTTCATGGTGGAAAATCTTCCATCTTATCCTGTGGATGAACTCATTAATTCTATAAATTAGCTCTATATATATATATATATATATATATATATATATATATACACACACTGTCTGTGTTCCGAGTTTAAAGAATCTCGACTTGGTTGATACTTTCTAATGAAAATCATTTCCTTGCTAATGCATTCATATTGGCTAGCATTGTCTTTGAATTTGTATAATGGAAAAGTTGTGAATTTGGGAAATTTGTTGGATGCACATTCATCTGTGTTGGCTGACAGGTATCTTCCTGCGTTCCAGAATTCTAATTTGAGATTTGTGCACCACCTTTCTCTGATGTATGCTGTTTTTTGTGTCCAATATATTGCCGTTTGCATCCTGAGCGTGTAAGTAGGTAAATCAAGTTCTCTGATGCACAGTTTTTATGGTAAAATTATGGCGTTGTTCTATTCAGTATTCTGATCCTTCTATCATGTTGATACAGATCCCACAGTTGGGTCTACAGCACTCTTTTACTGTTGGCTTTGTGGCTATTTTTGAGTGTAGTTTGGCCTGGGTTTAAGATCTTCATTGATTTTTGGCTCTCTCTTACTTTTGATGATTTGATTGATCTTCGGGTCTGTCATGAGTAGAGTTGTGCTGTGGAGTATAATGTTGAAGGCCTCATTGTTATGTGGGTTGTGTGTGGTAATGTAAGGCAGGGTTTTCAATTTTTCTTCCTTTTTTGGTCTTGGTCGTCTAAGTTCTTCTGTATTTAATTTAAGGACCCGTCAGATTGTCGATTAAGGGTCATGGGCAATTCCTATAGATAAGTGTGAAAAATGTCACTCCCATTGCGTTTCCGGGACTGCACCATGGCCATGTGGCTGCACTGGTTGTGACTGCAGTTGAGACTGGAACTGCTGTCTGTAAAGCTGTGTGTAGAATTCTGATGACAGACGCATTCCAATCCTTGTGGAAATCACTTTCCTACTTAATTCTTGGAGTTGTGCATAACAGGTGTTTGCGCCTGATGCTATTGTGCATATTCTTTTGGCTAAACAAAATGGGATATTTCCCGGGTTGGGAGAACCTGTCTCTGTAGGGAGCTTCTACTGGAGGCATTGGGACAAGGCACTCACCCTCCAAATCTTCTGCTAGTATCTATGTCATGAATTGTTTCCTTTTCTTAGTGCATAGTCGTTCCTGTGCCTTAAGGGCACCAACTGCAGCTCGATGTCTCAGCCTGTTGCGAGCAACCATGCTGCATGAACCCATGTCTTCCACCCAATTCTCTATACACTTCCTGAATGTGTCCCAGTTATCATCCGAAATGTCGTCACAAGAAGCCCAATGGTTGTGAGCTGGACTTGCTGTGTTGCTGAATGGCAACTGTACGTTTTGATGTGGCATCAAGCAGAGTGAAGGTGGCTGCTCTCACAGCCAGAGGGACTGTGCTTATTAACATGCTTACAGGCATGCGTGTTCATCAGATGGAATCCCCAGTTGATGGGATTGGAGAAGTGGTGATGGCCCTACACCTATCTCGGGTGGAAGTCGCCTTGCGCCACGACATCATTAACATGTGCTGACTAACCCCGTAGCCACCAAGAATCTCTTAAATAATTGAGCCAGAGTTGATATATTCCTGGATGAGAGGCACAACAAAACGATGTTTGTTTCGTTCTATTCCACCAAACTTTGCACAGAATTCAGCCCCTCCTATATTTCCGGCAGACAGTGAAGGACTTCTCGATATTGACCCCAATTGAATTGCTGCCAATAGGCTCCTGTGAGTGAAGCCACATTTCTGGGCTTCACTCGCGGAACAAAATAAAGTTATGTTTATTGCTTGTGATAGTTCTGCTGTAACTATGGTTAATATTAGTTAAATTGTTATAGAATTTAATTTGAAATTGTTTAATGAGGATATATTAATTACATTCCTTATAGAATAGCCCACTCTGATATATATATATATATATATATATAACAATTTAGGAATGGCCTTAACAGGCCATTCGTCCACCAGAAAGAGCAGCCAGAACTCAAACCGCCAAGTAGTGCAATTCGGAAATAAGGTGAAAATTTAAAAACGTTTACCCTAATTCATCTTTTAGACGATGCATCGTTTCTGTGTTTTTAATGATAGACCAGCTTAATTAAATTAAATTAAGCTAGTCTACCATGGGTCACACTTCATCAGTAAAAGAAACCTGGGAGAGACGAATATACACGAGGCGACTGTATCAATGCCTCAGGAATATCTGTCTTAAAATTTTCAAGACCAACGCATTCGTATATATATATATATATATATAAAAAGATGAAGAAAATGCTGACAAAATAATTTAAGGGAGAGTGTATTTAATTAGGTGAAAGTTCTTTTTTTAAACAAAAAAAGAGAAAAATTGGGTTAGAATACAATGTTCATTTTTTGTGAATGATTTCAGTGTATAAGAAAAAAAGTAAGAATCTTTTACAGTGTTCTGTTTCAGAATAAGATATTTAGTAAAAGCGTGTAATATACAGTTTTTTGTGGAAAAGTTCAATGTCAGATTTCAGTGTAGAATAAAAAAAGTAAGAGTTTACCGGTTGTGCATTTGTTATGCTTATCAAATGATATTTTGAGTGAGATAGAGTTCCTTTCTGATTGATTTTTTTCTCTTATCTGACTTTATGTTGGGTTTGCTGTCTCTTATATGTGAAAAAAGAGGCTCCAGAGTTGTTTAAGATTTGCTTGGTTTCGCGCCTAAAATTTCTTGTGGACAATGGTCAATACAATTTTGATTGGTCATTATAAAGGGGTCACGTGAATGTTTGAATGGAAGTTGGTGTTGGGGTAAGAAAATAGGCTCCAGAGATGTTAAAATTTGGCTGGTATCGCGCCTAAAATTTCTTATTGGTCATAATAAAGAAGTCATGTCAATGTGGTCATAATAGAGAGGTCATGTGAATGTTTAGAATGAATGTTGGTGTAGGTGGTGTATGGAGTTTTCGAAAATAGCGTTGTTGAAAATTCTTATTGTTCAGGCTGGTCAGTAGACGTCATGTGGATATTTTGAATAGCTTTTTAGCGCGTAGTTAAGGATTGTATTTTCCGCTTGCCGGGAATCCATCGGGGCCAGTAGCTGAGTTTGTTTTCATTTCATCAATAGCCTTTATTACATCGTCTTCCTTTATATTGATGTAATCAATCATTGCTGCCTCCGATTTTATATCTGCAGTGGTAAAGAAATCAGTTGGATTGCTGACTTGGAAATGCCCTAGGGGTGGCGTGAAAATACTCTTGAATTGCTCATTTAGTATTTCACTTACCCTCATTGGATTTCCTGTGAGTGTGCCATCCTTTTCAAGGAGTGGCCCTTTCCTACAGTGCACCGTAGCTGTTTCTTTGGCATACCTGTAGAAAGCTCTGGGGTTAGATTTTATGTTGTCTGTTCTTTCTTCTTTGTCTGCTCTTTCTTTTCCATGGGAGAGTTGCAGACATTTTTCAATTTCCAACAGTTTTATTTTCAGGTGGGACTTTTAACTGCTTTCAATTTGTTTGTTTAGGCGATTTGAAACTTTTGTACGCCGTCTCATTAGAATTTTCCTCTCTCTGGGGATTTTGCTCTGGGACAAATTTGTAGCATATGGCTTGCATTACAGACATGAATTGTTGAAGTTTCATGTCGATGTCTGGCGAGGATAGACATTCAGGCCAGTTTTGTTTGAGGATCTCTTTCTCAATTTGTTTCCAGTTTGCCTTATGGAAGTTCAAGCTGGAAAGATTCTGAGAGTTTCTTGTAGGCTGCATGTTCATGCTTTCCTTTGGCCCGTACATGGTCAGCTCTACCATGTTGTGATCCGAGAGTAGTGTCGGTGTCACTTTCACATTATGGATAAGATCCATATTATTTGTGAAGCAGAGATCCAGTATGTTACCTGCCCTGGTTGGTTGGAGTATTACTTGCTCCATGTACAGAGTGTTGATGAGATTCAGGAGGGACCACGCCTGTCCTCGTTCACATCGTGTCATTCCTGGGAGAGAAAGGCCATCTGACATTGGGTAGATTGAGGTCTCCCATAAGAAGTACACTTATGTGTTCTAATGTGACTAGAACTTCTATTTTTATAAGGCAGTCTTCAAACTTGCCTACATGGCTTGGGGCATCTGGAGGGCGATATGTAGCACATATAACTACACCAAGTTTCCTTATATGTACAATTAGTGTGTCACACACCGAATTTGAGTATGACAAAAGGACCTGGAGTGTGAGGTCCTCATGGATGTACATAGCAACTCCTCCATGACTCCTTTCTTTTCTGTCGGTCCGTAGTACAACATACTGTGGTATGTGTATTTCCGCATCTGCTATGTCCGGTTTCAGGTGTGTTTCTGTAAGTGCTATGCATAAGGCTTGATTGCATGCAACAAAGTCTCTCAAGAATGGGATTTTTGTCCTGTTACTGAGTGTTAGCAGTCCTCTGATGTTCAGTAGGAGCATCGAGGTGAGATGTATGCTGTTGCTGGCGGTGTCCACCTTGGGTCTATTTGCTGTGGTGGTCTTGTGTATTGTGGATAGTCCCATCTGCGAGTTTGAGTTTGATGGAGCCAGGTTAGCTGCTGTACAATCTTTTGTGCCATGCACAAAAAAGATTCTTGTTCAGCAGCTGCCCTTTAAACAACATGTTGGCGGTTTGTGGCACGCACCACATCTGCGTACCTCCGTTTTGGGGCAGGTGGTGCATGGTCCATCTCTTTTCTTTTTGATAGTTGGTTTCTGACCTGTTTCGTGTTTTTGTGGCAGGGTCTTTGATGTGCAAAACGGCAGCCTGCACCTTCCTCTCCATGCCAGCAGACACCTTTCAGGTAGAATTTACACATTCGTGTGCGCTGTCTGTTTCTATCCTTTTTGGTACATTGATAGTCAGGTTTGCTTCTATCCTTGGCTGTTTCATTTTTTGGTTTTGTTTGAGTTTTAGTTTTTCCTTCTTTGGCTGTTTCATCCTGTTTTTCTTTTAGTTTTTCCTCCTTTTATTTCTTTTTTGGCTCTTTCATCTCCATGGCTTTTGGTGCTGGTAGGAGCACTTGCACTTGGGTTTACTTCCCGGGCAGGTTTCTCACTTGAATCTTCTTCCTGGGTGTCTACGAAGTGGGGGTGACTTCTTTCATCAGCAACCGCGTCTCCATCCTTGCCATCTTTACTTTGTTCGTTGTCGAAGATGGCATAAAGCGTGCCCATGTGAGATCTTATGAGTGCATTGGAGCGTATAAACTCCTGCTTCTTTCGCTCTATCTTTTATATCCACTGCTCTTCAGCGCAGCTGTAATTATGTTGTTCGGGTTATCTCCGTCAGCACATTGCCAGGCTCTCAGGAACAATGCCAATTCGTTACTTCTCCAGGTTCTGGACATTTTGGATATTTTATTATCTCTAATTATATTTAAAATTCAATAGTGTGATAGAGGGTAGAGAAGAAATAGAGAAAGAAAGTGTCTATGTATTTAGAGAGATTGAGAGCTGAGAGAAGATAAAAAGAGAGGAAAGTTCGCGACTATATTTAGAAAAATTGAGAGGCTGAGAGAGGAAAGATGGTGTGACAGAGAGAAGTGGAGAAGTGAAGAGACAGGGAAAGATTGAATGGCTGAGAGGAGAAAGATGGTGTGATAGAGAGAAGTGAAGAGACAGAGAGAGAGAGAAAGAAAAGAAAGAGAGGATGTTACGAAGCTGAAATAGAAAATGAAAGATTATTAACAGGATGTAAATTATAAATATACCTGACCGTAGCTACAAACGTTTTTTTCTAAACTAAACTAATTGCGTCTATACTTCTAATGTTCGTGTCTATATATTTAGGGAGACTGAGGGGCTGAGTATATATATATATATATATATATAATATATATATATATATATATATATATATACCGTATTTGACGGCATATTAGACGCACTGGCATATTAGATGCACCCTCATTTCAGCAGGTCAAATTCAGGAAAAAAAGTTTTAAGTGTATTTAAGCATATATTGTTGAAAGCAGTCTAGCAGCACATTACAAAAGCAGAAAACATTGCTGTATAGAAGCAAGCATACAAAAGGAAAGCATACAAATTACAAGAGTAATCATCTTTAATCATCTTTTTAACCAGAAAACTCTTCATCATCTTCTACACCAGAAAAGTCTCCATCATCTTCAAAACAAGGAACATCTTCATCACTACTGCTGAAATCACTGTCTTCAAATAATGCATCATCTTCTGTGCCATCAAGGGCATTGCTAATGCCACACTTCTTAAAAGCCTTCACAATGATTTCAGGCCTAACATCATCCCAAGATTTCTTCACCCACTCACACACTTCAGCAATGGTGGGCCACTTCATTCTTCCTGTGGGTGTGAGGGCATGATGTGGCTCTGCCATCCACTTGTTCGAATGTTCACGCATGTTCTGCTTAAATGGCTTATTCACAGGCTGCAATTGGCTCGTCAGTCCACCAGGAATGACAGCTAACTGCGTTTTCAATTCTCCCACCCTTTTTTTAATGGCTTCAGTTCTATGTGCTCTAAACTGATCCCAAACCAGAAGAGAAGGTTTTCTTAATAGTCCACCAGGACGCCTTGACCATATATTTTGTAACCAGTTTCATTCCATTTTCGTCCATCCAGCCTTTTTCGTGAACATGAACTAGTACACCTTGGAATTTTATCCTTAGGCTGAGTTTTTCTCTTAAATATCAGAGGTGGCAGTTTTATGCCATCAGCACAACAGGCCAGAGCTACTGGTCTTTTCGTGGCCAGTGGTTTTTATCGAAACCGTTTTAGACCCTTTGACACTCACAGTCCTGTTGGATGGTACATCAAATGTGAGTGGAACTTCGTCCATATTTGGCCCAGTTCAAAACAGATTTTCATAGATTTGTTATAAATGCAAGAAAGAAAACTTAATATTTTTTCTTCATGATCAGCAGGCATTTTTTGTGCAATGGATGTTTTCGTATGCATTGATAAACCCTTCCGTTTCATAAACCTGTAGCACCAACCTTCTGTTCCTGCAAAGTTCTGTATCACTCGTTGTTCTGCTACTCTCATGGCCTCATGAATTATCATTTTGGTAGATACACTTCTCCCTGAGTTTATCTCATCAAGCACCCACGTTTTTATATCATCCTCAAGTTCTGGCCAATGTGGAGCTGGGCAACGAAGGTTATGTTTACCTTTCTGTGCTCTCATCAGCTGTTCTTCTTGCTGTCGCCAGACACGTATCATTTTTTCTGTAGGTGGTGGCCCAAAAACCCTTGCTGCTGCTCTATTTCCATGCTCCTTGGCATAATCTACCACTCGTAGTTTGTAGGAGATTTTGTAGCTTGATCTTTTTGCTGCCATAGCCGTGAGGGTGCTTGTACTGTTGTAGTGTGTTTTGTTATGATCATAAACTTTGTTGTACCAAGATATCCAACCTACCTCTGTATATACACGAACTCGCAACGATCATGTGCATTACGTAGTTTTACTCCTCACCGTCAGATGGCATCGAGTTAGGGTTCCGATCAGCTGATATTAGTAAACGTGTGTCATGGATCGCAGCCTAACAAAAATTTTTGTAGTTTGCATAGATTTTGTGCATACGGTTTGGGGAGTGTTCCGAGATCTTGTTGAGGAGAGGGCCTTTGATGAATAAGATCTCCAAGCTCTCAGAAATGCAAAGGTCACAGCAAGTATGGCCTCCCGTGTAAGAACGAGCTCTCTGGAGTAGTCTCCACTTGATCTTGAAGGGGATGGAGTTCCTTTTAAGGTGCCAGATGTGGGCGGCGAGAGTAGTCTGGTTAGATTTGTCAAGTCGCCGGAACGAATGTGTGTGGGCGTACCAGCGAGTCTTAAAACTATTTGAGGTCATTCCGATGTACGGTTTTCTTTTATCATCGGGGCCTGATCGTACATCACATATGTAGACGAGATCTTTCTGTAGGCAGTTGTTGTTGAGGGGCAAGTAGTCTTATCAGGGCAGTTGCAATTGCAGTTGCTGTTGGATGCTGGATGGGCTTCGGAACAAGTAGATTTAAGTTTTTTGACGTTATTGTTGGCTAGGTTCCTAGCTAGATTGGATGTGGTGGAGTAGGAGAGTCTAATGGTGTTCTTATTAAGGATTGTATAGTACTTATGTTGGGTGGGGAAGTGTTTTTGTAAGAGAGTGAAGAAAATTTTAGCTACAGGTGTTGAAACTTCACGGTTGAAGGGGGGTGTTGTACCAGCTAATGTGTCTTCGCCTATTATTCTTGGGTGGGCGAGGGGCTATGCTAATGTAGGTGATCTTATCTCTAAAGCCACTGCGGGCCAGGGCCTCGTAATAGGGGGCTGCGGCATTAAAGATATCCTCGGTGGCAGAGAGGCTAGATATCCTAATGGAGACACTTTTCACTAGGTTGTCTAATATATTTTTGGGGTGGTTAGAATTAATGTCTATGTATCTAAGGGATTCATTAGGTTTATGGTGCGGGTAATAAAGGGAGGGTTCTAAATCGAGGGTAACGTCAAGGAAGTTAGCTTTGGTTAAGTTCGAATCTAAGGTAATCCTAAGGCCTAAGTTTTAAAAAAAAGTGTAAAGGTTTTTCCGGAACCCATCCGTGGTCCTGGGGTTTATTTTGTGGAGGGCAAAAAGGCCATCATCGCGGTAGAGACCACCGGAGAGGCCTGTGAATAGGGTCTTCAACCTATGGAGGATGAATAGGCCCACAAGGTCACTTATTTCAGCCGAGTCGCTAGCACCCATGCTGACGTCGAAGGGGGTCTCTGATTTATTGTTGATCCAGTGGGATCCGTCATGGTAAAGAAAGGTCTTACATGCATGGAGGATCACATCCTGCTCGGCTTCGGTGATGGTGGAGAAGGTCCTAGCGAAGTTAATCGCGTCAATCAGCAGGCTCTCCGATATAGAGGCGTAATATTCCTTGATATCTAATTGTAGGAAGCGGGTGTTGCTCTTGTCAGGTAAATCCCGGAACCAAGTTATTGCCTCGGAAGTCCTATTCCAGAGTGGAAGGGGTGAGGCTTCACGTATTTTAGGTATAATCCTGTCCAGGATCTTCTTGCTGACGGATCCAATGTCAGACTTGATTGGGTTAATCAGTCGGACCGATGGTTTATTGTCGAAATTGTTTTTGTGGTCTTTCAGGGTGAAGTGTGGGGACTTCACCTTCAGAGGTTCTGTTCGGTCATCCAGTTTAAGGGAAGTGGCGATCTTCTTCCCGGCTAAGTTAGTTTCAGTTAAAGCCGTGTCATCAACTTTTTTGTACTTAGCTGTGATGGCGTTATCAGCTAGTCTGTTGTAGGTATCGGGAATCACCGCGTAAATATTTTTTGTTTTGTCACAACAGAAAAGAAAACTTCTTTTTCCTTCTTACTTTTGGCTGGAGATAAATTAAAGACTTGCCACCACGTGCTTTTTCGGCGAAGATTCTAGCATGCGTAACTAACTTTACTGTATTATAATTGGCTTCAAGCGAAATATATTATGTTTTTAATTAATATATTTTTAATTAATGTATTTTAGTAGACCTTATGAGTTAACAAGTTCTACGTTTTGTTACTTTTAGTAGATTATTTCATCGATTTATGCGAACCTTTTTAAAACCGGAAGTAATATATATTTTTTCTTCACTCATTTTTTACTGGTTTTATTTTTATGTGCATTGTCTGGACACCTTTTGTCAGACATCTGTGACCTCTTCAGCGACACTTTTCATTTCTGTGTTCTTGCTCCACTTCATTCTGTTCTTTTCAGATGTGTATCCTTATGTGCGCATGCACCAGTGTAGCCTTCCCCTCAGCCCCATCTTCTCACCCCAATGTGCTGCTGCTGTCCTAAGGCCTGAGAAGAAAAAAATTGTGTGTGAAAGGTGTAGGGAATGGATGAATGTGTGATAAGTAGCTTGCTTACCAACCACATGATTCCGGGTTCAGTTCCACTGCGTGGCACCTTGGGCAAGTGTCTTCTACTATAGCCTTGGGCCGACCAAAGCCTTGTGAGTGGATTTGGTAGACGGAAACTGAAAGAAGCCCGTCGTGTGTGTGTGTATATATATATATATATATATATATATATATATATATATATATAACGGGAAGCTTTATGAAAATAAACAAAAGACGAAGGCAGGTGGAAAACAAACGAACAATTGTATTAGTATGGCGCTCAGGAAATATAAATAAAACAAGTCTTTAACGTTTCGAGCCTACGCTCTTCAACAGAAAGATACACAGAGAGAGAAAAACACAGAAAGAAGGAGAGAAAAAAAATGCGTGCAGTAGCTAACGAATCAACATGGCGATCTGATTTCGGCCAGAGGTCAAAGATCAAACATGAGACGCGAGAGCGAAATAAGGGGAGATAATAGGGTTAAAAAAAGTGGTAATATAAGAGAAAATAAAAATACAACAAACGGGACAGTTTATGCGAACAAGTTCAAGGTTGAAAGTTCAAGGTGAGAAATGTGTAGACGTCGTGGTATATTTTTTAAGGATTTCACATCAATGCAAAGTCACTTTGATCCGCGAAAGAGAGGTGCAGCCAATGGTATATATATATATATATATATATATATATATATAATATATATATATATATATAACGGGAAGCTTTATGAAAATAAACAAAAGACGAAGGCAGGTGGAAAACAAACGAACAATTGTATTAGTATGGCGCTCAGGAAATATAAATAAAACAAGTCTTTAACGTTTCGAGCCTACGCTCTTCAACAGAAAGATACACAGAGAGAGAAAAACACAGAAAGAAGGAGAGAAAAAAAATGCGTGCAGTAGCTAACGAATCAACATGGCGATCTGATTTCGGCCAGAGGTCAAAGATCAAACATGAGACGCGAGAGCGAAATAAGGGGAGAAAAAAAGTGGTAATATAAGAGAAAATAAAAATACAACAAACGGGACAGTTTATGCGAACAAGTTCAAGGTTGAAAGTTCAAGGTGAGAAATGTGTAGACGTCGTGGTATATTTTTTAAGGATTTCACATCAATGCAAAGTCACTTTGATCCGCGAAAGAGAGGTGCAGCCAATGGTGTATATATATATATATATATATATATATATATATATATATATATATGTATATATATATATAATATATATATATATATGTGTGTGTGTGCGTGTATATTTATGTCTGTTTGTCCCCCTAGCATTGCTTGACAACCGATGCTGGTGTGTTTACGTCCCCATCACTTGGTGGTTTGGCAAAAGAGACTGATAGAATAAGTACTGGGCTTCCAAAGAATGTCCCAGGGTTGAGTTGCTCGACTAAAGGCGGTGCTCCAGCATGGCCGCAGTCAACTGGCTGAAACAAGTAAAAGAGAGTATTAACCCCCCCAAAAAAGGGTACAGTTCCTGGATACTTCTGTGTATGTGTTTGGCCATGGTATTGCCATCATGGTAGTTGTTATTGCCATTGCTGGCACCACAGCTGCTGCAGCTGGACATGTTTGTTGTGTTGACACTGTTATGGCTGTCCATGAAGTTGTATGTGTTTGTGTGTGGGTTCACTTTATATGTATCTATGCCCTTTATAAAGTTTTATTTATTTAAACTATCTCTCTCCTACATTTATCATTGGAATGTGGCAGATTTATGTTTAGTAAACTTTTTTATACGTGACCGTTGCCAGCGCCGCCACGACTGGCCTCCGTGCCGGTGACACGTAAAATGCACAATCCGATTGTGGCCGTTGCCAGCCACGTCTGGTCCCCGTGCCAGTGGCACGTAAAAAGCACCATCTAATCGTGGCCGTTTGCCAGCCACGTCTGGCCCCTGTGCCGGTGGCATGTAAAAAGAACCCACTACACTCACGGAGTGGTTAGCGTTAGGCAGGGCATCGAGCTGTAGAAACATTGCCAGATCAGACTGGGCCTGGTGCAGCCTTCTGGCCTCCCGGACCCCAGTTGAACCGTCCAACCCATGCCAGCATGGAAAGCGGATGCTAAACGATGATGATGATGTAGGTAGGTGTCATGTTTCTGCACCATTCCTCAGTACATCCACATTCCTCACCTTACAGGTAACTTGTCGGTTCATCCTACATACAATTGTACTCCATACAGGGGGATTTGTCAAAGGGCTAAGTATTGTTGATCAAGGATTTTAAAGGGGCACCAGGCCTCTTAGCTACTTTAATTCATAGATTAGCCTTACTTTTCGTGTGGAATCAAGTACCCTTACCTAATATGATGCAGATCCCTTATTTCGAAGGTGGGGGGACTCCCATCCTGGAATCATAAGAATTTTTTTTTTTCCTTGAATGACTTCCTGTGACATCCTAATATGCTACAAAACATTTCTTGGGGTTCGGAAAACGGGGTGGAATGAGGTAGAAACCTCGGAAATTTTACCCACTCTCTACATTTTACAGAAAATTTCCAGAGTGTGAATTACATGGTTCATGATTGAATATACAGTGTATATTTGGTGTATATATGGCCTAGTGGTTAGAGCAGCGGACTTGCGGTCGTAGGATCGCGGTTTTGATTCCCAGAACAGGCGTTGTGTTTATTGAGCGAAAACACCTAAAAAGCTCCATGATGCTCCGGCAGGGATTGGTGGCGATCCCTGCTGTACTCTTTCGCCACAACTTTCTCTCATTCTTTCTTCTGTTGGCCTGCTCGCTTAGCCAGCGGGGTGGTGTCATTTGAAGGCTAAAACAATGCGAAGCACATTGTGACCAGCGATGTGTAGCAACATCTGATAGCCTGGTCGATCACGATGATATGTACATATATATATATGTATAATAGCATGTATGGGTATGTATGTCAACAGGTAAAGATTCAGACAAACTGCTACTTACCTCTTTGCTGTCAATAAAATGGATTAATTCTCAACAAGACACACTTTTATGCTGGACCAGTTGAGCTTTTTACCAGCGTTTTACAAAAAAATACAAAACAATCTTTCACGCTCAAACTAAGTTTTGTGTGTGGTGGTGGAGAGAATGTTGTTTCTCTAGGGAAGTGATTTAAAATGAACATAGCTTTGTATGAGAGAGAGAGAGAGAATAAAAGTTGCATATTTATTGCTAAAGTTTTACAATATTAAATCTTTTCAATGTATGTGGAAAAATACAGAGATTAAGAATATGGAAATTTTTTTTCTTTCACTCTCAAATTTTCTATGAAAAACTCCACTCTGACTGAAACTGTGAATGTCATTATCCTAAAAATAACAGCCTAATGCCTGGAGAATTTTTGTGTTTGTGTGTGTGCGCATAATTTCAATGACTTATATGAATAAACAGAAAGTACAGAAACATGTTCTACATACCTATTGTTATAGATGCCAGCTTTTGTTTTCGCATCCATGAAGTTTTTGAGGATGACGGGGAAACTATTCAATGCACCCACTAAAAGATTTTGGGGATGGGACTAATGCAGATTTGTGCTTCCTTTTCAGAAATGCTTTGTCACACTTCTTATTAAGAGGCACATGAAAACGATGCTTACTGGTTCGCTCTGTTCCAAACTTGGCTCAGAATTCGACCCCTCCTGTGCTTATGACACACAATCAAAGACTCATCAATTTCAACTTTGATTCGCAGCCAATCGGTTCTGAGATCGAAGCCACTTTTCCATGGCTTTGGAACAAAATGATCTCCAGTCCACACTAGTTGCTGAACCATTAATGATGCCTTGGCTGGCCAAAAGGACAACCCTTTCTTGCACCCCCACCCTGCACTTGCCTTCTATCACTTCCTCTTCTGGTCAGTCCCTTGGTCATTGACATCATGGCCTTCTTCTTCTGGCCCATTCCCACGAATGTTATTTTCTAAAATATTTGAAGGTACGGGTAGTACTATGTATACATGATGCCCCCAGTTCTAAACTGTCATTTAACAGGTTTACATTATCCTTTTAACAAATTTCATAAATCTCCAAGGAGCAGAGCTCACACCAATATCTACTATTTCTATAAGGTTGCACTTTCCTTACTATGTCCCATTTAAGGCTAAATCTAATTCTAGTTTCTTTTAATTCCCAAATTTTATTGGATAATGTTGTGCAATTTGCCTTATGCTTAAGTTTGAAGGATGATATATGATTATATATACATTTTTTAAAATTTACAGAACAACCGAAATAAATATAATTATTAGTTCAAGTCACTACTGTACATTTGAATATTACGTTTTGGGCTAGACAGCATCCTGATACCAGACAACTGGATTTTACATGTTGGGTGATAAGGAAAACATATAGGTTTTGTAATGAAAATAATATGAATTACAAAATATGTATAATGCGCACTATTTATTAAAACCTACATTACACCGTCCTTATATCGGAGTGTAATCTATAACCGTTGGTAACAGATTGGATGCAGCTCAAATACTGTCCAATTCTGCATTGTATAAACAGACATATTTATGACATGGAATAAACTTAACAAAAACTCTGGTTGTGTAAGAAAACGTTTTTGGGGCTGTGAGTTCAAAATCTTCATGAGTAGGGATTTGCATTGGAAATAGAGAGAAATGTTCCTGATGTGAAACTAAAATTTATTTTCCCATATGGAAGATTTTCAAATTATCGTGCATTTCCAGTATTTTTTTTTTTATATCCGGAATTATTGCATACCGTAATTATCTCAATACAATCTATTCTGGCTTTTAGCCTCCAAGAGGGTGAAAAGTGCCCTGGCAGGACTCACCAATGCTAGTGTGTGCAAATAACGAATCTGGATGCAAATTGTCTATTTCAGTTTGTAACTTGGTGGCAACACCATTATGTCTGCCAATCTTATTTGCTGTGCCATTAATAAATAAGCATGCAAGTTTACTCAAATCAAAACTATTTCAACTTTCTCAAAGATGTCCTGGCTTGTTGTAGTGTCATGCATGCGGATCAGTTCAGTCAGTTATTGTCACAGGCCCTGATGAAGAGACCTCAGGCTGTGCTATTTCAGTGATGTCAACGGTCTCATCAATAGGTATGGAAAAATGTGGCTTTCAACTGTTGTTTCAAATCACCTGACATTTCATCAATCCATTCAGCAACAGTGTTCCTGGTTAATTAAATATCTCTGAATAAGAGTGCTTTCTCTGGACACATAATTTTAGCTGTTTTTACAAAGCATTGCTTTACGAAATCTTCGCTGTAAGATTTCCCATTAATGGCAATCATTCAGCTGAGTTCATAGTCTGCAGTAACAGAATTGACATTCCATTTCTGATTTTTGTAAAACAAGTCTGTTGCTGCATCAATTCTTCAACTCTTTGAGTCTTAAAACATGCATTGGACCTTCATATTTATCATAACAATGATGGTTTGTTTGATAATGTCTTTTCAAGTTGTACTCTTTTGGCATGGCAATTCTGTTGATGTAATTAGTCTCATATATATATATATATATATATATATATATATATATATATATATATATATATATATATACGAGAAAAAAGCAACAAGAATGTATTAGTTCAGTACAATTGTTTCATACGAAGAACAGATTTATTTAAAGCTGCAAATATTGCAGCAAATACAAATGTCCCGTATTCATCAGCCAAAACACATATGAGTTTTCCAAACATCCTGGGGAGTGAGGCTACACTCATGAAGTATCGAAGAGAGTTCTATGAAATTCAAAGTTAGATTGTAAGCAGACTTAGTGTTTTCTAATGATGCACAGTTTTATAAAAGGTTTTTAAAAAGATTGTTAGCTTCTCAGAGAAGGTAAATCCATCCATAATAATGCAGGTGTAATTTCCGGAGATATGAGGAAAGATTTTATTCACAGAGAAGATGAATGTATCCATAATAATGCAGATGTAATTTCCTGATGTATGAGGAAAAGATGTTGATCACACATCTATTCATTTCACAACAAAGTTGTTGGAAGAAGAGATTGGCTATAGTGGCTAAAAGAAGTCGCAAAAGAAGTCAGTGAAGCAGAAACCGCCCAAATAAGGACATTATGGGAGGAAGGGGGTAGGGGAATCATTAGAAAACACTTTAAGTCTGCTTACAATGTAACTAAAATTCATATTCTTAATACATCTTACCTGTTTGGTTTGCTGCTAAAATTATCCCAGATGTCAACGGCCAACAACTTTACATTTTTCAAGATGAGGTACATTAATTTGAATTAATTAAAATACAGGTGTAATTGGTACAAGCTTTTACTCTTTTTCTATATTTCGTTCAAATGTCGTCATTGAAAAGAAAGTACAAAACTCTTTTACTAGTCAATATACCATTTGCTATGTACTCTTATACAATTTAATGAATTCATTCACGTAACAATGCATCTAATAAAAAAAAATCTCATTAACAGGTGAGACAAAGGTGAATACAGGTGTGTAACATACTGAAAATTAATATGTAGTTCTCACTTTCACATATTATATTATAAAATTAAAAGGAATATGCAAAATTATACATTTATGGCATATTTCTGTCGTGAAATTGTCCAAAGCACCCTTTACACAAGGGCACTTGGCAAAATGAACACATATACGAGGTCTTGATCTGGTACCCTTTCGCAGTTTTTCTGTTTTGCTGTGAACACAGTCTGCACACTTTTTTCCTTCCATTTATTTTTTCCATTTGATGAAAGTCAATATTTTCTCTGTTGACATCCACCTCAGTTAATTTTGCTTTTCTCCCAGTTCTGTGCTTTCTAGAAGATAAGCCCTCACGTAACTGAGATGCGATGTCAACCCGAAATTTCAAGTGGTCGTAGTCTTTCGGTGGCGGAGGTACTTTGTGGCTTTTTACGTATACAATGTGTGCATTTACTATAGTTAAATTAACTAAAAACCACAAAATGTACCTCCATTTCTTCCCAGGTCGACCAACTGGGTAATATGCCCGATATTGGTCGGATTTGTCTACCCCACCCATATATTTGTTGTAACAAATATTCACAAGTGGTTTCCCCTCAGCCCCAACACCAGGTTGTTCGTTAGAAGACCGAAATAAAATCTGTCTTTTGTCTTTAAATGCAGTAACTAATAAATTTTGTTTTTGCATTTGTCCCCTCTTTTTTTAAAATTTTGTTTTTATTTCATGGGGTAAACCTTTACGGTTTCCCATAACAGTACTGCACATGTAAGTGCTTACACGGGCAAGATTTTCAGCCAAAGCCACTGAAGAAAAAAAACGATCGAAATAGAGGTGTCGGTGCTGATGGTGAAAAGGTTGTGTAAGGGACCATACAACATCATGTCCCAATCCATGCGGTCTTTTCCCATTATACTTCTTACCTGTGTAAACATCGAAGTTTACACAGTATCCCGTCTCAGATTCACAAACTTCCCATACCTTGATCCCCCATTTAGTAGGTTTGGCAGGCATGTACTGCCGAAAATGTACTCTGCCCTTAAATCCTATCATGGCTTCATCTACACTGAGATTTTTCCCAGGTAAATAAGCAGTTTTATAATTATTTACAAGTAAATCTATCACGGGACATGCTTTGTACAGGGGATCGTAGTTTAGGTCGTTTTTGTTGGAGGCATTGGAAGAATCAGTTAAATGTAAATACTGAGATATTTTCGAATACCTCGTCTTCGACATGATGCTCGAAATATATAGGTTGCCATACCTTACATTGGGACTCCAATAGTTCCAAACATAATGTTAATTGTGAAAAATGCTCTCATTTCCGCAGTATTAGTTGGCTGCCATAGCGGATCGTTTCTTCCTCGAACAGAAATTAAATGTTACGCATATTTGTTCGTTTCCTCCGCAACATTTTCAAAAAAACTTTCCGGCAAAAATAAAAACAGATAGTCCAGTGGTTGAGCATCAGGAGGTAAATTGTGTTGTGGACCAGTGTTTTCTGTAAAATCAGAAATTGTGACTGGTGTCGTAATTTTCGACCATGTTGCCTGGTGTACACTATCGTTTTCATGACTTTCATTTTCTTCACTTTCGTTATCGAAATCTTCTTTGTCCGATGAGTAATCACTGATATCAATATCAGATTCATCCGAAGTCAAAATACTTTTGTTTTCGTTGATAGCTGCCGGTCAAGTAGTGTGGAGCGACTGACCTCCCTTGTTCGAAGGTTATATGGATACAGTTTGTGTATCAAATAGCTAACTTAAGGCAATGGCCTCATGGAGCTAATAAGCGGACAGCTTTATTCTTATTTTTATAAGAATGCCATATTAGTATGGCGATAACTATTATTTTCCGGAAACGCTGCCGTTGTTCTCTTTTAGTAATTTTAATATTTCTATTATCTTCAATATCCTCAATAGTAAAACCTTCAAAATCAGAATCGCTACTTGCTGATGCCATTTCTTTCACAACAAACATATACAGTTCTCTTCAAACGTGGAAATAACCATGTGGTCTAAACAATTTCACAGTATTTATACTTGAATAAAGGCGGGAAAGGCTTCATCTTGCATTATCTCAAAGCTACGAGAATTTAATAACGTGATTTGTTTATTCTTTCAACGATTTCGTAGAGCGGTCGGTACGGCCGGTTTGAACAAATAAAGGGGAATTCATTTTGGCCGGCTACGGCCGGTTTGAACACTAAGGGGTTAAGGACAGTTCACTTACATTACTGTTATTTAAATTATTGTCAGTATTAATATTACTTTCATTATTAGTAATCACGTCGTTATGCAAATTAGGGTTACTATTATTAATCCATCCTCACCATCATCACCTACCATACTTTTATCTATACTACCTATATTATTGGTATTGTTATTATCCCCTCCTTTCCCATCCCCCTCCTCCTCCCTCTTCTCTTTCCTTCTCCCCCTTCCCCCTCTCATCTCCCCCTCACCCTCATCTCACCCTCCTCACTCACCTTCCTCTCCTCCCTCCTCTTTCCTTCTCCCCCTCATCTCCCCTCCACTCTCACTCTCCCCCTCATTTCCCCTCTCTACACTACACCATACGACATTACACATCACATCGTACATACACACGTCCAGACCTTTCATACGCACAACATACTCCCTCATACACACACGCACCCTTATGTTGGGGCGAAGTCATTTGACCCTGTTATCTCTCCTATTTTCGCTCTTGCATCTCACGTTTGATCTCTGACTTCTGGCCAGAATCAGTTCGCCATGTTGAATCCTTAGCTTCTGCACGCATTTTTTTTCTCTCCTTGTTTCTCTCCGTGTTTCTTTTCTGTGTATCTTTCTGTTGAAGAGCGTAGGCTCGAAATGTAAAAGACTTGTTTTATTTATATTTCTGAGCGCCATACTAATACAATTGTTTGTTTGTACTCCACCTGCCTCCGTCTTTTGTTTATTTTCATAAAGCTTCCCGTTATATATTACGCGCTCATGTGGTCTCACTTTCATCCTATATTCTACCAACACCACTATCAACTAGTACCTCTGCATTGGATTTTCTTCACCTCTTGGATACTTACCACCGGCCGCACCTCTCCTTCACGGATCAAAGTGACTTGGTTATTGATGTGAAATCCTTAAAAAATATACCACGACGTCTAAACATTTTTTACCTTGAACTTGTTCGTATAAACTGTCCCGTTCATTTTATTTTATTTTCTCTTATATTATCTTTTTTTACATTCATTTCATACTTTCCACAATTTCCTGCATTTTTTGTCCTCCTGTCGTTTCCTTCTTCTCTGGATGTCCATACTCTGTTTCCTCTGCCTGCACCCCCTTTTTTGCCTCCCCCTCTCTCTCTGCTTCCTTTCTTTCCTTTTCCCATTTGTCCCATCTTCTCCGCCATTATTTTCTGCCCCTACTGCCTTTTTTTTATCTAGTTTTTTTCGAACGTTTGTTTCCCCCCCCTTTTCTTTCTCTTTTTTTCTTTTTTCTCTTTTTTTTCCACTATTCCACCATGCCGGATTACAAATCTTACCTCCTCACTATCCACCACCGTTTGAAAGATTACCTCATCCTACTCCCTCCAAACTGCTTTCAGCCGTCCATTAATCTCTCTCTGCTTCTTTTTAAAAAAACCCGCTTCTCTAGCCACGTCTCTTTTCTAAGCCGCTGCCTACATCACCGACTCATCCCTAAAGGTTTCCACCTACATTTCCACCCTGCTCTCCACTCAGCTTCTTCCATCTTACCCATACTCTGCACCACATCTTACCGCCTTATGCGTTCCACCATTTGCTCCAATCTCTCTAAACTACATGCCATCGACTGCCTCCTCCCTCCTGCTTTTTCCACATTTTTCTCCTCTCTGCCGCCTTTCCATGCTCCAAACACGCTACGCTTCATTATCCATTTGAATCACCTCTTCCATCAATTTCTTTCCAATACCAAACTTCTTAAACTCCAATCACTCCTCTATTCCACCACACCCGACGTCACCACCCCAACTCCTCCACTACCCTTCTCCCCTCCTGATAGGCTCCACCCGCCCACACCTAACCCCACTGTCCCTCTCAACAACCCCCCACACACCTCCCCAATCCCTCTCCACCAGCCCTACCACCCCTCGTACTTCTATTCCACCCACCCCTTCTCCACTTCCATCTGTTGTTACCATTCCCCCTGATCTTCCCCTCTCTGCAGCGGAACGCTCCATCCTTGGTAGGGGTCTGCGTTTCATCCCCCTCACTCCATCCTGTAAGGAATTCCAGATGCGAGCTGATGTCCACAGCTTTGTGCACCGCGTCCGGTTGGGTGCGTTTTTCCGCGACCCACCACCCGCATCCAACGAGGAGGACTGCTTCACTGACCTGGGCCGCCGACCATCCCCGTGGACGCCAGCCCCTGGCCAGTTCCTAGCGGTTGATCTTTTCGCGGGCGCCTGTCAGCATGCATTGGAGCGGTTCAACTTCTCCAGGCGCCACCGCCGCCTCAACATCTCTCCGACCGAGCTCTCGTTCCCTCGGCTCTTCGTTCCCTCCAACGGCGCGCTGACATTATCATCAAATCGGCTGACAAGGGTGGTGGTGTGGCATGCGGACCTCTACAGGGCCGACGCTCTCCGCCAACTCAATGACACCTCCTTCTACTCCCCTCTGTCCTCTAACCCCACACGTAGCTACCAACAGACGGTATCCTCTACTGTCCACGACCTCATCTCGTCCTCCCGTCTCCCCCACACTGCATCCAACCTAATTGTGCGAACCCCACGCACCCCCACCATTTACTTCCTCCTCAAAATCCACAAACCCAACAACCCTGGCCGCCCCATTGTCTCCACCTGCAACTGCCCCACGGAGCTCATCTCAAAATACCTCGACCGTGTCCTTGCCCCCCTAGTGGCGTCTCTTCCCTCCAACATCCACGACACCAACCATGCTCTCCGGCTGTTCAACTCTTTCTCCTTTCCTCCCGGCTCCTCCAAAATACTTTTACAATGGACATCCAGAGTCTCTATACCGTCATCCCTCACCACGAAGGACTGCATGCACTTCAACACTTTCTTGACCTCCGCCCCAACCCCGAACCCGACACCTTCACACTCATTCGTCTGGCCGAACTTGTCCTTTCTCTTAACTGCTTCTCGTTCACGGGCGAGTTCTACCAATAGGTCTCGGGAGTGGCCATGGGAACGCGAATGGGCCCCAACTATGCGAACCTGTTTGTTGGCTATGTTGAGGCTCAAATATTCTCTAATTTCACTGGTCCCACTCCCGAACTATATGGTCGTTACATTGATGACATTATCGGCGCCACCTCACTCTCCCGTGAACATCTAGATTCCTTCCTCTCTTTCGTTCAATCCTTCCATCCTGCCCTCTATCTCCAACACCTCTGTCTCCTTCCTCGACATTTCGGTCAGCATTCATCACTCCACTCTTACCACCTCCATTCACTACAAACACACACTCATACCTAAACTTCTCTTCCTCCCACCCAAAACACACCAAGCTTTCCATCCCCTATTCCCAATTCCTCCGTCTACGTAGGCTCTGTAGTGACGACCATGACTTTGAGACTCAGTCTCAACGTATGGCTCGCCACTTCATCCTACGTGGATACCCCCTCACCACTATCCACACTGCCTTATCCAGGGCACGTTCCGTAGACTGTGAATCTGCTCTCTCCCCCCGAACCCGCCCGGTAGTCTCCCGCCTCCCTTTTCCCCTCACCACCCCACGACCCTACCTATCCAACGCACCATTCTTCGAGCTTTCCGGCATCTCCAGTCCGACCTGTCCACTTCACACCTCTTCCCTAACCACCCCTCCTCTCCTTCAAACGAGCCCATAACCTACGAGACCTTTTGGTCCACAGCTCCTTTCCTGACCCTACCTCCCAACCTGGCTCGTTCCCCTGCTCCCGCCCACGTTGCCACACTTGCCCTTACCTCTCCAATACCACCCTCCTCACTGGCACCCATCATTGACCCTATTGCATCATCAACTCCTTCACCCGCACCTCCAGTAATATCATCTATTGCATCTCTTGCTCTCTCTGCCATTCTCTGTACATCGGACAAACGGGACGCTGCTTGGCTGACCAGTTCGTGGAACACTTCCGTGACATCCGCCTTGCCAATGACACACCGGTCTCACGCCATTTCCGCTCCATCGGTCACTCCTTGCAACACCTGTCTGTGTTCGGTTTGTCCTTGCACAGAGGCCATCCGGATTCCCGTTTGTGCCGTGAACAGGGATTAATCTTCTCTCTTTGCTCTTTTACGCCATTTGGTCTCAACTCTTCCCTGCTCCTCATCTAACCTCCCCTCCCCCGACTCCTTCTCTTCGGTCCTTCATCTTATCACCTTTGCTCTCTTTCCCTCCTCTTTCCTCTTCTTCCCTCTTCTCTTTCTCTCTGCTCCCTCACTCCCCTTCTCTCTCCCCCTCCTCCTCTCCCCTCCTTTCCCATCCCCCTCCTCTTCTCTCCTTCCCTCTCCCCATCCCCTCCTCCTCCCTCCTCTTCTCTTTCCTTTTCCCCCTCTCATCTCACCCTCACCCCTCTTTCTTTCCTCCCCCTCCCCCCTCATATCACCCTCCTCACTCTCACGTTTCCTCTTCTCCCACCTCTTTCCTTCTCCCCCCCTCTTCCCCTCTCCCCCTCATCTCCCCCTCATCTCCCCCTCATCTCCCCCTCTCCTCCCCTCTCCTCCCCTCTCCTCCCCTCTCCCCCTCATATCACCCTCCTCACTCTCACCTTTCCTTTTCTCTCTCCTCTTTCCTTCTCCCCCTCTTCCCCTCATCTCTCCTCCCCTCTCGCCCTCATATCACCCCCTCTCCTCCACTCTCTCTCACTCTCCCCCTCATCTCCCCTCTCTACACTGCACCATACGACATTACACATCACATCATACATACATACACACGTCCAGACCTTTCATACGCACCACATACTCCCTCATACACACACGCACCCTTATGTTGGGGCGAAGTCATTTGACCCTGTTATCTCCCCTATTTTCGCTCTTGTGTCTCACGTTTGATCTCTGACTTCTGGCCAGAATCAGTTCGCCATGTTGAATCCTTAGCTTCTGCACGCATTTTTTTTCTCTCCTTATTTCTTTCTGTGTATCTTTTCTGTGTATCTTTGTGTTGAAGAGCGTAGGCTACCTGAGCGCCATACTAATACAATTGTTTGTTTGTACTCCACCTGACTCCGTCTTTTGTTTATTTTCATAAAGCTTTATATTGTCACCTGGATTGGATCCTATATAACCTCGACAACCTTTAGTACTTGATAAACTCAAAAATGACGATACAAAGGATTAACACCAATTTCTCTCCCAAGGACATACCTCTTCACACCGATGAAGCATACATGACGACCCTCATCCACCAGACTACGGACTTTATTAGAAGAATTAGGTGGGCGGCCTACCATTTTGACAACCCGGAAAAAGGCAACCCCAACCGTAACCACGAGGAATTGATACACAAGAAAATCTTTAAAAGTAGAAGAAACCCACCCCCTAACTACGCACTGGAAAATTTCGAAAAGGACTTAACCGACCTTATTAGCAATATTAATATTAGAAAACATAGGACCATTTCTAACACCCACCTGAAGAGCCTTAAGGATTTCTTACATTCACTTAGGAAAGAAGATAATCTTATTGTACCTGCTGACAAAACTGGGAACTGGTATAAATTGGACTACCAACATTACAAATCACTCTTCATGAGGGAGCTTAACAAAAAATATAAGACTACATCTACTGATGATCTAAAGGAAATCAACTATAAAATCAAAGAAGTAATGACAAAATTGGACCTTCTAGACAGGACGGAACCGATTAAACCTCAGGAACCTAAAATCAGCATCAAGGACTACAAGAAAAATTTCCCGGAAAACGTAGGAGTAAGGTTAATTTGTCCGACTAAATCGGATATAGGCATGCTCAGTAAAAATATTCTAGACAAGGTGATCCCACGCATCAAACCCCACATCCCACTCCACTTACGGGTTAACACCGATGTGCTGGAGTGGTTTAACACTATCACTAACAGATCCAATTACTCGTTTATTCAGTTTGACATAGCTAACTACTACGCCAGTATATTCCCCCATCTTACTTAACAAATCCCTTATATATGCCCACAACCTTTCGCTTATAGACAGGGAAAAGATTGACATTATACTCTTAGCCAGAAAAACTATAATAGAATTTGACGGTAAACTTTGGACCAGATCCGATACCCCCGAAAACTTCGATGTGGCTATGGGCTCGAGCGATTCAGCTCAGGTGACTGACTTGGTTGGGGCTATTCTCGGAGGTACCGGACCTACAGGGGGGTCTCTACAGAGATGACGCTCTCTTCTTGTACCCCACTAATAATAAGAGTAAACTAGAAAGAATTAGAAAAAAGATCAGACTATTCTTCAAATCTTTCAATCTAAAACTAGAATTCATGACTAATATAAAATAGTAAACTTCTTAGATGTTACGTTAGACTTGGACAAGCACCTTCACTACCCATATAGGAAACCCGAAGAAACAACTAGATACATTAGCACCTCTTCCAACCACCCACCCTGTATAATTAACACCACGGTCCAAGCCATCTCAGACAGACTTACTAAGCTATCCTCCAACAAGAATATATTCAATGATTACGCACATTACTACAACCAGGCCCTCTCTAGTGCTGGGTATACCCAGAGAATATCCTACGTAGAACCACCAGGAACACCCGTCAACTGTAAAACTCCCCCTTATAAACGAACTCCAAATTCCAGAGCTACTCATTTAAGATCTAAACAAATTTGACTAAATAAAGGTAATAACACAGTTCAAGCTAATGCAAATTCTAATTTAATTTCTAACAGGACTAAGCAACTTATAGAAAGAAGTCGAACCAATAAGAATAGTAGGTAATGAAAACCCTTCCAACGAGAGTAACACCGATCATATAAGAGGGAATAGGGGCAGAAACAGTAGAATTACGTAATTATATATGGTACAACATACCATACAACTATGTACGATCTGCGTGAGCCGTTGTTGTTACTCCACGTCCACTGTGGAACGTTCGGCTCATCCAGTCGAAAACGGTCTACTAGATTAAAGCTCGCTAGTAGAGCCTTGAGGCCAGGATTCCCTTTCCTATCCAGTTCCCGATAAAAACCGGTCTGCCCACGCCCATTAGGAGCGTAGACAGCCACCAACCTGAAGGACTGCTTACTCACGTGAGTCACATCTAGGACAACCAGCCTACCTTCTGGGTCCAGAAAGACAGTACTTACCTGTAAGTCCAAGTTCTTCCTGAAAAGGACTGCCACGCCTGCACCTCCCCCCCCGGGTAGGAGAAATAAATTTCTCGTAACCATTGAGAAGTGGTGAGAACGCTTGGGGTCCTTTCATCTTGGACTCGGTGACAATAGCTACATCGATTCTATGTGAAATGAGGTCGTCCAGAAAACAAGCCTGTTTCCATTTCGACCCCATTCCACGCACATTTATACAACCTAACTTAATCATCGAAAAAAAAAAGGAAAATTATTTACTCACGGTTACGAGAGGGAGCCTGACAGATTCCTTCTGCCTGTCTCCCCCCCACTCGCCGTTGCTGCTGGGCGTTTCACCGGCGTTGCCACCGGGCTCTGGGTTGGTGTGACTGCCAGGCTGACGTATGATTTCCCAGTTGTCACCTCCTGGGTGACATCCTTAATGAAGCCGGCTTTTACGTGTTCTTGGACGACGTTTCTTTTCCATTCTTCTTCGCTGACCCTTGCATATCGCCATTCCGCATCCCTCTCGGTCGCTTTGTAGCACTTGATCTGCGTATTTGCTTTCACATATGTTACTACTCTCCTTGTGGTGTATGCTATACATTTTTCATTGGGTTTAAACCTTTTTACAGATGGGGAGTGGGGTTTGTTAAAATGTTGGCCTATAAATGTAGTACCAGCGTGGTGGGATTGGAGAGTTTTTTTAATTTGTTCGTCTGCGTTTTTTTTTGTTTTTGTTACGGGTGGGGAGTCGGGGGTGATGGATTTTTTTCCTTTTGTTCGACACGTTCGTGAATTCCATCCCTTCTTCTTGTATATTTGTTTTTGTTGTATTAATTTCCTCCTCCTTTCCTTTCTCATTCTTGCATTCCGTTCTTTTCTTCCTCCTTTTTGGAGTTCGACCTGTTTTTTTTTTTCTTCCTTGCTTTCGCCAGTCATTACTTTGTTCTCCACTTTGCTGCTCTCTGCGTTCTTCACAGCGTTTTGAGGGGGCGGGGCGTAGCCCGTATTATTTTTCTTTGTGCAAACGTAGCGAACGTGGCCCCTTTTGCCCGCACTTAAAACATCTGGGCCTGCGTCCTTCAACCGAAACTCGTATGGAGTGCCCCTCCCCCACGAAGACTCTGTCTGGTAGGCTTTCCAATGTCGCATTTTCCCCTGGATAATCATCTCCAGCTGCTGGCCTCTCCAGTGTTTTGCTATTTTCCTCTTCATACTCAAAATTGTCAATTTTGATTTCATCATCAAAAATGACCGCTGTTGCAGCCCACATCACATTGTAGCCCCAGTGTCTTCCAGTGTCACTTTTGCTGTTCTGCACCCCAAATATAAGGGTAGCAGTATAATATTTCAACGTTTGCGTCGTAATTTGCCTTGCTTCTTCCACCGTCTCAAAATGCGCCTCCACTGTAGCGCTTCTTGCACCTCGGCTGACATGACGAACTTTGCTCCATATTGGTGCCATACACTTTTCAACCATTTTGTTTTTTACGTCGGTCATTCGTTTTTCTTTTATATTGTACACCTTATAGGTGACCATTTTTTCCCGTATTGCCTGTATAGTCTCAGGGGGCGGTACCAATCGTGTTTCTTCACCACTTTTTTGCTTAAGCGGTCTGAACTTGAATAGTTTTTCCATTGAATCTTCCACTTCGCCGCCTACGGCGTCTGAAATACTGGGTTTTGCTTGTGTTTCCTTCTGTTTAACAACAGTTGTTGTACTTTCTCCTATCTCGGAAAAGTCTTTTTTAGACCTTAAGTCTAATTCCATATTAGACAACGAAGAACTTGTCACAAATGACAAAAGAATTTTTCAAAATAACCTATACAGGTTAAGAGTTCACACAAAAAAGACACACAGAAATTTTCTACCCCGAAGGGCGAAAATTACTGGGTCAAAAACAGTTCAAAAATTATTATACGTTTAACACACAACAAAGGAGACAAACGGAATCGAACTCACACAACGATTTGCAGCAACAGAAAGTTATTTGATATACTCTGAGGAAAAATTAAAAGAAAGGTGGTCAGCTGGTGATTATATCTTTATTATGGGCACGATGGCCCGAATGTAGAGGGGACATTACAACACAGGACGTGGGGTACATAAAGTAAAAAATAAAATATGAAATGAAGATGAATTTTGTGTAATGAGTTGGATGGAACAGCTTACGAGCCTCCCAAAACTCGCAGTTTCATTTAAAATACAATTTTACAATTTACAATTTTATAATTACATATATTCCAGTCCTTTTATATTGGACGTTCGTCCGTCATATACTCTATCAACTCCATCTGGTCTATCACACTTGGCAAATTGTCATAACGTATATATTGCGCTACATAAACATCATCAAACATACTTTTGCCCGTATTATTTTTCTTTGTGCAAACGGATCGAACGTGGCCCCTTTTGCCCGCACTTAAAACATCTGGGCCTGCGTCCTTCCACCGAAACTCGTATGGAGTGCCCCTCCCCCACGAAGACTCTGTCTGGTAGGCTTTCCAGCGTCGCATTTTCCCCCTGGATAGTCATCTCCAGCTGCTGGCCTCTCCAGTGTTTTGCTATTTTCCTCTTCATACTCAAAATTGTCAATTTTGATTTCAACATCAAAAATGACCGCTGTTGCCACCCACATCACATCGTAGCCCCTTGGTATGTCTTCCAGTGTCACTTTTGCTGTTCTGCACCCCAAATATAAGGGTAGCAGTATAATATTCTCGTTTTTCAACGTTTGTGTCGAAATTTGCCTTGCTTCTTCCGCCGTCTCAAAATGCGCCTCCACTGTTGCGCTTCTTGCACCTCGGTTGACATGACGAACATTGCTCCATATTGGTGCCATACACTTTTCGATCATTTTACGTCGGTCATTCGTTTTTCTTTTATATTGTACACCTTATAGGTGACCATTTTTTTCCCGTATTGCCTGTATAGTCTCAGGGGGCGGTACCAATCGTGTTTCTTCACCACTTTTTTGTACGAGCGGTCTGAACTTAAATAGTTTTTCCATTGAAACTTCCATTTCTTCCACTTCGCCGCCTACGGCGTCTGAAATACTAGGTTTTGCCTGTGTTTCCTTCTGTTTAACAACAGTTGTACTTTCTCCTATCTCGGGAAAGTCTTTTTTAGACCTTAAGTCTAATTCCATATTAGACAACGAAGAACTTGTCACAAATGACAAAAGAATTTTTCAAAATAACCTATACAGGTTAAGAGTTCACACAAAAAAAACACAGAAATTTTCTACCCCGAAGGGCGAAAATTACTGGGTCAAAAACAGTTCAACAATTATTATACGTGTAACACACAACAAAGGAGACAAACGGAATCGAACTCACACAACGATTTGCAGGAACAGAAAGTTATTGATATACTCCGAGGAAAAATTAAAAGAAAGGTGGTCAGCTGGTGATTATATCTTTATTATGGGCACGATGGCCCGAATGTAGAGGGGACATTACAACACAGGACGTGGGGTACATAAAGTAAAAAATAAAATATGAAATGAAGATGAATTTTGTGTAATGAGTTGGATGGAACGGCTTACGAGCCTCCCAAAACTCGCAGTTTCATTTAAAATACAATTTTACAATTTACAATTTTATAATTACATATATTCCAGTCCTTTTATATTGGACGTTCGTCCGTCATATACTCTATCAACTCCATCTGGTCTATCACACTTGGCAAATTGTCATAACGTATATTTGCGCTACAAAACATCATCAAACATACTTTTGCCCGTATTATTTTTCTTTGTGCAAACGGATCGAACGTGGCCCCTTTTGCCCGCACTTAAAACATCTGGGCCTGCGTCCTTCCACCGAAACTTGTATGGAGTGCCCCTCCCCCACGAAGACTCTGTCTGGTCGGCTTTCCAGCATCGCATTTTCCCCTCTGGATAGTCATCTCCAGCTGCTGGCCTCTCCAGTGTTTTGCTATTTTCCTCTTCATACTCAAAATTGTCAATTTTGATTTCAACATCAAAAATGACCGCTGTTGCCACCCACATCACATCGTAGCCCCTTGGTATGTCCTCCAGTGTCACTTTTGCTGTTCTGCACCCCACATATAAGGGTAGCAGTATAATATTCTCGTTTTTCAACGTTTGCGTCGAAATTTGCCTTGCTTCTTCCGCCATCTCAAAATGCGCCTCCACTGTAGCGCTTCTTGCACCTCGGCTGACATGACGAACTTTGCTCCATATTGGTGCCATACACTTTTCAACCATTTTGTTTTTTACGTCGGTCATTCGTTTTTCTTTTATATTGTACACCTTATAGGTGACCATTTTTTCCCGTATTGCCTGTATAGTCTCAGGGGGCGGTACCAATCGTGTTTCTTCACCACTTTTTTGATTAAGCGGTCTGAACTTGAATAGTTTTTCCATTGAATCTTCCACTTCACCGCCTACGGCGTCTGAAATACTGGGTTTTGCCTGTGTTTCCTTCTGTTTATCAACAGTTGTTGTACTTTCTCCTATCTCGGGAAAGTCTTTTTTAGACCTTAAGTCTAATTCCATATTAGACAACGAAGAACTTGTCACAAATGACAAAAGAATTTTTCAAAATAACCTATACAGGTTAAGAGTTCACACAAAAAAAACACACAGAAATTTTCTACCCCGAAGGGCGAAAATTACTGGGTCAAAAACAGTTCAACAATTATTATACGTTTAACACACAACAAAGGAGACAAACGGAATCGAACTCACACAACGATTTGCAACAACAGAAAGTTATTTGATATACTCCGAGGAAAAATTAAAAGAAAGGTGGTCAGCTGGTGATTATATCTTTATTATGGGCACGATGGCCCGAATGTAGAGGGGACATTACAACACAGGACGTTGGGTACATAAAGTAAAAAATAAAATATGAAATGAAGATGAATTTTGTGTAATGAGTTGGATGGAACGGCTTACGAGCCTCCCAAAACTCGCAGTTTCATTTAAAATACAATTTTACAATTTACAATTTTATAATTACATATATTCCAGTTCTTTTATATTGGACGTTTGTCCGTCATATACTCTATCAACTCCATCTGGTCTATCACACTTGGCAAATTGTCATAACGTATATATTGCGCTACATAAACATCATCAAACATACTTTTCAATTTTGTAAATGTCTCTTTTTCTACAACTACCCCTTTCACATCGTCACCACACAGTTTTGGGTGCATCTTAACCCTGATCAATCCTTTCCTACCTGCAAGTCTTTTTTCCACTTCTGTGTCTTTGACATACAACACGAATGCTTTCAGGTTTTTTCCTACAGGTCTTCTTCCCTTTTTACAAGCTTCCAACTGCTCTTTCACTTTTGTTTTCCATTCTTCGTCTACCTCTGTCGTCGTCTGCTCTCTCGCCTTCTCTTTTACGTCCTTTTCTTTGCACGTTCTCTCTTCTTTTTCTTCTGTTGTCTTGCTTTTTATTTTTTAGAACTTTCGGTGGTGATTCCACCCTTGTTCTTTTCCTATCTTCTGTTCTTTCATCCCCTGCACTTGCACGTTCTTCCTCCACATCTTCAATTAGCTGCTCCTCCGTTCGAGCCTCCACTGCTTTCGTTTCCTCCTGCACTTCTCCCTCCTCCACACACGTATCTTTCCACTCCTTCGTTACAGCCTCCGGTGCTATCGTTTTCTCCAGTGGGCACACATCCTTCATGTGTCCTCTTATTTTGCAATTATAACAGACTGGGGGCCTTCCCTTACCACAACTCTAAGTTGTGTCTCATCAGGGAAGACCAATTCCTCTGGGATGTTGTACAGGTCTGGCACGGTTATATGTGCCAGAACCTGCACCGCATATCCCCACCACTTAACTTCTGTTGACTTTTCCACCTTCAACACCTCCACACTTTCCTTGCAGTTGAAAACTACTGCCGCTAGTATCCTCTCCATGTTAAGTTCGGGCGAAATCCTACTAATTCTTATTCTGACTGCCCTCTTTCCGCAGTAACTAGGTAATAATGTCCAACTTTCAGATTTCAGAATTTTTGTCGCATTCCTTCTCGCTTCATTTTCATTTTTAAAGTGTACAACCACTGTGGCATATTTTCTTCCTCTGTTGAAAAAGGTAGGTTCACCCTCAATTCCTTGCAGACATTTCTCTATTTCTTCCGTCTCTGCCACTTCTATTTTTCTTGATGCCACACTCCATGTCCTGTATGTTATCATACGTTTCTCTGCGTTGTTTTCTTCTTCTTCGGACGGTGTGACTCTCACGCAGTCACCCTCCCTCTTCAAACTGTCGAAATATCTTTCCAAAGTCTTCTTCTCGACTACCACTTCTTCCATTTCTAGTTCACTCGCAACCAGGCCTCTGCCTGCTGCTCTCGCATACGTCTGGTCTTGCATTTTCAAAATCTCCAAATAAAATTCACCACGTCCTCCAGCAACGAACTCAAACTCACAACCTCTTCACAATGACGCACTCAAAACAAACACACCAGAATAACGACTCCAAAAAAAATAGGTCGGCTGGTGATATTTGTCTCGACTCGTAATGTATATATCTAAATTTCAGTGAAGTCTATTCACTGATTATCAAAATCAGAAATACTAAATTTCTAAATCTCTCGTAGACATTTACGGTGGTGGGGCGATAGAATGGTTGTATACGGTCAATCTAACATGAACGTGACAGTAGGGGGGTACACCACTGCTGTATAGCCCTAGGAAGCATCGACGCCTCCTGATGGCTTTGACACATTTTTCCTGTGTCCTTATCTACATTTACGAAGGGGAGACAAACACCCCCGGCCGCCCGGGCTGCCTCTAGGGTCACGTGTTTCAGGATGATTGTCCTTCGTCGGCCTAGACTAGCAGACACTGGTCAGCTGGTGTTAAATCTTTATTATAGGCACAATGGCCCGAATTAAGAGGGGACATTACAATACAGGACATGGGGTACAAATAATAAAAAAATTGAAAAATATGATAGGAAAATGAATTATTTGTAATGAATGAAATGGAACGGCTTACGAGCCCCCCAAAACTCGCAGTTTCATTTAAATACAATTCTGCTATGTCGGGCGTTCATCTGTAATGTATTCTATTAACCTCTCCTGGTCTACAATCACTGGCAAACTGTCGTAACGTATGTATTGCATTTCACAAACAGTCGAAAACACACTTTTCAATTTCATAAATGTCTCTTTCTCTACGACCGCCGACTTCACTTGGTCATCAAATATTTTTGGGTTCAACCTAACCCTGATTAATCCTTTTTTACTTGCCAGCCTCTTTTCGATTTCTTTGTCTTTCATATACAATATTACTACTTTAAGATTTTTCCCTTCGGGTCTTCCTCCTTCCTTACATACTTTTAACTTCTCTTCCACTTTACTTTCCCATTCTTGGTCTGCCGTTGAATTTGCCTGTTCTCTCGCTTTCGCTTTTGCATTCTTATCTTCGCACGTTCGATCTTCCATCTCGTCTGTAGTCTTATTTTTCGCTTTTTTCTTTTTTTGAACTTTAGGTGGTGATTCCACCCTCGCTCTCTTTCTATCTTCTTTTCCTTCTGTTCTTTCCTTTTCTTTCTCCAACTTGTCACCACTTTCCACATTTCCTGTGTTCACACATTCTTCTTCTTCTACATCCGCCATTTGCAATATATCTGTCCGAGCCTCCAATGTTCTCGTCGGACACACATTCTTCATGTGGCCTCTAATTTTACATGTGTAGCACACTGGGTCTCTCCCTTCTACCACGAGTCTGAGTCGTGTCTCGTCGGGGAACACCAACTCCTCTGGGATGTTGTACAGGTCTGGCATGGTTATATGAACCAAAGCCTGCACCGCATCACCCCACCACTGTACATCTTTCAATTTTTCCACTTTCAATATTTCAACGCTCTCTTTGCAGTTGAATACCACTGCCGCCAAAATTCTTTCCATGTTCATCTCCGGTGAAATTTTACTGATTCGTATTCTTACTGCCCCTTTTCCGCAATAGCTTGGTAATAACATCCATTTTTCTGTTTTCAGTATTTTCGTGGCATTCTTCTTTGCTTCGTCTTCGTTTTTAAAATGAACGACCACTGTTGCGCATTTTCTACCTCTGTTGTAGAAGGCAGTTTCTCCTTCAATTCCTTGCAGACACCACTCAATTTCCTCTATCGCTGCCACTTCTATTTTCTTCGAAGCCACGTTCTGTATGTTATAATACGTTTCTCTGCTTCTTTCGCTTCTTCTTCAGGCGGTGTGACCCTCACACAGTCACCCTCCTTCTTCAAGCTGTCGAAATATTTCTTCAAAATCTCCTTCTCGATGATAACTTCTTCCAACTGTAGTTCGCTCGCAGCCAGGCCCCTGCCTGCTGCTCCCACGTACGTTTGGGTTTGTATTTTCGAGAGAAAAACCTCCAAAAACTTCACCACACCGCAACTGCTTCCACCAACGAATTCGAACTCACAATTGCGACACAACAACAACGCAATCAAAAATATCCGACACCAAACAACAAAAAAAAGCGGTCAGCTGGTGATATTTGTCTTGACTCGTAATGTACATATCTAAATTTCAATGAAGTCTATTCACTGGTTATCAAAATCAGAAATACTAAATTTCTAAATCTCTATTTTTGTTGCTTTGAGACCGTGACCTGTTCACTGACAGAGCCTTGTGCTGCATTTAGGTACTGGATGAACCGTTTATCCACCTCTTTCAAGAGCTATTTTCTCACTCCACTTAGCAGGTATTTCATCAATTCCTAACCAATTTCATCAAACCCTAACCAGTGTCAAAAATGGGTAGTCTATAGTTAGGGTGCTTGCTAGGATACTCTATCATTATTTCTATACTCTGGTGGATGGAGTTAGCTATTTGCTGGATGCTTTCTGTAGCGTCAACTTTTAAATCAGCAACATTGTCTTGTAAGAGTGCTCTGGCTAATATGTTGATATCCTCCACGTAGTGGGAGTACATGGAGTTCTCTGGTAATTCCTCTGTGAGTGTCCTATCCCACCATACCATAAATAGGTTAGCCACATTGTCAGCAATCTTGACACCAATGGCTGCACGTTCCTCTTGGGCATATATTAAACTTAAATATGTGGCCCTTCAATGTGGTTTTGGTACTCACACCTGCTGCATGTGCAACAATTTTAACCTTATTGTTATTTTGGGTAGGGGTCTTCTTGGCCATAGAGGTTATAGTCTACTCACTGGCGATGGGCTAATTTAGATTTCACACCTCCTTTTCAGAAATGCTTTGTCACGCTTCTTATTAATAAGAGGCACATCAAAACGTTTACTGGTTCACTCTATGGAAAAGCTATTCGATGCACCCACTAAAAGATTTTGGGGATCGGGCTAATGCAGATTCACACCTCCCCTTCAGAAATGCATTTTTCTGAAAAAGTTTGTTCTGACATGTAAAACCTAGGAATCCAAATAAAATTTTTCAGAAATGCTTTGTCACGCTTCTTATTAATAAGAGGCACGTCAAAACGATGCTTACTGTTTCGCTCTGTTCCAAACTTGGCTCAGAATTCGACCCCTCCTGTACTTATGACAAACAATAAAAAAAAAAAAAAACTTAAGTAAATATATGGCCCTCGGATGTGGTTTTGGTACGCACACCTGCCGCATGTGCAACTATCTTTTTAACCTGATTGTTATTTTTGGGGGTAGTGAGAGAGTGGGTGGGGAGATCAATGGAGAGAGATCTAAGCTTACAGAGGTGTCCTGGATGGTAGAGGTAAATTGGAGTGAAGGGTGAAAGTTAGAAATGAGATGAAATTGGAGAGTTGTTCACGGGAGAAAGAGGTTGCACCTATACAGTTATCTACATGTGTGACCGTATAAGCTCTGGGGTTGGTCCGGAGAACTGTGAGAGTATTTGGACCTCAATGTAGCCAACAAATAAGTTGCGGATGGGAATAATGGGGCAGCTAGGGTTGTAGGGTTTGTGTATTTTTGGAAGGAGATAGATGGACGTATGGGATGTTTGGATGATGAGGTTGGTGCTGGTAGGTGGGAGTGCAGAAGAGGAGACAAGGTCATGGATGGAGGACATGTGCTGCTGGTAGGGGTGGATAGGGTTGGAGGGGGAGGAGACAAGTGGGGGTTTTGAAGCTGAGCACTTCCTCCCTGTATAGGTCCGCACACCACATCATGACTGCTCCACCTTTGTCCACTGGCTTGACAATGTTGTTGATGTGAATGGCAACCAATTCATCCCGGATGATGTTATTCCAGGGGGATATACATGTATCAATCCATTATGGACATTTCAAGTGGCTCCTTTAATTGATTAATGCCGAGTTGGGTCTCATTCAAAGCTTTGCTAAATCTAATTCTCCATGGGCTGTGGCCTCTACAAACATCACTCCTTGATATTTTATACCCTGTTAGCTTTGTTACAAGTTCTTTTTATTCTGTTCCAGTTTTTGCTTCTTCATCTAGGGCAGGTACCACTGGTTTTATTACATATGTTACTTAACCCCTTTTTGTAGCACCCCTGTATACTTGAGCCCCATCTTTCTGATCATATCGAGCTGGCAGAACCGTTAGCACACCGGGCGAAATGCGTAGCCGTATTTCATCTGTCGTTAACGTTCTGAGTTCAAATTCCACCGAGGTCGACTTTGCCTTTCATCCTTTCGGGGTCGATAAATTAAGTACCAGTTACACACTGGGGTCGATGTAAACGACTTAATTCGTTTGTCTGTCCTTGTTTGTCCCCTCTATGTTTAGCCCCTTGTGGGCAGTAAAGAAATACATATCCAGGGAACTGCATGAAGTTCTGCGCATATTTCTTCATTTCATAGGGTTTGCATTGTGGGGACACATGAAAACTAACATATTGGCAGTAGGATAATGAATGCGTGACAAAGCTGAGTTCTTGTGAGCAGCGTATTTCAAAGCTATGTGATAGGGGTGGAGGAGCTGCACTCTATTGTTTAGTCTCTAACCAAGTGCAGAATCAAGGACAGGGAGTCTATTGTTGGGATGCCTAATGGGTTAATTTATACCTGAGCTTTAACAAAGTCGATATGGCCACAGCATCTCCTGATGGTCTGGATAAAATTGATAGGGTTAAAGTTTCATCTGCAGATCTGTCTCAAACCGGTGGGATGAAAGCTTTGCCTGAAGATCTGCGTAAAATTGACGAGAAAAGGAGCCGAATTGAGATGGTAACTGAAGCTGGAGAAATTGTCAAAAGTTACGGCTTGCTGGACAACAAGGGATTGATGTTGATAGAATGGTGATAGCACTTGAGAACGTAGATGAATCAGTTACTCCAATGGAACGGATCCAGACCCAGTGGCCAGATTATATCACAACTGCTACAGTCTTGATTGTTAACCGAATTGGAGTCCAGTTTCATAAAGAAGACGTAACCCTCTGTGTGAAAAGTCTGGCTGCATCTGAAAAAATATATATTATGAAACACAAATAGATGCAGGAGTGGCTGTGTGGTAAGTAGCTTGCTAACCAACCACATGGTTCCGGGTTCAGTCCCACTGTGTGGCATCTTGAGCAAGTGTCTTCTGCTATAGCCCTGGGCCGACCAATGCCTTGTGGGTGGATTTGGTAGACGGAAACTGAAAGAAGCCCGTCGTATATATGTGTGTGTGTCTGTGTTTGTCCCCCTAGCATTGCTTGACAACTGATGCTGGTGTGTTCACGTCCCCGTCACTTAGCGGTTCGGCCAAAAGAGACCGATAGAATAAGTACTGGGCTTACAAAGAATAAGTCCCGGGGTCGATTTGCTCGACTAAAGGCGGTGCTCCAGCATGGCCGCAGTCAAATGACTGAAACAAGTAAAAGAGTGAAAGAGAATCTGTTACCACCACGACAGTCAACTATTTGACGCTGGTATATTGCGGTCTACTTGGAAGGCATTGCAAAGATCACTCACTGTTTCATTTGCGACCCCATCTTTAATTTGCTGGTAGCGTAGAGGTATTGCCAGTCTATCTCTCTCACTAATTTGTTCACCTCGCCTGCGAGCCATCTAAAGTTAATAATGATTCTGCTAATTCCACATGTAAACATGTGTTGAATAGAACTCACTGAATAAATTTTAATTAACTGTGTTGTCAATTGTATGCACCTGACATATGCTAACGTGTATGCAACCAAAGCTATGAAACTATTCATAATAGTTAACTTGTGTGAGCCAAAAGGCTGTCTCCGTTCTCGCGTAGAAGGGGGCTTCTTTACGTGTTGGTTTTCTTGAGAGAACCTTGATGCTTTGGTGGTTGAAGTTAGCTATTTGCTGGATGCTCTCCATTATGTTACTCTGTTTCTACTTCACCGTTACTAAGAGTTGGATATTAATGTCTACATACCTACTGTTAAGTAGAAGAGTTGTGGTCTATTCTGCTAAGGATTGCTTAAGTTTTTTGTCCCACCAGGTCATGATGAGGCCAGCCATATCTCCAGCTACACTGACACCAATTGCTACACCTTGAACCTGCATGTATAGTTTCTTATTAAACTTTACTATGTGATTCCTATGCTAGCCCTTATTTCATGTGCAAGCATTCCTTTCGCCTGATTGTTGTTCTCAAGGTGTTGGGTGGATACACTTCAGCTACTCCAGCGCTCTGCGATGTTTTTCTTCACTGCTGAGGTAATGGTGGGTGGTCTTCCTCTCTGTGACCTGGTGGGGCAGAATCTACTGAGGTCATGGTTGTCTGAATAGTCACTGTTGTGGCTTAGTCTGAGGAGGCCCAGTTCCCTCGTTGACTTCACAGAACTCTACTTCACTCTCACAGATAATCTCAATGCTTTTCTCCACAGCAAAATCCCACTTTCTCAAATGTCTTTAAGTATTTTGGTAACATACATTTCTATTTCTCACAAGTATTACAGATAAGTGCATATGTGTATTACCCTGTATGTTTTTGTGTATTATTTATGGGTTCTTTTTTCCCCTCCTCTCTCTTCACATCCCTACTGTCTTTAGTCATGTGGTGTGGTGGTGGGTATTACTGTTCCACGGAGGCGCAATGGCCCAGTGGTTAGGGCAGCGGACTCGCGGTCGTAGGATCGCGGTTTCGATTCCCAGACCGGGCGTTGTGAGTGTTTATTGAGCGAAAACACCTAAAGCTCCACGAGGCTCCGGCAGGGGATGGTGGTGATCCCTGCTGTACTCTTTCACCACAACTTTCTCTCACTCTTACTTCCTGTTTCTGTTGTACCTGTATTTCAAAGGGCCGGCCTTGTCACTCTTTGTGTCACGCTGAATATCCCCCGAGAACTACGTTAAGGGTACACGTGTCTGTGGAGTGCTCATCCACTTACACGTTAATTTCACGAGCAGGCTGTTCCGTTGGTCGGATCAACTGGAACCCTCATCGTCGTAACCGACGGAGTGCTTCCATCATCATTACTGTTCCATTCAGGTTTTCTATTCTATATGCAATTAGTGGCTTGTAATCAGTCCAAATATGGACAACCTGCAGTCCAAGTCGGATCAAGGCCAAGTATACCATTGTATTGGATTTTTGTTAACTGAAGGCAAAAATTCCCAGCTTTTTTGCAGCTGTATTATGTGGCAAATTACAAGGAACAGTCTTTGCAATGGTCATTTAACCTTCCCAATTTGAAAGAGGAGTTAATCTTTGATCTGCAATGTATGTTGCATGCAAACGATTCTGACTGCTTATCACTTCCAGGATTATTCTTAGAAAATTCCCATTGCATTTCTTCTTCTTAATCCTTTTTGCCCCTTGTGGAACATAAGGCCTCAACAGTTGTTTTCCACTATTTGCAGTTATTGGCGTGTTTCTTGGTTGCTTCCCATGTCAGGCTGGTGGTCCTGAGATCGTCCAAAATGCTCCGCTTCCATGTCTGCTTTGGGCGTCCTCGCTTCTTTTTCCCCTGCGGGTTCCAGTCAAGTGCTTGTCGTGTCACATTTGAGGGTTCTTTCCGCAGTCTGTGTCCGATCCATCCAAGAAATAATGGATTGAAGTATTGTGCCAAGTTGTGGCTGTGACAATATTTCTAGCTGAGAGAAGTCTGGCATTTAGAAGTAGCAAAGATATAATAAGCTCTAAACGCAATGGGAAGATCCAGACCTTCAACAAATGCCTCCAGCAGATCCTCCATTTGAAGTGGTTTGACAGAGTGCCAAACACCAACCTGTGGGAAAGGGCCAACCAGGAGCCCATACATGTTCAGATTAGACGAAGGAAATGGAGATGGATCGGACACAGACTGCGGAAAGAACCCTCAAATGTGACAGGCCTGAGTTTGGCACTCTGTTGAACCGCTTCAAATGGAGGATCTGCAGGAGGCATTTGTTGAAGGTCTGGATCTTCCCATTGCTTTTAGAGCTTATATCTTTGCTACTTCTAAATGCCAGACCTCTCTCAGCTAGAAATATTGTCACAGCCACAACTTGGCACAATACTTCAATCCATTATTTTTTGTTTTCTTGGACTTGTTTTTCCAATTCCTTAACATAAGATAAGATTACCAACATAAAAGGTTGAACTTCACAGAATCTCTGTGACCTTGAATTTGTTCATGTTTTCATTTTCTCCTCTGTGTTTTTCTAATCATTAACACCTTCCTTGTTGGAAAACTTGTCACATTGGTTTAACATCAAAGTACAGTAAAAGCAATAAACCGCTCCCTTTGCTGTGCTGTACAGGGGCGACTTTCTTAAAAGCTTCTCTCCACTTTCATGAATTGTATAAAACATTGAATTTTTAAAATACTGTTAGTACCTGTAACAGGATGAAGGTCTCTGGAACACTTGAGGGGTGCTGGTCTTATCCCGTTACATTCAATTATGTCAAAAGGGAAACCAAAACTTGAACTATCTTCAACCGCAATAAATATTTTATTTTGGTCTGGATTCGCAAATAAAATATATATACATATATTTTTCTTCAGGGCGAACAGCTAGCCAAAGCCATGAAACTATTCACAATAGTTAACTTGTGTGAGCGAAAAGGCTGTCTCCGTTCCCGCGTAGAAGGGGGCTTCTTTACGTGTTGGCTTTTTCTTGAGAGAACCTTGAATCATGTCCACTTGATTCAGCTGCAGTTTCAGAAAGGACAGATCTAGCAGGAAAACTTTCTGTTGGTAGTTCTCTGTGCATGCACATGAGGGAACTTCCGGCGGCCTACCAGAAGTAATCCAACTCTGTGCATGCGTGGTGAAAACTTCCAAACTAGCGTCACTACATACCCATCCTGTTTACCTTCACCTGATCGATAATGGCATTGAGGTTCTCTGTAGGAGTCATTTTTATTTTGATATATGTCTGATTTTGCCTGAAAGAACATGGACACATACTTTTCTCTGGCAGAAACCGCATGGCTGCGTCTGGATCCTATGATGCTGTTTTACTATCCATGACAGTAGATGATGATAGTTCTTCGTCTTTGTGGTGTGAACGATGAAAGAGGACAACAGAAAAAAGGAGAATGGAAATACAATCAGGCCTTACCTCGGCGAAGTTTAGTTCAGATCTCTGTCAGCCAGCTTGATACGTCTGGTGCCTTGGTCGTCTCAGCTGCAACTGCTGTGCGTCGTCACTCGCCGCTTCCGCTTCCTACTGCGCATGTGCCCTGCAAGCCCTACTTCCGCCCTCCCCTATCTGTCATCCTCTCCACCAACACCACAGTCTTCAGTATTTTGAGGTGATACGTTCTTCCTATTTGCTGAGCTCTCTGAATTTCCTTCATCCTATTCTCATTCTAGCTACCACACTCTCCATGCATCTTCCCTCACTACTTATTTAGTCCTCTAGGTAGCAAATTATTTTTCAATAATTAATTTTAATAAGAGCAAACCCTATGTAATGATAAAAAAACAGGTTTAACATTCATCTTATTCTAACATATTGAAGACTTAATTTTTCAAAGCAATCAAGTTACAGCAATGTTTGGACCACATGACTGGTTCTTCAAAAGGAACATCTGGTACTGATTCTTCATTATTAGATTCTGAGTTTTTTTCCCTTTTTTTTTCTTTAAAAGCAAAGAAAAGTTCTGTAAGGCATTGTGATTGCTGATACAGCTGCATGTTTTTTTTTCTTCACCTTTTTCTTTAAAAAAATTTATCGTTTTTGTGCTCCAGACAGTTGAATTTTCCATGGCATTCTGAGAAATTCTGAGAGTATAATACATAATCTGAGTAGAAGCAAATGAATATAGCTCCAAAAATAAAAGAAAGCTGGAATTGTTAACACCAATGTAGAATCACTTCATTTAATCCTTCTACAGGTGTATGGCAGGCTCTTTACAAATACCTGTTACTCCTATGTGTTTGGCAATAGCAGTGGTAGAAAATAAGACTCTAAATCAAGATAATCGAGTGTTTTGTACATTGCCCATTAATGATGTTGGTTTTGTTTTAGCGAACCCACTGGCAGATGTTTCTCTTACGTGCCCCTAAATCAAAATAACATATCTTGTAAGAAACCTCTCTCACCAACAAAACTCTTTCCCTGAAAATTTTAGGATTTGATGGCAGGGATGAACAAAAATCCCTGTAGGAGGGGAATTACAACTGTGTTTCATGGTCTGCTACCACAACAGCTCCTTTATAGGATCCAGTTAGCTCAAGACATCATCAGGAGGAACCACGCCCGGTTTCGGCCCCTACTTCTCTACCGTTTTGACGTGCCCTCCCCCCTTTCAGAGGTGTCTTCAGCTCTGGTGTTGGGTGCATGTCTTCTTTCTTCTGTTCCCTGGCCTCAGATTCACAAAAATTTTCTAAAAATACCCAAAGGAAACAAAGGCCATGACTAATTAAATGGTGGTCTTTGATCAGAACTCTGCCAAATGTTGAAGTATTTTTCTGGGATGGAATAGCTGAGCTCTCCCACCCTTCATTATTTTATTGCATTCCACATTCTGAAACCCATTCAAGTCACATTAAAAATAAAAAATAAAAAAAATCTCTCCACCTTCTCCCCTGTATCATACCTCTCAGAAAATTTTGTTTTTGTTTTATTTTCGTGCTTTAATTTTTTGTAATTTTCAGGAAAAAATTTGCAAATTTGTGTCCTACACATGGGAAATCATACAATTATACAACCCCCCCCCAATAAAAAATGTTGGTGTGTGATTTAAGGGCTATCTAGCTGTAATTTTTAGCTCCTCACGACATCATATCCCCTCATGCGTATCTGATGCATTGATGTTTTCCAATATCGTAAGGGCTATTTAGCTGTTATTTTTAGCTCCTCACGACAACATCATATCCCCTCATGCGTATCGGTCTGATATCTTTTCCCCCATAAACACATAATGGGGCATATTGCTGGGAATTAAAACAAAATTTAGGATTGTTTGTATTTTAAACTGATATTTTAAAAAATCACAAATTAAAAAAAAAAAATTTTTCCTAGTCATGTGAAAACCAGTTTGTAGAATATAAATTGGTAAAAAACTGTCTGGAAATTCCCCCAAAAGTATAAAATGTTACAGTGGGGTTTATTATGGCATTCTTAAAGCAGAATTCCTTCCTGTTTCCCCACATAATCCCTGCTAGTACTTTCTTTTAGCACCCTTGGCGGAATGAGGCAGTTGGCATGAGCAAGATTTGAACTCAAAACCTAAGGAAATATTGCATGCCCCCCCCCTTCTAACAATTCTGACAGTCCACTACCTTTACATCATGGTGATGGTAATGGTTTCAAATTTTGGCACAAGGCCAGCAATTTTGAGGGAGAGGGTAAGTCAATCACATCACCCCCAGGGCTCAACTAAGTACTTACTTAATCAACCCTGGAAGAATGAAAGGCAAAGTTGACCCTGGTGGAATTTGAACTTGGAATGTAAAGACAAAATGCTGCTAAGCATTTCACCTGGCTGTTAACAGTTTTGTCACCTTACTACCTCAATAATATTAATGATGAATAATTGATTTCTTTTATTTTTTAAATAATGATTTGTTTTATATTTATTTTAATTTTATATTGTATAATTATTTCTTTTGCAATAATAATAATTAATAATTATATAAATAAGACCCAGTAATATTAGGTCTACTACATGAAGAATTTCATTCACCTGGCTGCTAGCAATTTTGTCAAACTTACTACCTTAATAATATTAATGATGAATAATTGATTACTTTTATTTTTTAAATTATGATTCGTTTTATATAATTTATTTTTATTTTATATTGTATAATTATTTCTTTTGTAATAATAATAATTAATAATTATATAAATAAGTCATGGTCCAGTAATATTAGGTCTACTACATGAAGAATTTCAATATTTCTTTTAAGGTAAAACAAACCCTTCAACTCATTTATAAATTTGTGGTCTACTTTGAGAAATAAATATATATTTATATATATAAAAAAAGTCTTGTTCAGTTTGTCATTGAAAGTTCTTGTTTTGTGTCTACTGGTGTGTTTTCTCTTCTTCTTCATCATCTTCATCGCCATTGACGCTTGCAATTGCTGTTTCATCAATCAGCCCAATCCGTTTGCCTAAATCAATAAATTTCAGTTTGACCTCTTGCTGCATCAAGTTGAAACTCATGGCTATCATTGCCAAACCAAACAGAAGATAAATCGTACATATTGCCTGTTTTTCAGCGCTTGACCACGAATCGACACCTGACCCTGGCACGAAATCCCCAAACCCGATTGTACTCAGGGTAACAAAGCAAAAATAGGAACCGATGAGGTAATCCCAGTTCTTTTCCCACAGAGAAAACAACACGGCCCCTATAAATATATAACCTGCAATAACAAGAAGGGTTATATACACGGGGACACGGATTTCATGATGTGAACCTCGTGGGCGAAGCTTGATGCCATCATGGCTTTCTGGTTTTTCTTGGAATAGAATATCATTGTCTTCAACAAATGCTGTCTTACTACTTTGAGGTGACATTGTTATTTTACAAGAATCTTCTGCAATTCTCTGAGTCATATCACAATCATTTGTTTCTTCGTTTGGTTGCTGCTGCTGCACCGGAACTTGCCTTGATAATATGAGTTTCTTCCTGGTGTCTTTACGAGATTTCCATTTCAGAATTCTTTGGCGACCTTTCTTTATTTCTTTCTGGTGTATTTCTTTGTTAATAGAATTTTTCGAGTCGTCTTCAGAACTGCTTTGGGAACTGTCACTATCATCTGTTGGTTTCAATAATTCGTTGCTCTTCTCAATCAATTCCTCTAGGACCATCTTTGCCTGAAGAAATCGCTGTGTTTGCTTTCGTTTAGTTTTGACGATATAGATCCTTAAACGTTGCCATTGTTTATAAAGTTGGTAGCAAATGTTTTCATAGATGAATTTGAATATTCCTGCCATAAAGGAACCAATTGTTCGCAGACATAGCAAAGTCAACGGGATACCAAATATGGCATAGATGATTGTGACAATGCGGCCCCACATGGTTTTGGGTGCAATGTGACCATATCCTGGAACAAGGAACAAAATAAATTTAAGAATTCATAATACAGAAAGACCTTATTTGAATCGGTCCATCATCATAGAAATACATTACACAACTGGTTTCAAACTTAACCCTTTAGTGTTCACATTATTCTGCCAAAATTAATGCTTTTTCATCCAAATTGTTTTGAACTAATCATGAATTATCTTGGTGCTATGAGATTTTGATGAGGTAACTGCTAATTTTTAAAACAATATTGTAGGGCTGGTGTGAGAGACCAGATCTGGCCATGCTGAACATAAAACAGGCAGAATACTTATGGCCGGTTTAAATGCTAAAGGGTTAAGATGTCATCTACGTAAAGATAAGTTGTAGCTTTCAGGCATTGATCATGTAATTAAATAGTGAAATGGCTTTTAACCCTTTCCTTACCAACCCGGCTGAAACTGGTTCTGAATGCAAATTTCTTGATTTCATAAGTTTTGAATTAAAATTATTTTACTAAATTCTTTGTTGTATTTAAAGTAATTGAAAGAAACACAGCATCTCAAAATAAATACGGTAATAAAAGGATTAAAGAGTGGGCATTAACCCTTTCGTTACCAACCCGGCTCTGTAGTACTAATGTCTTGTTTTCCTTAGTTTTGAATTAAAATCTTCCATCAAACCTAAGTCACAATTTATGTTCCTAACACTAGCTGAATGATAACCAAGTTATTTTGCTAAATTTTTTGTTATATTTAAAGTAATTGAAAAAAACACGCATCTCAAAATAAATACGGTAATAAAAGGGTTAAAAAGTGAACATTAACTTTTTTGTTACCAACCCGGCTCTGGCTCTGTAGTACTAATGTCTTGTTTTCCTTAGTTTTGAATTAAAATCTTCCATCAAACCTTAGTCACAATTTATGTTCCTAATACTAGCTTAATGATAACCAAGTTATTTTACTAAATTTTTTGTTATATTTAAAGTAATTGAAAGAAACACAGAGCATCTCTAAATAAACTCAGTAATGAAAGGGTTAAGAGTGAATCAAAATTGAGTAATAAACTCTGTTTACCAGATGCATATCTCAAGTCTATAGTAGTCACCTAAATTCCTGAAATATATTTAGTTTTGTTGTCTTGGGAGGCTCAATACACTAATAATAATCCATTCTGCCATAGGCACAAGGCTTAAAATTTTGGGGGAATGGGGATAGTCGATTATATCAACCCTAGTACTTGACTGGTTCTTAATTTATTGATAAGGCAAAGTCAACCTTGGCGGTATTTGAACTCAGAACATGGAGGCAGATGAAATACTGCTAGGCATTTCACCCAACATGCTAATGGTTCTGCCAGCTTGCTGCCTGAATAATAACACCCTGGTTTAAGTAACACATTAAACAGATGGTTGATTTGTTATTTCATTAGATATTTAACTGATTGACTTACAATAAAGAAGTGGTATTGAACCAGTGCATGTGTTTATTATTGGTGTAATGACCCTCCCAAGACAAGATTTGTTTCAACACATGAAAACGTAAAATATTTATGATTGGTTCTTTTCTTTTATGCTGTTAAACTGCTGAGGGAACTCACTTCCACTTATTTGTATAGGGCATCAGTTTATTTTCAGTAGCTTTTCTAAGTTTTTTTTATCATTGTTTTTTGACAGACGTGTGAACTGTGGATTGCAGAATTAAATGTACTATTGACAACTAGATTCTACTTTGGATTTGAACCTTAGACCTTTTAATAAGCTGGCAGCTTAATACCTTATCTATCCTACCATCTCACTTCTACAAACTCCTTATTTCAACATCATTGTTGTCACGAATCTGCTGGTATTGTGTCAAAATTTGAAACCAATACCATATTCAAACCATTTGCTTCCATACCTCCATATATCTCTCCCAACTATTCACCTTCTCCTCCAATCCATACATACTCTCTACTATTAACACCAAACGTCCACTTTTCCATTGTTTTTCTGGACTAAGTGGAATTCATTGAGACAGATATTCTTTTGCCAGATGCCCTTTCGCTCACCAATCTCACCCGTTTCCATGCAATGTAACATCACCTCATGGCCAGGAATGCTTTTCATGGAAGACTGGGAATGAATACCACTTGTGTGACAGTGATGTTCATTTACAATTATCGCATGATGTCTAGACAAGACTACATGCAAGTGTGTATGTATATGTATTCACACATGTACATATATATTTATATGCATACTCAACAGAGTGTAAGTACCTTAAGAGAAAAGTTGGACCTAAGAAGCATCACGTGTGGTGTGCAAGAGACAACTGTGCTGGTGTGGTCATGTGGCAAGAATGGATAAGGATAGCTGTGTGAAAAAGTGCCACACCCTAGCGGTTGAGGGAACCTGGGATGAAGTGGTGAAGCACAGCCTTTGTACATTAGGCCTCACCGAGGCAATGACTAGTGACCGATACCTTTGGAAATATGCTGTGCTTGAGAAGACTCGGCAAACCAAGTGAGACCATAAACTCATGGCCTATGCCAGGGGTGTAACTAGCCCACTTATGCGTACCTTTCCTTCATTGGACACTAAACTCTGCTTGCGAAGACCTGTTAAGGCAAGTGAAATCGAAATCAAATTCGATGACTGGAATTCATGCTAGTGGAGCACTAAGAGCACCATCCGAGTGTGATCATTTCCAGAGCAGCTAACTGCCATCCGTGCCGGTGGCACATAAAAATCACCATTCAAGCATGATCATTATCAGCGTCACCTTCCTGGCACTTGAAAAAACATTCGAGCAAGGTCGTTGCCAGTGCCGCTGGACTGGCTCCTCTGCAGGTGGCATATAAAAAATGCCATTTGGGTGTGGCTCTTGCCAGTACCGCCTGACTGGCTCTTATGCCAGTGGAACGTAAAAGCACCCACTGCACTCACGGAGTGGTTGGCGTTAGGAAGGGCATCCAGCTGTAGAAACTTTGCCAGATCAGATTGGAGCCTGGTGCAGCCATCTGGCTCGCCAGACCTAAGTCAAACCGTCCAACCCATGCTAGCATGGAAAGCAGATGTTAAACGATGATGGTGATGATATGTACATATACACATGCATGTACACACATTGGTTTAATGCTCACGTTTCTCTTCTTTGCATGGGGTGAATGGAATTTTGCTGAAGCAGATTTTCTATGACTGGATGCCCTTCCTGTCATTAACCCTCACCTCCTTTCAAACAAGATAACATTTCCCCATGACCAAACATCACACACTGCTAAGGCAGGGACATAGTAAAACACACACACACACGCACTTCTACATGTGCTGAGCACTGTGATATGAGGCGCAACTCATATTCAGTTCCCAAGTGTACCTGTTTCATTTTAATTTCCCCGAGGAAGACATGTTACATGTATCATGTGATGGACATCTTTGACCACAAAAGTCGGTCAATTGGTTACGTTTTTCTCAAAGCCCCTATACCTACATCCTTGAGCAAATGTCTTTCTATAGGCCCAGGCCCACCAAAGTCTTGCGAGTGGATTTAGAAGATGGAAACATGTGGAAGCCCATTGTATGTATCTAAGACTACAATATCCAAAGAGCCCCACTCCTACTTTGTTTTTTATAGATATTTAAAGGTGCAGGTTGCTGTGTGGTAAGAAGCTTGCTTTTCAACCACATAGTTCTGGGTTCAGTCCCACTGTGGAATCTTGGGCAAGTATCTTCTAGAATAGACTCAGATTGATCAGTCTTGTAGATGGGTTTGGCAGGCTTGAGCCTCGAGATATATATATATATAATATATATCATCTTCATCGTTTAACGTCCGCTTTCCATGCTAGCATGGGTTGGACGGTTCAACTGGGGTCTGGGAAGCACGAAGGCTGCACCAGGCCAGTCAGATAGATATATATATAGATATATATATATATATATATATATATATATATATATAGAGAGAGAGAGATAGAGATAGATATATATATATATATAGAGATATATATATATATATATAGAGAGAGAGAGATATATATAGAGATAGATATATATATATAGAGAGAGAGAGAGAGAGATATATATATATAGAGATATATAAGAAGAAATGAGGTACTCAGAAAATCGGATGGTTTATATTTACAGATATTTATTTGTATATTACATTTTTTATACATCATATAACTTAGATCATGTATATATATATATGTGTGCCTTTGTGTCCATGCCCAATTATTGCTTGACAACCAGTATTGGTCCTGTATCTTAAGTTTGGCAAAAGAGACTGATAAAATAAGTTACTGGGATTAAAATATTTGGCTATGAATTCTTCAAAGTGGTGCCCCAGCATGGCTTCTGTCTAATGACTGAAACAAGCAGGTTATATGTATATATTATACTTCAGTCATTTGACTGTGCCTATGCTGGAGCACCACCTTTAGTCAAACAAATTGACCCCAGAACTTATTCTTTGTAAGCCTAGTACTTATTCCATTGGTTGTCAAGCGATGGGGGGGGGAGGCAGACACAAACATACACACACCCACATATATATTTACAATGGGCTTCTTTCAGTTTCCATTTACCAAATCCACTAAGAAGGCTTTGGTTGACCTGAGGTTATAGTAGAAGACACTTGTCCAAGGTGCCATGCAGTGGGACTGAACCCAGAAACATGTTCTTAGTAAGTAAGCTTCTTACCACACAGCCACTCTTGTGTCCCTATATATATATATATATATATGTCCTCACCTTCGAAACACACTGGAGTTGAACTAGGGACAGCTCTTGAAGGGGATTTTTCCTTGTGTAGTTTGTCTTGTACTCTTTTTCGTTTAGGTCCGTTTCCACATTTGTTTTTACGTTTTCGTTTCTCGTTGAGTTCTACGTCTATTTGTGGTGTCCTGTACTCAGGTATATATATTTATATATGCATGTATATATATACATGTAAATGTAGGTACATACATACATACATATATATATGTATGTATGCATATATTTTATTTATTACACTATTATATATATATATATATATCATCATCATCGTTTAACGTCCGTTTTCCGCGCTAGCACGGGTTGGACGGTTTCGACCGGGGTCTGGAGAGCTCGGGACTGCCCCAGGCTCCAGTCTAGTCTGGCAGTGTTTCTACAGCTGGATGCCCTTCCTAACGCCAACCACTCGCGAGTGTAGTGGGTGTTTTTTTACGTGCCACCTGCACAGGTGCCAGAGGGGTCTGGCATCGGCCACGTTCGGATGGTGCTTTTTTTATGGGGGGGTGCAGAAATATAGGGGAGCACCAGTGGGAGGGGTGGTTCAGAGGACAGGTTCTAGGCAAGTAGAACGTAGGATATCGAGAGAGGGGTAATGCATGGTGAAATAGCATATTGAAGAGGGGGTTCAAAGAGTAGACACCTATAATGGTGGTGGGGGGGTGCAGAAATATAGGGGAGCACCAGTGGGAGGGGTGGTTCAGAGGACAGTTCTAGGCAAGTAGAACGTAGGATATCGAGAGAGGGGTAATGCATGGTGAAATAGCGTATTGAAGAGAGGGGTTCAAAGAGTAGACACCTATAATGGTGGGAGAAACGACATCCGGTATAGTTGGAGCAAAATAGAGATATCCGGTATTGGTGGTGGGGGTGGGTAGGGCGGGCGCGCCGCGAGAACCGGCAGCCAATTTCTAATCAGCCCTGTAAGGGAGATAGATCTTAAATATCTATAACGATAACTAGTGAATTATACAGAATATGCAAAAACGAGGCGAGGCTGAAATAGTAAACAGAGTGGCGACTAGGGGGATCAGAATAATAATAATTAATAAATAATAATAATAAATAGAGATACGGATGAATCAAGTTCAAAGATTCTTATCTTGGGATCACTTCGTTTACGGACAGACTTGGCAAAAGGAATTCGGAATCAAGAGTGAGGCAGGTTACTAGCTTAAGTATGCATAGCTATGTCGAGGAGTAGAAGAGGAGTCCAGACAGACAATGTAAAAAGAGGGGGAGAGAAACCCCGCGAAGACCGGCAGCCAATTTCTATCAGCCCTGTAGGGGAGATAGATCTTAAATATCTATAACGATAACTAGTGAATTATACAGAATATGCAAAAACGAGGCGAGGCTGAAATAGTAAACAGTGGCGACTAGGGGAATCAGAATAATAATAATTAATAAATAATAATAATAAATAGAGATACGGATGAATTAAAGTTCAAAGATTTCTTATCTTGGGATCACTTCGTATATATATATATATATAATTCAAATAATGAGGGAGATAAATTCAATATTAATTTTAATATCAATTTAAAACCAGTAGCCCAGCATATAAAAAATCTGAAAAATCAAGTTGAATTCAGCATGCAAAAGAAAAAAATATTTACAATAGATGGATAGGTGTTCAAACCTTGTTTGTTGTTACTATAACATTTCGACTGATGTACTCTTCAGGCGTAGGAGTGTTTGTGTGTTAAGTAGCTTGCTTACCAACCACATGGTTCCGGGTTCAGTCCCACTGCATGGCACCTTGGGCAAATGTCTTCTACTATAGCCTCGGGGCGACCAAAGCCTTGAGAGTGGATTTGGAAAAATGGAAACTGAAAGAAGCCCGTCATATATATGTATATATGTTTGTGTGTCTGTATTTGTCCCCCACCCCATCGTTCAACAACCGATGCTGGTGTGTGTACATCCCCGTAACTTAGCAGTTCGGCAAAAGAGACAGATAAAATAAGTACTAGGCTTACAAAGAATAAGTCCTCGGGTTGATTTGCTCGAATAAAGGCAGTGCTCCAGCATGGCTGCAGTCAAATGACTGAAACAAGTAAAAGAGAGGTGTCCTGGTAGAATTTTGAACCCAACCCTAAGGAATTCTCTTTTGCTGATGTTTATTTTTTTCTGTTGATATTATTTCCCAAGTCTTTGCCTGGGATTGACATCGGAATCCGAGTGTTAGTAGCCAACACTCTTATCCTCTACGGATTCCGAGTTCAGTCCCAGGCAGGGATTTGGGAAACATTATGAACAGAAAAACTTATCGTCAACAAAAATAGAGTACCTTGGAAATGAGAACAGTGTACACCATTAGTTAAATAAAGGGTAGGGTTTGAAATTCCACCAGAACTCCTAATGAAGGCTGGAGAGTACATCAGCCAAAACATAGTAACAATAAACAAGCTAAGGGCACTTATCCATCCATTGTAAATAATGTACATAATTCGTCGTCTCAAAAATATAGATTAGTATAATAAAAAAGAACATAGGCGCAGGAGTGGCTGTGTGGTAAGTAGCTTGTTTACCAACCACATGGTTCCGGGATCAGTCCCACTGCGTGGCACCTTGGGCAAGTGTCTTCTACTATAGCCTTGGGCTGACCAAAGCCTTGTGAGTGGATTTGGTAGACGGAAACTGAAAGAAGCCCGTCGTATATATGTATATATATATATAAGCATGTGTGTGTCTGTGTTTGTCCCCCTAGCATTGCTTGACAACCGATGCTGGTGTGTTTATGTCCCCCGTTACTTAGCGGTTCGGCAAAAGAGACCGATAGAATAAGTACTGGGCTTACAAAAAGAATAAGTCGCGGGGTCGAGTTGCTCGATTAAAGGCGGTGCTCCAGCATGGCCACAATCAAATGACTGAAACAAGTAAAAGAGTAAAGAGTAAGTCTCTTACCTATTGTTGTGACAACTGTAACAGAATAAAGTAGTGCACCTGTATAGGACCACTGCAATTCAAACTCTTCATCGAGACCATTCCACTCTGTTGTGGCTATAAACCGAACAAGTTCTTCCTCAAATTTGACAATATTGTCATATATGTATCCAGAATTTGACAAACTGTCATTGTTGGCCCCCTGTTGTGTTGACACGTTAGCCAAGATAGCCCTGTATTTGGAGCGTATGCTGCTCACCTCTTTTCTCAGGTCACGTTCGTGTGGGGCTTCTAGTTCCATGAAGATCCATCCTCCGAAGATGTTGTAGGCTACCACGCTACCAGTCAGCCCAACATGAGAGAAGAAAAACATGATGGAGGTCTTCAGACCTTTTAAAAACCATCTCCATAGGATGTGGGCTCGCGATACTTTGCTGTCCCTCCTGGGTTCTGTTTCGTTGTTCTTTGTAACTGAGTGAGACATTCTACAGAAAACAAAACTGTGAATCGACGAATATTTATATATATTATGTGAAAGAAAGATGAAGAATTACAGAGGTGATAGATAAATACTGAGTTAGGATAGTAGGAAGCTTGGTATGTGAAAGTGGAGCAGATACGTATGAAGTGGTTTTGTATGTATGCATGTATATATATATATATGTGTGTGTGTGTGAAGGGAAAAGGACAGATGTAGGTAGATAAATAGATATATTGAGAGAGAAATGAGAGATATGTTGCTAGGTGTATATATTATATATAACTAAATGGGAATATGTAGATATAGGTGTGTGTATATATATATATATGTGTGTATGTATATGTATGCATATATATGTATGTGTGTATATATATATGTATGTGTGTGTATATATATATTATATATGTGTGTGTGTATATGTATGTATGTGAGAAAGAGGGCTATATCCAGATTGGTTTATATATGTATGCGAGATAGTGTTTATATATGTATGCGAGATAGATTGATGTGTGTGTGTGTATATGTATGTATGTGAGAAAGAGGGCTATATCCAGATTGGTTTATATATGTATGCGAGATAGATTGATGTGTGTGTGTATATATATATATATATATATAGGATGTATTAGGTAAGTAAATGGATGCTGGGTAAAAAAGTGTAAGAGAGAAGGATGATTCTGCTAGCAGTTTGGATTCTTGTAATTGAATGTTAATGAGTATTAATTCTCCCGAGACAATAAGCAGATAAATATGAAACCCGAATGGTATCTTGGTATCGTAAACCACTGGGGATGTCTTGTTAGAAGTAATTCATGTTTTGGTTCTTCTTCTGGAAGCTGTAACTATGGCAGCAGAAAAAGGTCATCTTGTTGGTTTTTATCAATACAAGAGTATATTACTGTAGGTAGATTGTGTGGTGGGATGGGGTGGGGCAAGACGTGTAGAGCGGGGGGGAAATGAGGATGTATGTATGGGGGGGATTGTTGTTTAGCCCAAGGTCAGTCCTGATCAAGGAGATTTTTTTGATCAAAGACATTCCAAACATGTCCATTCTATTCTTTGCAGACATAGTTGTAATTAGGATATTCCAGGTGTTTTTGTTTTTCTTCTTAAGGTGGTATGGTATGATTCGAGGGGAGATTTGACTACTATTTCTGATGGTCAAGTGATCATGTATAGGCTCCAGGTTGGTTCATGGTGGTGATGGTAGTAGTAGTAGTAGCAATTCATTTCTATGGATAGATGTGTGTGCAAGTCTAAAGTAAAAATGAGAAGACACAGCAAGAACTCCACTGCCTCACCTGAACGATTATAAACAACATTAGGCCTGACCAACTTATCTACTAAATAGGTAACTGATAAGTCAGACATTTCTTTTTAATAGTGGTGGTGGGGATATGTAACGAAAGGTGGGAGTTAAGAGGCTAGACAAAGATGAAGAGATAAGTTCCCTAAATATGAAATGCAGAATGTATATATATTTGTATGTATGTGTATATATATATAAACACACATCTGGACATATGCACAGATATCTATGTATGTGTGTGTATTTATATACAGATGTGTGTGTGTGTGTGTGTATGTATATATATATATATATGTATGTAGGTAGGTATCTGGACAGATGTATCTATGTATATATGTGTGTGTATATAGACATTGGGCATATGTATAGATGTATGTATATGTGTGTAAATACACACACACACACACACACATATATATATATACACACACACACATATCTGTCCAGATGTCTACATGTATGTGTTATATATATATATATATATATATATATATATATATATATATAGATAGATAGAAATGTGTGTGTGTGTGTGTGTGTGCACACACACAAATGCTCCTCTCCCTACTACCACCACTTCCACCACAGCTGCACAGTGTAATCCACTGTTACAGAAAGAGAAAGGTGGGGGGTGCATTGCTTGGTATCTGAAGACAAGTTATAATGATGTTATGTTGTTTACTCAGAGTTGCTCTTCTATGTAACCTCTACTCCTCATCCAGTCAGGGCCCACAACACAAGCCTTTTCCCATCCACACCAACAACTGGTCACATTGCATCGTTGAACTCCCTACCTTTCACATCACTAATGCCCTTTGGAATGGCATGAACATCACACAATCTCACCCCTGCCATAAAACTTCTACTGTTGCATTATCTGTTATGAATTACTGTCACTCTAATGCAGTGGTTTTCAATCTGGGTCCATGTAGCCCTTGGAGGTCCATCGATCATCATCATTGATTAATGTCCGTTTTCCATGCTGGCATGGGTGAGATGGTTTGAATAAGGCAGCGAGCTGGCAGAATCGTTAGCACGCCGGGCGAAATGCTAAGCGGTATTTCATCTGCTGTTACATTCTGAGTTCAAATTCCGCCGAGGTCGACTTTACCTTTCATCTTTTCGGGGGTCGATTAAATTAAGTACCAGTTACGCACTGGGGTCAATATAATCGACTTAATCCGTTTGCCTGTCCTTATATGTCCTCTCTGTGTTTAGCCCCTTGCGGGTAGTAAAGAAATGGGTTTGAATCAGGACTGGCAAGTCAGGAGGCTGCACCAGGCTCCAATCTGATCTGGCAAAGTTTCTACAGCTGGATGTTGTTCCTAACGCCAACCTCTCTAAGGGTATATAGTGGGTGCTTTTTATGTGCCATCAACATTGGAACCCATCAGGCGGCACTGGCATCAACCACGTTCGGATGGTGCTTTTTAAGTGCCACTTGCATGCAGAGTCATTCAAGCAGCACTGGCATCAGCTGCAACTACGATTTCACTTAACTCAACAGGTCTTCTCAAGCACAGCGTTTCACCTGGTGATTCAAGGATACTTTTAAACAGGCTGGTTATGTGACACTGGTATTGGCCACAGCTGCGATCTCATTTTACTTGCCAGGTCTTCTCAATCACAGCATACCTCCAAAGGTCTGTCTTGTAACAAGGATGAAAGGTCTGTAACACTTGAGGGGTGCAGGTCTCATCCTTTACATTAAATTATTTGTCAAAGGAAAAGCCAAGACTTCAAATATCTTCAACAACGGTAGTACATATTCTAAAATTGGAATGATACTGAGAAGATTAGCATGTCCCCTGTGCAAGGATGACACGCAAATTCGTGAAGCGTTCCATATTTTTTATAGGCATAGGAGTGGCTGTGTGGTAAGTAGCTTGCTTACCAACCACATGGTTCTGGGTTCAGTCCCACTGCGTGGCACCTTGGGCAAGTGTCTTCTACTATAGCCTCGGGCCATCCAAAGCCTTGTGAGTGGATTTGGTAGACGGAAACTGAAAGAAGCCCTTCGTATATATGTATATATGTGTGTTTGTACCCCACAACATCGCTTGACAACCGATGCTGGTGTGTTTACGTTCCTGTAAATTAGTGGTTCGGCAAAAGAGACTGATTGAATAAGTACTAGGCTTACAAAGAATAAGTCTTGGGGTCGATTTGCTCGACTAAAGGTTGTGCTCCAGCATGGCCACAGTCAAATGACTGAAACAAGTAAAAGAGTAAAAGAACTTAAATATTTTTATTTCCTGGATTCGCAATAATATATATATTTCCTTCAGGGCAAATTGGTAGCCATGGAGCTAGTCGCTGTGGTTAAATGGTGTGAACCAAAATCCTGTTTCGTTCCAGCGTAGTGTAGCTTCGCCACGTGGTGGCAGTTTGATGGAGCTGTGAGGACGCGTCCGTTCGATTCGCTATCGGCTTCGAGAGAGAGATTGATACACGGGAAGTTTTGTTGCTGGTAGTTCTCTGCACATGCGCATGAGGGAACTTCTGGCGGCCTACCAGAAGAAATCCAACTCTGCGCATGTGTGCTGAAGACTTCCAAAATGGCGTCATTACAGTCCCTTGTCATTGCCCCATCCCAAGTCTTCCTGGGTCTACCTCTTCCACAGGTTCCTTCCACTGTTAGTGTGTGACGCAATGACCATACCAACACAGTCATCTCTCTTGCACACCACATCTGATGCCTCTTTATGTCCAACTTTTCTCTCAGGGCGATTACACTGTCATGTATGCACACTGACATTACACATCCAGCGGATCATGCTAGCTTCATTTCTTTCAAGCAAGTATTTTTCTGAATTTAGTAAATTGGTCACACTTGTACAATATACAAAATTGTAACAATGTTTTTATACAATTCCTAATAAAAACATTGGAAGGATACGAGGGTCCATCTCAGTAAAAGATGGTTGAAAATCATTGTTCTAATGCATCAATCCATTTTTAAAGAATTTAAGCCCTGTTGAGTCCCAGGGATTGATTAATCTATATTTATTCATCTGCTACTTTCTGCGTATGTAACACTTCACATTTGAAGCAAAAACAGACACAATTCATTATAAACAATCATTCCCTTAACTTCTTATCTGTCCTCTTTGAGCAACTTGTCTCCCTCCCGCCTTATCCCTCTCCATATTGACATTTCCCATCAACTGCACCCCCATCCCTGTTCATCACTAACTACATTCACCTCTACCCTCACACTCTTATGATAGTATCCACTCCACCAACTCACTGTCCATGTCCTCCATTATACTCACCTTATATCTTGAAAATTTGCTCTGGCCCTTTATCACAACCTTCTTTTATCTCCTTTTCAGTGGTTCTCACCCAAGGCACCTGTGCTTGTCCCTCTATCATAACCTTTCAACCCCCTGCCATGAAACCACTTTTCAGTCTCAATTACTACCCCAACTCCTTTTAGTAGCAGGAGCTTTTTTTTTTTTTTCTGTCTTGCAAGTGGCTTGGCAACCTCACTAGTGCTGGTGGCCTGAAAAAACTACTCAACACACACTGTAAGGTAGTTGGCATTGGGAAGGGCATCCAGCCATAGAGACCATTGCAAAGCTGCCAACTGTGACTGAGCACAGCCCTGCAACTTGCTGGATCTTGTCAAACTGGCCAACCCATGACAGCATGAAAAACAGACATTAAATGATGATGTTTAATGTATATTATTTGTAAAACCACTGACTGTTTACTCTCTGGAATGAAATCAAAACCATAATCTTTTATAAGATTGTATAACATATTATTCATAGAATAACAGACTCTTTACTCTTTTACTTGTTTCAGGCACTTGACTGTGGCCATGCTGGAGCACCGCCTTTAGTTGAGCAAATCGACTCCGGGACTTATTCTTTGTAAGCCTAGTACTTATTCTATCGGTTCTTTTGCCGAACCGCTAAGCTACGGGAACATTAACACACCAGCATCGGTTGTCAAGCGATTTTTGGTGGACAAAGACAGACACACAAACATGTACACACACACATACACACACACATATATATATATATATATATATATACACACATATATAATGGGCTTCTTTCAGTTTCCGTCTACCAAATCCACTCACAAGGCTATATAGTAGAAGATACTTTGCCCAAGGTGCCATGCAGTGGGACTGAACCCGGAACCATGTGGTTGGTAAACAAGCTACTTACAACACAGCCACTCCTGATAAATATTTAAAAATAAGTATGATATGGATTATAATAATTTTTGAATCCACAGCGCAATGGACAATGGGGGAAACTACCGTACATTGTTTACTGGACCTGTAGGTTAAAATCCAGCTATATGCAGTTTATACTGTAGTTTTACACATTAAGACTTGTTAAGCTTTAGTGACATATTTGTACTAAAGCAGAATATATTATGGAGAGATTGAAGGTAGAGGAGATAGCAATGTGTATAAGAAACGAGACCTTCAAAAACCAAAGTGGAGAAGGGTTCCGTGCCAACGGCGCTCAAGCACACGGGTCAGTCGGTCCTAAGAAGCAGACGAAAGCTTCCACATCTGTTGTCAGTTAGCTAGCTAATGCAAGCAGTATAGTTTTCAAAGAATTTTCTCTCCTAAGATTGTGCCTTCACTTCTATATAAGTAGTCTTTATTCAATATCAAGTGTCAAACATTTTACAAAAAAAAAAAAGTACAATTTCAACACAAATTATGTATTTCATTGTTCTCAATAAATTTCAAACAATCTCATAGTTTTCAAAATAACCTGTGGAAGTTCCATGGTTATTGCTTAGAGTGGCTAACTGGCTTCCGTGCCAGTGGCATGTAGGAGGCACCATTCGAGCGGGATCGTTACCAGCATTGCCTTACTGGCACCGGTGCCGTTGGCATGTGTAAGAAATTCGAGCGAGGTTGTTGCCAGTACTGACTGACTGGCTCCCGTGCTGGTGGCACGTAAGAGCACCCACTACGCTCTCGGAGTGGTTAGCGTTAGGAAGGGCATCCAGCTTTAGAAACTCTGCCAGATCAGATTGGAGCCTGGTGCAGCCATCTGGTTCACCAGCCCACAGTCAAACCATCCAACTCATGCTTGCATGGAAAGCAGACGTCAAATAACGATGATGATGGTGATGATTTTGTACTACTCTTGAGTGTATTAGTGCCTTATTTACTATATATGGTTGAGTTCTTTGGTTATGTAGAATATCAGTATATTAAGTAATGTGCTGTATTCCTTGGAGCCAGAAGCAAATTCAAAATAAAATCATGTAGTTTCAGATTTACTCTGAATCCATTCGGCTTCAGTGATACTTGCTGGTGCCTTTCAGAAAGGAATGAATGTCAAAACATCTTCATTTTCTATTAAAGAATACATTACTTTTACTGTATTTTCCAGCATACAAATTGATGTAGTACCGTATTTCAACGTGTATAAGGAACCCCCTAATTTTGGGGGGCTTAAAATTTGGACAAAAGGTTTTGTAAGGGATTATAATAATACTATGTATCAGAAACTCCCATTTTTTTAACCTAATTTTTGACAAAAGAGGGTTCCTTATACACATTAAAATACACTATATAGTGTAAACATTCAAACATTGTCACTATCTTTCTAAATCCTGCTGTATTTCACATGGACTCTTTGGGTCCTCCAAACTGGTGTTTAAGTTGACCTACCTTTTTTCTCCTCTCTATAAATTTTAGTCTGAAAAATTCAACTTCTATTCTCTTTCTCTTTTACTTGTTTCAGTCATTTGAGTGCGACCATGCTGGAGCACCGCCTTTAGTCGAGCAAATCGACCCCGAGACTTATTCTTTGTAAGCCCAGTACTTATTCTATCGGTCTTTTTTGCCGAACCGCTAAGTGACGGGGACGTAAACACACCAGCATCGGTTGTCAAGCAATGCTGGGGGAGAAACACACACACACACATATATATATATATATATATATATACATATATACGACAGGCTTCTTTTCAGTTTCCGTCTACCAAATCCACTCACAAGGCATTGGTCAGCCCGGAGCTATAGCAGAAGACACTTGCCCAAGATGCCACGCAGTGGGACTGAACCCGGAACCATGTGGTTGGTTAGCAAGCTACTTACCACACAGCCACTCCTGCGCCTGAAAATACAATAATTCTGTTTGAAGAACCAATGTGTTAGTCAAGTTCTAGTGTTGATTTAATCAACTATACCCTATCTCTAAGTTCAAGCCCTTAAAATCCATGTTACTTGTCTTTTCAGTTAATTTGAATCTGCAGCTATTAATGGAAGTTGCACCTGGGAGACTAGACCAATCAACTGTTTTGTCATCATTGGAATAAGATTGATCCTTTATTTCCCAACTTGGGTCTATAAAATATTTTGTGCATTGTAGAAATAAAAGTAATTTATTGCATATAAATTTTAAAAACAAAATCTTACAATTTTTTTTTAAATACAATTTTTAATAATATTTAATTATAAAAATATAATAGATTTAAAAAAAAAAAACATTGAATGGCTATGAGGGTCCAGTAAAGTAAAATAAGGAATAAAAGGGTCCGCAAGCAAAAAAATGGTGGAAAACCACTGGTTTAAATAGTCAGCTTTTCCATTTGTAACAGCACAAATATGCCACTGAGATTGCATTCTAGTCTTTCAAAAGTGGTTGTGGATCAAGATTTGCAGTCCCATGTTTGATTTGGAAGTGCCTCAAGATCACATCCCAACTGCTGGACCTTCTCTCTTCAGCCCCACCAGATACTTCCATCACCAGACTTCTATTTCTTCCAACCACATACAATTATTTGGCATCATCATCATCATCGTTTAATGTCCGTTTTCCATGCTGGCATGGATTGCACGGTTTGACTGAGGTCTGGAGAGCTAGAAGGTTGCTCCAATCTGATCTGGCAATGTTTCGACAGCTGGATGCCCTTCCTAATGCCAACCACACTGAGAGTGTAGTGGATGCTTTTCATGTGCCACCAGCACAGGAGCAAGCAACAACTAATGTACATCATTGTTTAACCCTTTCATTACTGTATTTCTGTTGAGATAATCTGTTTCTTTCAATTAATATAAACTAGCAGTATCGCCCGGCGTTGCTTGGTTTGTAAGGGAAATAACTATATAAGCATTTTTAGAGATGTAAAGTATAATAGCCATCTCAATATGGCTAACCACAAAGGGGGGGGTGTTACTGTAGCTTTTTACGTTCTGAGATTTAATAATACATTTTTAGAGAGTTACTTCCCTTATATAATAGCAAAAAAATGCATAAAAATGGGGAAAATTGATGGTAAATTTTTTTTTAAATCATAGACTCATCGATATGAATCACGACTATAAGATATCCAGTTTTGGTTAAACTGCACTGCAAAATGTGGGAGTAGTTAGGAATCTAAATCATAGGAGACAGACAGCACACAACTTCACTTTTATATATAAAGATATAACAAAGAATTTAGTAAAATAACTTAGTTTTCATTAAGCTTGTGTTAGGAACATAAATTGTGACTGAGGCTTGATGAGCTATTATTGAAGGTGGCGAGCTGGCAGGCACATTGGCATGCCAGGCGAAATGCTTAGTGGTATTTCGTCTGAATAAATAACAGTTGGCAGAAACGTCAGCTTGCCGGGTGAAATGCTTAGCGGTATTTCGTCTACTACTATGTTTTCAGTTCAAATTCCGCCAAGGTCGACTTTGCCTTTCAACTTTTCGGGGTCGATTTAAATAAGTACCAGTTACGCACTGGGGTCGATATAATCGACTTAATCAGTTTGTCTCCTCTGTGTGTAGCCCCTTGTGGGCAGTAAAGAAATCAGAAACATTGGCATGCTGGGCTAAATGCTTAGTGGTATTTCGTCTGTCTAACTTTGCATTTCATTCTTTCAGTTGTGTACTGGCGTCGCTCTAATCGTCTGGCCTCCTCCCCAAAAATTTCAGGCATTGTGCTTAGAGTAGAAAAGATTATTATAGGCTAAGTTTTCAATACTTACTTTAACACTACGAAATACCACCACCATCACTGTCCATCAGGAAGACATAGGATGACTTTCAAGGGAAAGTTTGGGGAAGGAAAAGTGCAACTAATATACCAGAAAACGTGGCAAATCACATACCCAACTCTCTATCTGTATATTTATAGAACTGAGAACGTGTGTGTGTGTAAACCTGCAGAACTTCTGAAGTTTGCAACTGATTTTTGTCCAAACAGGAACATACATTACTTAGGTTTTAGACCTAAAATTTTTCACATAATGAACAACTGCACCACTGGGAGCAGAAAACTCACTTTCTTGGGGTAGATACAACTACTATGGGGAAGGGTGGTAACTCTTTGCAGAAATTGATTGTCCCCCTTACGTTTGTATATTTTGTGTCATTATGCCAAAATTTGTTTCAACATGCTAATTTACATGCTTTCATACTTTTGGAATCAATAAATTAAGTGCTAATTGAGCATTAGGGCCGATGTCATCATCATCCTCATCGTTTAACGTCTGCTTTCCATGCTAGCATGGGTTGGATGATTTGACTGGGGACTGGTGAACTAAGTGACTGCACCAGACTCCAATCTGATCTGGCAGAGTTTCTATAGCTGGATGCCCTTCCTAATGCCAACCACTCCGAGAGTGTATAGTGGGTGCTTTTACATGCCACTGGCACAAGGGCCAATAAGGCGGTAATGGTGACAGCCACGCTCAAATGGGGTTTTTTTTATGTGCCACCTGCACAGGGAGCCAGTCCAGCGGTACTGGCAACAACTTCACTCGAATGTTGTTTTTCATGTGCCAGTAAGGTGACACTGGTAATGATAGTGCTTAAATGGTGCTTTTCATGTGCCACCAGCGCAGGGACCAGTCAGGCTGTACTGGCAACAACCTCACTCGAATGTTGTTTTTTATGTGCCACTGGCACGGGAGCCAGTCAGCGGCCCTGGTAACGATCACACTCGGATGGTACTTTTAATGTTCCACTGGCACAGGTGCCAGTCAGGTGGTGCTGTCATCGGCCACATCAGCGAATTTGATTCCTCCAGAATTGCTGGATTTACACTAAAATTTGAAACCAATACTAATTTTGTGCCTGGAACACAACAAAAAGTTCTGATATCTCTCTTTTACTTGTTTCAGTCATTTGACTGCAGCCATGCTGGAGCACCGCCTTTAGTTGAGCAAATCGACCCCAGGAATTATTCTTTGTAAGCCCAGTACTTATTCTATCGGCCTCTTTTTGCCAAACCGCTAAGTGACGGGGACGTAAACACACCAGCAGTGGTTGTCAAGCAATGCTAGGGGGACAAACACAGACACACAAACATATACACACACACATCATCATCGTTTAGCATCCGCTTTCCATGCTGGCATGGGCTGTACGGTTCAACTGGGGTCTGGGAAGCCAGATATATATATGCATACACACACACACACACAATTCTGTACTCAAGCAAGCTAAAGTACACGAAAGAGTCGGTGGTGAGGAACAGCCCTGTAAGAATGCCAAACTTTAAACTTTAAAAATGACGTTGATCACATATATATATATATGTATATATACATACATACATACGACGGGCTTCTTTTAGTTTCCGTCTACCAAATCCACTCACAAGGCTTTGGTCGGCCCGAAGCTATAGCAGAAGACACTTGCCTAGAGTGCCATGCAGTGGGACTAAACCCGGAACCATGTGGTTGGTAAGCAAGTTACTTACCTCACAGACACTCCTGTGCCTTAGTCGAATTATCCCATCATTTACTCCACAGATGGAGTATAAAATTATTTTGGTGGGAAGTCAATATAGTCGGGAATTTAATGACCATAAATACACCAAACAGGCTTCTAATTTCCACCTACATTACAGTTCTTGAAGTAATAACAATACTTTCAAAAGTTGTGCTTAGACATTCTTTATGCTGAAAGACCAGTTCTCAGAACTCAACAAAGAGCCAAAGATAAGAGCAGTGAACGAAATACTTTGCAGCATTCATTTACCTTACTTTGGTGAAGGTGCATGGCTTAGTGGTCGAGGTATTTGGCTCATGATTCTAAGGTCGTGGGTTCAATTCCCTGGGGTGTGTTGTGTCCTTGAGCAAGACCCTTTATTTTACGTTGCTCCAGTCCACTCAGCTGGCAAAAATGAGAAGTACCTGTAATTTGAAATGACCGCCTTTGCCACATTCTGTGCCATGCGGAATCTCTCTAAGAACATGAAAGGTATGTGTCTGTGGAGCACTCAGCCATCTGTTTGTTAATTTCACCAACAGGCTGTGCCGTTAATCAGATCAATTGGAACCCTTCATCATAACTGATGGAGTACCAGATTTTTTTACATTGCTTTAAGTTCTAAATCAGTGTCTGACAGCCTTAAAAGCTACCGAGAGCTTTTTGGTCTGTTCAAAAATCACATATCCACCCCCCCCCCCCACTTTTTCATGAGGGGTTATGGCCTGGAATCCTCCAAATAGACGCATGACATGTCACTTACTCTTTTACTTATTTCAGTCATTTGACTGCGGCCATGCTTGATTACTGCCTTTTAGTCAAGCAAATTGACCCCAGAACTTATTCTTTGTAAGCCTAGTACTTATTCTATCAGTATCTTTTGCCGAACCGTTAAGTTACGGGGGACATAAACACGCCAGCATCGGTTGTCAAGCGATGTTGGGGGTACAAACACCGACACACTGTATACATATATACAATGGGCTTCTTTCAGTTTCCGTCTACCAAATCCACTCACAAGGCTTTGGTCGGCCCGAGACTATAGTAGAAGACACTTGCCCAGAGTGCCACGCAGTGGGACTGAACCCGGAACCATGTGATTGGTAAGCAAGCTACTTACCTCACAGCCACTCCTGCGCCTTAGTCGAATTATCCCATCATTTACTCCACAGATGTTTTGTCGATGGTGCACTTCCCCATAGCACATTTCAACTTAACTGTAACATATAGGTGCAGGCATGGCTGCGTGGTAACAAGCTTGCTTCTTAACCACATAGTAGATGGAAACTGAAAAAAGCCTATTATATATATATGTTTGACCCCCCCCCCCCCATCACCTGATAACCTATGTTGGTGTGTTTATGCTCCTGTAACTTAGCAGTTCAGCAAAAGAGACCAATAGAATAAGTACTAGGCTTGCAAAGAATAAGTCCTGGCATTGATTTGTTCAACCAAAGGCGGTGCTCCAGCATGGTCGTGGTCAAAATGACTGAAACCTATAAAAGAATATAAACTATACCATTTTAACCCTTAGCAACACCGGGTATCTCTGCTAGTAAATATATAAATTTTACTAATTTCTTATTTTGAAAGACAGTTTAGCACATTTTTCATTTTGGTATGATTTCTGTTGTTAGTTTTTTGTTAAATCAATTTGAAACCAGTCTCATCCCTTGATCTTTTGCCTTCTGAGCTGAGTTTTTGATTTATTAGTGACTTTTTACTTTTAGAAAAACCAAGATTTCTGTTGGGGGTTTTTTTTTTTTTAACACTTATCTTTTACTCGTTTCAGCCATTAGACTCTGGTCAGGCTGGGGGCACCGTTTTGAATTTTCAATCAAATGAATCGACCCCCCCGTATTTTTTTTTAAGCTTGGAATTTATTCTACTGGTTGTTTGTCAAACCACTGAGTTGCAGGGATGTAAATACACTGACACCAGTTGTCAACTGGTGGAGGACGACAAACAGATATATATATACAACAAGCTTCCTTCAGTTTCCATCTGCCAAATCCATTTACAAGACTGATATTGCACATCTGGGAAAGCATACTGGCTTCATTTCTTTCAAGCTTACACATGTCCTAAGCCGTCATAGCCCATGTTTCACTGCCATGTAGCACAGCAGTTCACACGCAGGCATCATACAATCTGCCTTTCACTCTGGGGGAGATGCCCCTTGTTCTAAGCAAAGGTAGGAGCTTTCTGAACTTTGCCCAGCCTAATCTTATTCTCACAGCTATGCTCTCAGAGTATCCACCTCCACTACTAACTTGGTCACCTAGATAACGAAAGCTATCAACTACTTCTAGCTTTTGGCAGTTGATGGAGTCTATTTTCTGTGTTTATTGTATCGGTAGATAGAAACTGTTTCTGTTTTATCCTTACTATTGCAGTCAACTTCACTCTTAATCCCACTCTGGGGTTTACGTAACTCTCTTTCACTTGTTTCAGTCATTTGACTGTGGCCATGCTGGAGCACCGCCTTTAGTCGAGCAAATCGACCCCAGGACTTATTCTTTGGAAGCCTAGTACTTATTCTATTGGTCTCTTTTGCCGAACCGCTAAGTAACGGGAACGTAAACACACCAGCATCAGTTGTTAAGTGATGTTGGGTGGGGACAAACACAGACACACAAACATATACACAGACATATATATACATATATATGACGGGCTTCTTTCAAATTTACTTACAAGGCTTTAGTCGGCCCGAGGCTATAGTAGAAGACACTTGCCCAAGGTGCCACGCAGCGGGACTGAACCCAGTACCATGTGGTTGGTAAGCAAGCTACTTACCACACAGCCACTCCTACGCCTATAGTAGTAACAATTTCAGTCATATATTAGTGTCAGTGTGTCTACCTAGCTCATACATTGTGTTATACTAACATAGAGGGTATGTGATGAACTCCCAGGGTGTCCTTGTAACCATCATTTCATTGTGTAGCCTTAGCTATATTACTTTCATTATAAGGTATACTAGCCACCTAAATATGGCTAACCACTAAGGGTGGGTGTTACTGTAGCTTTTAGCCCCTGGAGATCATCGTCTCCAGCTGGCTTTAGGCACACTTTCTGTGCCCTTATGGTATTTGCAAAGGGAGGTCATACCTCTCTCGTCAACCTAAGTGATACGCACGGACTGCAGTTTCTAGGTGTTTGCCTGTCTTCGGCATACGGCAATCACTGGTTTTCGATGAAGGGAGACCTGTTTGCAAATACTTATTTATTGTTTTTCCAGTAACTTCCGTCACTGATTTCGAAAAACGTTCGGAGATTTATTATTGCTTTCATTATAAATATACTTTAAAGAAGCATACACATCACATAATCTCGTATCATCTCCACAAACTGAATTTTAAGTCAGAAACTAGTGGGAGGGATCCATATTGACAAAATATTTATTCATAAAATCTGAATGATTGCCATGCAAAAGAATAGAATATTGGTGAACGACATATATTTGGGACGTATAAAAGATGCATGTGTGTCAACCTCTGCGGATAGATAATTATAACTTCACTGACTGTAATTTTGAAGTTTTGCTCGGCTTGTCTGTTTTGTTCAATCCTATGAATAAACTACATACCCAGTGAGAGTTTGGTATTCGTTGGCAATGAATTTATAGTTATTAGAATTTACATTTGTATCGAGTTCTTCATTCAGTCATGATTCAATAGTTGTATGTATCTATAAAAAAAAACCCTTCAGCTTTAAACACACACACACACATACCGCTAAAGGATTTGGCTTATGCTGATGACAATGCACTGATCAATGAAATGATGGCAATTAGCTGCTGAAAATGAATTACATTGTGTTGAACATGCAGCAAAGCTAGTTGGTTTACATCTTAATGCTAGCAAAACAGAAATTGTTAACAGATGGAATCTATGATGATTATCAACTAAAAATCCTTAACTGTCCAATCATTAATCAGGTGGTGCAATTTTATGCTGGTACCACATAAAAAGTGCCAAGTCCACTCTGTAAAGTGGGGCGGCGAGCTGGCAGAAACATTAGCACGCCGGGCTAAATGAATAGCCATATTTTGACTGCCGCTACGTTCTGAGTTCAAATTCCGCCAAGGTCGACTTTGCCTTTCATCCTTTCTGGGTCGATAAATTAAGTACCAGTTACATACTGGGGTCGATGTAATCGACTTAATCTGTTTGTCTGTCCTTGTTTGTCCTCTCTGTGTTTAGCCCCTTGTGGGAAGTAGCCATAGACAGCATGCCAAAAGAGACAACTGGAGCCTGGTGCAACTCTCTGGCTTGCCAGCTCCTGTCAGATTGTCCAACATATTCCAGTATGGAAAACAAGGAAGGTAAATGATGATGACAATGAGGCAGTAATGTCCCAAAAAGTAAGGATGATTTAATGTGAGGAAAGAACTGGCATGGGTTGCAATAAATAAGAGAAAATATGGAAGCCTAACATGGACAGAAAAATGAAATTTAAATTTTTCAGGGCATGTATCATGCTTCCTGAGATTCGCCAACACTACACCTGATTTTCTCCCCTCCAAAAGCATGTATCTGACTCACACTGTTCACTTTCCAGACATTTGTACATTACTGCATATAATTTATACGCACTTTTTGACAAGTTGTGGTGCACCTGAGCACTGTATACAATAATTTCATTATTATTATAACTCAGAAACTTGGACCATAACTCAAAGCCTAAAAATAAAAATAGATTATATAAGCTATTGAGAAGAATTTTTAACACCAACCGGAAAGATCATATAATCAACAAAGAGCTATATGAAGGCCTGCCATGGCTGTCAGCTACTATTTGGCAGAGATTATGCTTTGCTTGCCATTCACTACAGAGATGGGGACCAAATGGTTTTTGAGATTTTATTTTGGTCACCATCAGTATGTAGGCAGCACAGAGGAGCAGGAATGGAGATCTTTCCAAAAATGCTCAGAGAGGATATTTAACATCCACTTTCCATGTTGGCATGGGTCGGATGAAATTAGTTGAGGCAGATTTTCTACTGCTAGATGCCCTTTTTTTGTCACCAACCTGAACCCGTTTCCAAGCAAGGTCATATCCCCTCATGTAAGCATGTGTCATTGTTATACAAGAGGTGTCATTCCTTTCCAGTCTTCCAAATATCTTGCAATGTCTCAAGGCAAGGAGACCTTAACACACAAACATGCAGACAGACCTACATATGCACAAAGGGCTTCTTTCACTTTCAGTTTTCGTCTCCCAAATCCACATATAAAGGTTCTTTATTTGAATATTTGCACTAAGGCTTATATCACCCATGTGGATCTGACAAGGTCAACATGGATACAGCTATAGAACAAATTTCAATATATGTAAACCCTGTATAATATAATCTATAGAATACTTTAGTGAACATGGTCCTCTTTGTTTTTTTTCCCGAAGCGCATCCCAAATCATAAACACATCATTTAACGTCTGTTCTCCATGCGAGCACGAGTTGGACAGTTCGACCGGGGTCTGGGAAACCAGGAGGCTGCACCAGGCTCCAGTCTGATTTGGCAGTGCTTCTACAGCTGGATGCCCTTCCTAACGCCAACCACTCCGTGAGTGCAGTGGGTGCTTTTTACGTGCCACAATCGGTTGGTGCTTTTTACGTGCCACCGGCACGGAAGCCAATATTAGCCACATTTGGATGGTGCTTTTTACATGCTACCAGCACAGGTATCACAACTACAATTTCCATTTGATTTTTTGATGTTGATGTACTTGACTCAATAGGTCAATCCTTAAAGATGTTTCACTGCTGTGGTGTTGGGACCTCAGCACTGAAATATTCCAAGTGCAACTGGAAGCTTAAAAACTACAATGGGGAAATGTACAAAGGGAACAAATAATATAAACTTGTGGTCATCATAATTTCTCCGTTTGCTGTGTATGTAGGTGGATGTATGTGTAAGATTTCTGTAAATATATAAGTATGAATTATGGAGTGCAAAAAGTGATATATTTACAAGATTAAGCAGTTGGTATTATTTCTGTAAAAATACAAATTCGTTCGGTAAAATAGAATTTTTGTAAAACAATGACAACCTGTTATCGAATGAATTGCTATTTCAATTTGAAGAATTCCTGAGAAATATTCTATGATATATAATATATATAAGACGTTAAAAACAATTTGGGGGAAAAAAAAAAGAAATTTCTTCAAAATTAGTTATGTTCTGCAGATAATTACAATGTTGTTAATTGGTGGGATATTAGATTATCTGCTTATCATTTTTAATATAATCTCTCTCTCTCAAGCACACACACCCATACATACACATACATGCTCAAATATATTTATACACACACACATGCATGCACTATATATATATATATATATGCATACATAAGGCGGCGAGCTGGCAGAAACATTAGCACACTGGGCGAAATGCGTAGCCGTATTTCGTCTGCCGTTACGTTCTGAGTTCAAATTCAACCGAGGTCGACTTTGCCTTTCATCCTTTCGGGGTCGATAAATTAAGTACCAGTTACGCACTGGGGTTGATGTAATCGACTTAATCCATTTGTCTGTCCTTCTTTGTCCCCTCTGTGTTTAGCCCCTTGTGGGTAGTAAAGAAATATATATCATCATCATCGTTTAGCATCCGCTTTCCATGCTGGCATGGGTTGGACGGTTCAACTGGAGTCTGGGAAGCCAGATATATATATGCATACACACACACACACACAATTCTGTACTCAAGCAAGCTAAAGTACACGAAAGAGTCGGTGGTGAGGAACAGCCCTCTAAAAATGGCAAACTTTAATAATGACGTTGATCAATTCTGTTTTCTGTGGCAGAGTATGGCATGGGTTTAACTTTTGAAGTTGGTGAAAGAGTCGATGAAGAAGACGGCCGAGAACGGGTCATGTATGAACTGTTGCTGTATCTGGAGTTAGAATTGGCCAGTTTCTGAGAGGGAGGCGGGGACTGAGGTGAGTGATGAGGATAGAACTGCTGTGGATACGATGTGACACTTGGATGCTTCTCAGTATATGGCTGTGATGATTGTTTCTGCTGTGTTGGTGGTGGCGGTCTGGAGAGACTGTTTCTAGGCTGGTGAGCCTGTTGTGAAGTCCTTGCTGGCTCGTGCTCCAATGAAGAATTTGGCTGTTTGGGAGGATATTGTCTTCTAGGAGATGTACTTTCCAGTTTCCGCCATACAACCTAAAATATACAAACACAAACACTGAGAAATCATTAAATAGACAAGAGAGCCTGTTGAGGCAAGTGAAATCAATAATCAAATTCGATGACTGGCGTCCATGCTAGCAGGGTGCAAAGAGCACCATACGAGTGTGACCATTGACAGAGCAGCTAACCAGCTTCCGTGCCAGTGGCACTTAAAAGGCGCCATTCAATCGTGATCGTTATCAGCGTTGCCTTAAAGAGCACCATCTGAGCATGATCGTTGCCAGAGTGGCTATCTGTACTCCGTGCCAGTAGCACGTAAAAGACACCATTCGAGTGTGATCGTTACCAGCATTGCCTTACTGGCACCTGTGCAGGTGGCATGTGTAAAAGATTCGAGCGAGGTCGCTGCCAGTATCACCTGACTGACCCCCGTTCCGGTGGCACGTAAAAGCACCCACTACACTCTCGGAGTGGTTAGCGCTAGGAAGGGCATTCAGCTGTAGAAACTCTGGCCAGATCAAGATTGGAGCCTGGTGCAGCCATCTGGTTTGCCAGCCCTCAGTCATTCGTCCAACCCATGCTAGCATGGAAAGCGGACGTTAAATGATGATAATGATGAGAGCCTCCCCTATGTAATTCCATGACTCACTTTTTTTTTTTTAACAGCTTCGATCAGAAAGAGCACTCGATGGCTTTGGTTGACCCAAGATTAAAGTAGAAGATACTTCATCATCATCATTGTTTGACCGTGGTCGAGACTTTCATAGTCTTTTCAAATGGCTAATAATGTGTGCACGCGACACTACTACACACATTGGAAAGCATTGTACAACCAAGCACTAAAGAAGATCTTTCCTCCTCCATGTAACAAAGCTGTTCCCGCTGGACGTCAACCCAGTATTTCTAAGCTACGGACCGAGTGATTTATTGTAAGGTTATCTCCCTAGATAGATTGCCTTCACTACAGCTAAGGAGCCCTTTCTACCCCAGTATTAAATGCCACACTGTAGGGATGAATTTGAAACCACATACATGAAAAGCATTTAAACCGGCCATATCCGGCCAAAAGTATTCTCCCTGCTTTATAGTCAAACTGGCCAGATCTGGTCTCTCACACCAACCCTACGATATCATTTTAAATATTAACAGCTACCTCATCAAAATCTCATCGCTTTGGCAGAATAATGCAAACAGTATAGGGTTAAACCAGCCACATCAGGCCCAGATTTCTACTTGTTTTATGTTGAAACTTGCCCTACAGTGTCATTCTAAAAATATAAAAATCACTTCATTGAAATCTTCAAACTATGAGATACTCTTTACTCTTTTACTTGTTTCAGTCACTTGACTGTGGCCATGCTGGAGCACCGCCTTTTAGTCGAGTAAATCGACCCCAGAACTTATTCTTTGTAAGCCTAGTACTTATTCTATTAGTCTCTTTTGCTGAACTGCTAAGTTACGGAGACATAAACACACCACTATCGGTTGTCAAGCAATGCTAGGGGGATAAACACAGATACACAAACATATACACACACACACATATATATATATATATACGACGGGCTTCTTCCAGTTTCCGTCTACCAAATCCACTCACAAGGCTTTGGTCAGCCAGAGGCTATGGTAGAAGACACTTGCCCAAGGCACCATGCAGTGGGACTGAACCTGGAACCATGTGGTTGTTAAGCTAGCTACTTACCACACAGCCACTCCTGTGCCATGATCTGAATGCAAAAGGGTTAAACCACATGGCCATGTTTGTGCTCATATGAAATAACAGCCAGATTTCCTTCAAATCCCACTCTACCTATTTCTTTACAACCCAGAAGGGGCTAAACACAGAGGGGACAAACAAGGACAGACAAACGGATTAAGTTGAATATATCGATCCCAGTGCAAAACTGGTACTTATTTAATTGACCCCGAAAGGATGAAAGGCAAAGTTGACCTCAGCGGAATTTGAACTCAGAACGCAAACGGTGGAAGAAATACCACAAAGCATTTTGCCCGGCGTGCTAACGATTCTGCCAGCTCTCCGCCTTATAAAAATCCCACTCTACCTACTTAGAAGAAGATACATTGGAGAACATGTTCCTGTGTACACTTGCTGAAAGGACAGGATGATCATGGACGGACTGCCTTTGATCAGAGCGAGCCTATGAATGAACAACATCATTATAAACAGAAAAGAATGTACCATGTATCGAAGCATTCAGGATTGAGTCATCAAGTAGAAAAACAGGTTTGTAATTTTACTTTATATTTTAACCCTTCAGTATTCAGATCTCTTTGTCAAATGTAATGCTTATTCACTCAAATTGTTTTGAATTAATCCTGTTTTATCTTGTAGCTTTGAGATTTCAATGAAGTTATTGTGTGTATATATATATATATATATACATATGAGATTAATTCCGAAATTGATTCAATATAGAAATAACGAACTTTTTTAAAAAATTCTATCGGCCGGCTTCCCCGATTTCAGTTCTTAGTGTTTTTTCTGTAGCGAATAAATAATATGTGGAAATTGACGATTTAAAAGTCTGCTATCAGCACATTGGCATTGAAATAATTTTCTTTTGCCCTTGTTTATAAGTTGTTTATAATTTTAACCGTAAAGGTATGTTAATATGCTGCCATATTTTTTGATGAAAAAAAACCAAAAAACTTCATCCTATATTAGTAGTATATATATATATATATAGTATTCAAACTAGTTGCTTCGATTCTCTCTCTCTCTCTCTCTCTCTCTCTCGTGTTTCCGTCCCCTTCCCTAATTCCCTTATAAAAGCCAGCGTGCGATCGTATCTGATCCCTATTCACTCGCTACACCTTCAGAGAAAACACAGACTTCCAAAAATGGCCAGCTAAGTCAATTTCATCCTGCTCTTTTCATATTTTTAAGCGTTTTGTTTGGATAGCTTGATCTGTTCTCCCTTCGTTCCCCTATTCTCTAAACATGGCGACTTCACGCATTGCATTTTTAAAGTTTATTTTCCTTCAGGGCCATCTTCGATGTTTATCCATTCTCCTCCGAAATATGCCCCCTCGTCTCTTACCGTATTTTTTTCATTATTTATCCATTCTCATTCTCTACCGTATTTTTTCATTATTTATCTATTTCCATTCTCTACCGTATTTTTTATTATTTATCTATTTTCATTCTCTCTCTGGCTTTCATTCAGTCATTTATCTAATTAATTATTTTTCCCCCTCAAATATAGTATTCAAACTAGTTGCTTCGATTCTCTCTCTCTCTCTCTCTCTCGTGTTTCCGTCCCCTTCCCTAATTCCCTTATAAAAGCCAGCGTGCGATCGTATCTGATCCCTATTCACTCGCTACACCTTCAGAGAAAACACAGACTTCCAAAAATGGCCAGCTAAGTCAATTTCATCCTGCTCTTTTCATATTTTTAAGCGTTTTGTTTGGATAGCTTGATCTGTTCTCCCTTCGTTCCCCTATTCTCTAAACATGGCGACTTCACGCATTGCATTTTTAAAGTTTATTTTCCTTCAGGGCCATCTTCGATGTTTATCCATTCTCCTCCGAAATATGCCCCCTCGTCTCTTACCGTATTTTTTTCATTATTTATCTATTCTCATTCTCTACCGTATTTTTTCATTATTTATCTATTTCCATTCTCTACCGTATTTTTTATTATTTATCTATTTTCATTCTCTCTCTGGCTTTCATTCAGTCATTTATCTAATTAATTATTTTTCCCCCTCAAATATAGTATTCAAACTAGTTGCTTCGATTCGATCTCTCTCTCTCTCTCTCTCTCTCTCGTGTTTCCGTCCCCTTCCCTAATTCCCTTATAAAAGCCAGCGTGCGATCGTATCTGATCCCTATTCACTCGCTACACACCTTCAGAGAAAACACAGACTTCCAAAAATGGCCAGCTAAGTCAATTTCATCCTGCTCTTTTCATATTTTTAAGCGTTTTGTTTGGATAGCTTGATCTGTTCTCCCTTCGTTCCCCTATTCTCTAAACATGGCGACTTCACGCATTGCATTTTTAAAGTTTATTTTCCTTCAGGGCCATCTTCGATGTTTATCCATTCTCCTCCGAAATATGCCCCCTCGTCTCTTACCGTATTTTTTTCATTATTTATCTATTCTCATTCTCTACCGTATTTTTTCATTATTTATCTATTTCCATTCTCTACCGTATTTTTTATTATTTATCTATTTTCATTCTCTCTCTGGCTTTCATTCAGTCATTTATCTAATTAATTATTTTTCCCCCTCAAATATAGTATTCAAACTAGTTGCTTCGATTCTCTCTCTCTCTCTCTCTCTCTCTCTCGTGTTTCCGTCCCCTTCCCTAATTCCCTTATAAAAGCCAGCGTGCGATCGTATCTGATCCCTATTCACTCGCTACACCTTCAGAGAAAACACAGACTTCCAAAAATGGCCAGCTAAGTCAATTTCATCCTGCTCTTTTCATATTTTTAAGCGTTTTGTTTGGATAGCTTGATCTGTTCTCCCTTCGTTCCCCTATTCTCTAAACATGGCGACTTCACGCATTGCATTTTTAAAGTTTATTTTCCTTCAGGGCCATCTTCGATGTTTATCCATTCTCCTCCGAAATATGCCCCCTCGTCTCTTACCGTATTTTTTTCATTATTTATCTATTCTCATTCTCTACTCTACCGTATTTTTTCATTATTTATCTATTTCCATTCTCTACCGTATTTTTTATTATTTATCTATTTTCATTCTCTCTCTGGCTTTCATTCAGTCATTTATCTAATTAATTATTTTTCCCCCTCAAATATAGTATTCAAACTAGTTGCTTCGATTTTGTCGCCCGCCCTCCCACCCCCACCACCAATACCGGAAGTTTCTACCCTAATACCGGAAACTACCCCCTCCCCCACTAGCACCTATGTAGGGTTTATCTGAACATATAGCGCAAAAATTGTGAAAAGTATGCAGGTTGTAGTCTAGAGTTTCCATATGAAATCTGCCAAATGCAAGCTTTCTTTTCAGGTACATGACTCTGCTGTCCCTCGTCCCAGGGTCTCTGATGCCCACACCTCCCAAACCCTCAGAGTTGGCACGCTCAACGTTGGCACATTGAAAGGTAGGTCTGGAGAGATTGTAGAGCTGCTTGAACGGAGACGTGTGGATGTATGCTGTATCCAGGAAGTAAGGTGGAGAGGAGGTTCTGCTAGGCTCCTCACGGGCAAGGAACACAGGTACAAGATTTTCTGGGCAGGGAACATTGACGGTGTCGGGGGCGTGGGTATACTTCTCGCGGAGAAATGGATAGGTAAGGTAATCGAGGTAGTCAGAATAAGTGACAGAGTAATTAAAATTAGATTAGTTCTTCACCATAGGACAGCTACCATCATCTCGGCATATGCCCCTCAACCAGGGCTACCGGAAGGACAAAAAGACCAATTCTATGACACCCTATTGCGGACTACCTCATTGACAAATGACAGTGACCTTCTCTTCGTGGCAGGTGATTTCAATGGACATGTTGGACGACATGTCAGGGGCTTCCATGGCATCCATGGAGGCCACGGTTTTGGCTCTCGAAATGAGGAGGGAACCAGGCTGCTGGAGTTCTGCGATGCAAATGACCTTATGGTCTGCAATACCCACTTCAGGAAACCCACCTCTCACCTAGTCACCTACCGTTCTGGCAGACACACCAGCCAGATTGACTACATCCTTGCCAGAAAAAGGGAAAGAGGGCTGATTATAAATGCCAAAACCTTCCCAGGCGAAGAATGTACTCCCCAACATAGATTAGTAGTTAGCGACTTCAGGATCAGAGCTAAATGGTCGCCCAGAAGAAGACCAGCTTGGAGGAGAAGGGTCTGGAAGCTTAAAGATCCTGCAAATGCACAGAGATTTAGAGACATACTACTCGAAGCCTCTGACGAAATAGAAGGGGATATAGCTTCACTTAATGTGGAAGACAACTGGAGATTCCTACGGGACAATCTGCTGACAGCCACTGACCAGATCTGTGGATGGAGCAAAGTACCATCTCGACCTAGAGTAACATGGTGGTGGAACACGGTGGTTGACGGGGCTATTAGACAAAAGAGACAGGCTTGGAAGGACTGGAAGAACGGTGGTAGCAGGGAATTGTATCAGACAGCCAAAAGGGAAGCTAGGAGACAGGTTTATATAGCCAGAGGGGAAGCGGATAAGAAAAAATTGCCAATGTTCTGAGCCGTGAGGATGAAAGACTTGAGGTATTTCGTGTTGCAAGACAGTGTGTGAGAGAGAATCGTGATGTGGTAGGAGAGAAGTGTGTTCGCATGGATGATGGTTCACTTGCGCTAAATGAGGATGCAAAGAGAGAGGTTTGGAGATGCCACTATGAAAGTTTGCTGAATAAAGAAAATGAATGGGATAAAGAGAGTCTGCCAAATGTTGACCCAACAGAGGGACCAGCTATCCGAGTTGATAGTTCCGTAGTAGCTAAGGCAGTTAGGAGCATGAAGACAGGGAAAGCCCCAGGCCCATCAGGAATTACTGCAGAGATGCTCAAAATATCTGGCAGTGTCGGCTATAACCTAGTCACCCGTATAGTCAACCAGGTGATACACGAAGGAGTCATACCCAATGACTGGTGTAGCAGCATACTAGTCAACTGCTACAAAGGTAAAGGTGATGCCCTGGATACAAATAATTACAGAGGTATCAAGCTGTTGGATCAGGTAATGAAGGTTACGGAGAGGGTCTTAGCCCAACTAATTAGAGAGAGAGTTAGTTTAGATGAGATGCAGTTTGGGTTGTCCCAGGGAAAAGCACCACTGATGCTATATTCCTGGTAAGGCAGCTGCAGGAGAAATACCTAGCCAAGGATAAGCCCCTGTACCTGGCTTTTGTTGACATGGAGAAAGCCTTTGATAGGGTCCCCCGATCCCTCATCTGGTGGTCAATGAGGAAACTAGGGATAGATGAATGGCTGGTGAGGGCTGTGCAAGCCATGTACAGAGATGCCGTAAGTAAGGTTAGAGTTGGCAACATGTACACAGAAGAATTCAAAGTAGAGGTTGGGGTCCACCAGGGTTCAGTACTCAGCCCCCTCCTATTTATCATAGTCCTCCAGGCAATAACGGAGGAATTCAAGACCGGTTGCCCCTGGGAGCTCCTCTATGCTGACGACCTCGCTCTAATCGCTGAGTCACTATCAGAACTGGAGGAGAAGTTCCAGGTGTGGAAGGAGGGTTTAGAATCGAGGGGCCTTAGAGTCAACCTAGCTAAAACCAAAGTACTAATAAGTAGAAAGGTAGAAAACCCACAAATATCATCAGGAAGATGGCCCTGTTCGATCTGTAGAAAAGGTGTAGGTAGAAACTCTATAAGATGTACCCAGTGTAAGCTATGGACACATAAGAGGTGCAGCAATGTCAAAGGTAGGCTAACTGGGAAGATAGTTTTTGTATGTGGCAGGTGCTCTGGAGCACTGACCTCCGAAAATCTGCAGAAAACAACTTCTGTCACTTTCCGGGGGGAAAAACTAGAAGTAGTTGATAGTTTCCGCTATCTAGGTGACCAAGTCAGTAGTGGGGGTGGGTGCGCTGAAAGTGTAACTGCTAGAATAAGAATAGCCTGGGCAAAGTTTAGGGAGCTCTTACCTCTGCTGGTGACTAAAGGCCTCTCGCTCAGAGTAAAAGGCAGACTGTATGATGCATGTGTACGAACAGCTATGCTACATGGCAGTGAAACATGGGCCGTGACTGCTGAGGACATGCGTAAGCTCGTGAGGAACGAAGCCAGTATGCTCCGATGGATGTGTAATGTCAGTGTACTTACTCGACAGAGCGTTAGTACCTTGAGAGAAATGTTGTACCTAAGAAGCATCAGTTGTTGTGTGCAAGAGAGACGATTGCGCTGGTATGGTCATGTGGCGAGAATGGATGAAGAGAGGTGTGTGAGAAAGTGCCAATCCCTAGCAGTTGAGGGAACCCGTGGAAGAGGTAGACCCAGGAAAACCTGGGACGAGGTGGTGAAGCACGACCTTCGGACGTTAGGTCTCACCATGGAAATGACTAGAGACCGAGACCTATGGAAGTATGCTGTGCGTGAGAAGACCCGGCAAGACTAGTGAAGCCATAATCCGTGGCCCCTACCTGGGACGTAGTCAGTCCACCTGTGCATACCTTCCTTCTTGTGACACTTGTGAAGACCTGTTGAGGCAAGTGAGAATCGAATCGAATCGTATCAAATCAAATCGAACCAAATCAAAATAGATGAACATCAATGGAATTTGTATCCTTGTGGTACCAGTGCCGGTGGCACATAAGAAAACCATCCGAACGTGACCGTAGCCAGTACCGCAATGACTGGCCTCCGTGCTGAGGGCACGTAACAAACACCATCCGAGCGTGGCCGTCCGCCAGCCTCGTCTAGCACCTGTGTCGGTGGCACATAAAAAACACCATCCGAGCGTGGCCGTCTGCCAGCCTCGTCTGGCACCTGTGTCGGTGGCACATAAAAAACACCATCCGAGCGTGGCCGTCTGCCAGCCTCGTCTGGCACCTGTGTCGGTGGCACATAAAAAACACCATCCGAGCGTGGCCGTCTGCCAGCCTCGTCTGGCACCTGTGTCGGTGGCACATAAAATCACCCACTACACTCTCGGAGTGGTTGGCGTTAGGAAGGGCATCCAGCTGTAGAAACACTGCCACATCTGACTGGCCTGGTGCAGCCTTCGGGCTTCCCAGACCCCAGTTGAACCGTCCAACCCATGCTAGCATGGAAAGCGGACGTTAAACGATGATGATGATGATGATGATGATATATAGAATGAATTGTGAGAAGCCATATCTAGCTGGTTTAAACATAAAACAAATAGAATGTTTGGGCCAGATATGTCCAGTTTAAATGTTAAAGGGTTAAACAGAAGAGAAAGGGCAGCATCCATAATTTTTCCAGAAACTCCAAGACTGGTGAGAGGCTGTTATCCTAAACCAGAATCTTGGCTCTATTGTTGGCAACAATGTGGTCTCTTAACCCTTTCAATATCAACTGGGCTGAAAGTACTTCTGGCTCTGTAGTACAAATGTTTTGTTTTCATAAGTTTTGAATTAAAATGTTCCACCAAACCTTAGTCACAATTTATGTTCCTAACATTTGCTTAATGATAATTAAGTTATTTCACTAAATTCTTCATTATACTTAAAGTAATTGGAAAATATAGAGCCTCTCAAAATAAATACAGTAACGAAAGGGTTAATGGCATCTAATAGCCACACAGGATGGTGGTGTTCAACCAGCCAACGAATTTAGCCTACCACACAAATTATAGAACACAGTTAAATATAAATTGTTTTAGGACAGTAAGTAATAAATATAGAGTTGGATAGTAGTTGTAGAGTGTATGGTAGGCTCTAGTAGTTGTAGAGCAGTGGTTCCCAAACTTTTTCGGGCTGCTGCCCCCTTGACACCCAGGCTACATTCCTAGTACCCTCAAACCATCGCAAACGTAGACCTCTTTCTGAAGCAAATTCAAAGCAACAGTCTTTTAAAAATAAAACTAACCTAACAAACCCATTATTTTGTTGTTTTTACATAAATTACTACTCAATTATAGCCCCACTTTTTACATAAATCACTACCCCATTATCACCCCACTTTTTACATAAATCGCTACCCCATTTTAGCCCCACTTTTTACATAAATCACTACCCCATTATCACCCTACTTTTTACATAAATTGCTATCCCATTATTGCCCCAAATATGTACTAGGGTCAATCTATTTGACTAAAACCTTTCAAAGCAGTGCTCCAGCATGACCACAGCTCAATGACTGAAACAAATAATAAAAACATGAAAGATAAAAAATATGGAAGACCTTACATTGCACATTTCTCGAACGATGGCCTTCTCATTATCACCAAGATCATTGTTGCTGTCAATGTTATTCATGGGAGATTCCAGTTGCTGATGAACTTCCAACACCTAACATCAAATAAACAGACAGATGAATATATATGAATGGATATATCAACAGGATAAGACTGCTGGAACGGCACCAGAGATTTTATCTTCATTACTAGGATAAAGTGTTGAGGGAGGAGTTTGTCTTACAAAGATAACTATTCAAAAAGGGAGCAAAGTCAAAGGTCCTTTCCTGAGTCATAGGCTCATAAGGCTGGTTTCCTCTGATTCTGTAGGTGTGAAAATTATTCCCCTGGATGGGATGCTTAGTCTGTCACAGGATTACTAATTTTTGCCAGCTGAGTGGACTGGGGCAACATAAAATGACTTGTTTAGTTGAAGAACCTGGTCTGTGGTGCAGAAATTATCCCTCTGGATATGATGCCAGTCTGTCAAAAGATGACTTGTTTTTACAAGGTCAATGAACCGGAGTAACAGGAAATGGAGTGTTTTGCTCAAGAATACAACACATCATCTGGTCCTGGAATCAAAACTACAATCTTACAACCATGAGTGTAACACCCTAAACCAGCGTTCCATGGGAAAGAGTTAGATAAGCTAACGCTAATTTCATGATCGTAATATTACCATACATGCATAACATATTATTGGTTATTGTAATATAGACATCATCCTATCTAAATTACTATGTTATTAAAACAACCATTGGGGATATATTTAGTGATATCTGTAATTAATGGACACTTTATATATATATATAGATATGCTGAGATCCCTTTGGTCATGACTAACTCCTGTGCAGGTGGCACATAAAAACACCATTTGAGCGTGGCTGTTGCCAGTACCGCCTGACTGGCCCTCGTGCTGGTGACATGTAAAAGCACCCACTACACTCTCGGAGTGGTCGGCATTAGGAAGGGCATCCAGCTGTAGAAACTTTGCCAGATCAAGATTGAAGCCTGGTGCAGCCATCTGGTTCGCCAGCCCACAGTCAAACTGTCCAACCCATGATAGCATGGAAAGTGGACGTTAAACGATGATGATGATGAAATGAGTATTGTACAGGGTTTTCTGTTTTCCATAACTGTATACCTACTTTTGCACCCCCACTGTATATCGTTAAGAAACCAGTTTGTATGTTCCTATTCAATGTCAAAGTAATAGTTTCAGAACTGTACTCTCTTTTACTTGTTTCAGTCATTTGACTGCGGCCATGCTGGAGCACTGCCTTTAGTCGAGCAACTCGACCCCGGGACTTATTCTTTTGTCAGCCCAGTACTTATTCCATCGGTCTCTTTCGCCGAACCGCTAAGTGACGGGGACGTAAACACACCAGCATCGGTTGTCAAGCAATGCTAGGGGGACAAACACAGACACATATATATATATATACGACAGGCTTCTTTCAGTTTCTGTCTACCAAATCCACTCACAAGGCATTGGTCGGCCCGGGGCTATAGCAGAAGAAGACACTTGCCCAAGGTGCCACGCAGTGGGATTGAACCCGGAACCATGTGGTTGGTAAGCAAGCTACTTACCACACAGCCACTCCTGCGCCTGTAGTATACTATGTAACATGGATGGATGGAAGCACTCCGTTGGTTACGACGACAAGGGTTCTGGTTGATCCAAATCAACGGAACAGCCTGCTCGTGAAATTAACGTGTAAGTGGCTGAGCACTCCACAGACACGTGCACCCTTAACGTAGTTCTCGGGGATATTCAGCGTGACACAGAGAGTGACAAGGCCGGCCCTTTGAAATACAGGTACAACAGAAACAGGAAGTAAGAGTGAGAGAAAGTTGTGGTGAAAGAGTACAGCAGGGATCACCACCATCCCCTGCCGGAGCATTGTGGAGCTTTTAGGTGTTTTCGCTCAATAAACACTCACAACGCCCGGTCTGGGAATCGAAACCACGATCCTATGACCGCAAGTCCGCTGCCCTAACCACTGGGCCATTGCGCCTCCACACTATGTAACAATAACTACCATCACCACGACCACCACCACTCTTGACTGATAAGGAGTATATTGTTGGATTACCTTCATAGCATGTGTAACAGCATCAGGTTGAGATGAAGAATTCGGTGGATGTGGACGAGGTGGCGCGTTCTGTTGTTTCTGTTCTGGTTGTTGTCGGAGATTTTGCTGATACTGTTGGGATTGTTGTTGCTGCTGATGGTATTTCTCTTGCTGTTGGTGGTAGTATTGTTGTTGTTGTTGTTGCTGTTGTTGAGGGTACTGCATAGTTCTGGGTGGGTTGGTAGTACTACCAATAGTGTTTGCAGGTTTGCTCCAGCTGGTCACCTGTATTGGGGGTTGAAAGAAAAGATAGTGGTAAAAAAAAGTAATATAACAGTAGTATTACGCATGTGGCTGTGTGGTAAGAGCTTACTTCCCAAACCGCATGGTTTTGAGTTCAGCCCCACTATGTAGAACTTAGGGCAAGTGCCTTCTATACAGCCTCAAGCAGTGGATTTGTCAGAAACACATATTTACTAGCGGTATCGTCCGGCGTTGCTCGGGTTTGTTTCGACCCTTTAGAATTAGAATTTTTGAAAAGTAAAAATTTTGCATTATGTAGCTTGTTATTCTCTTTAAGTGAACATTTTTCTGGTTGAAATACACAGAAAAATGACGACACAGCAGTAAAAAAATCGTAAAAAATAAGGATTTTCATAGAAAAAAAAAGCACCTTTTTGATGTAAATAAGTTTTGGTGTTAACATGGTCCGATTTGAATTTTTTCTTCTACGGAAGGAAGAGCAAGCTTTCTTCTATCATACTCTCAATTTTGGTCAACTTGCGCCTCAGGTTTCAGAGGAGATAGTGTTAGTTGAAGGCTGCCAAACCTGCCATACACAGACAACTTCAGCTTTTTATTTATATATATATATATATATATATATATATATATATATATATATATAATGTCAGTGGCATGTAAAGAACACTTTTTGAGCATTGGGCCTCATGGAGGCAAAGTGGCTGAGTACCTTTTGAGTATTGGGCCTCACAGAGGCAATGATTGAGACCTTTGGTATTATGTCATGCTTGAGAAGAAGACCCATCAAGCTGGACAAAGCTGCAGTTGTGTTATCATTAAGGGCATCCAGCTGTAGAAACTCTGCCAGATCAGATCAGATTGGAGTCTGGAGCAGCTATCTGGTTCGCCAGACCTCAGTCAAATCATCAAACCATGCTAGCATGGAAAGCAGATGTTAAACAATGATGATGATGATAGATGTGATAATTTTGATGAATATTTAGTAGTACAATAAAAATACAAGTCCCTTCACTCCAACAAAATAACCGACACTCCATTGGTTAAGATGACAAGTGCTCCAGTTGATCCGATCAATGGAAACAGACTTCTTGTGAAATTAAGCATGTAAGTGGCTGAATGCTCCACAGAACATGTGTACCCTTAACCCTTTCGTTACTATATTTCTGACCAAATTACACCCCTTATGTGTTTCAATTAATTTCTAACGTAATCATAAATTTAGTCTGGTTTCATTAAACAACTATAACTTTTTTATTTATCGATATATTAATCTGATTTTTGGAAGATAATTTAATGAAATATTCTCAACCAATTCTATACTATAATTTTTGTCACAAAGTGACTCTAATTGCAGGTAGATACAGGTAAATTCAACAAAATAAAATTATTAAAATTTTGTTCAAACATCGCTATAGAAAATGGGTTATTAGCTAATATTCAATTGGGTATACAACAAAATTTTACGATAGAATTTGTTATTCTGGGTAACTTTCTGATACCCATAATAATATTTATGGCAAAATAGTCTTAATTTCATTTAAGGTTGTGGGAAACCACAAACTATCGTTTTTTTCGCTTTGTTTACGTTTAGCGTAACGGTTCGTTTCCGCTGTAATGATTTCAAATAGGCTCATTCGAAAAAGTAAAAAGAAATAGTCTAAGGCTTTACTCTCCTGGGAAAGTCTGTGGCTTGGTCCAGTTTCTTCAGAAAAATCACCGAAAGAAACAGTTTTTAAATTTTCACTCCATTCAGGTGCCAATTCATTTTCTTTATCGCTGTCGGAGATCTCGGATTCAGTTTTCACTTTCGGAAAATGAAACATCAGATTCATTATCAAATACCACATGCTTTTTTTTTTCAGTCATAGAGTTAGATTTATGAAGGTCTTCAGTAGAAAATCCTTCGAATTCTGACTCGCTGCTTGATATAATGAAATTCGTATCCATTTTTTGTCAGAATTACAAATTTTGAAAACACAATAGGAACAAATTTCGGAAAAAATCTCCCAAAATTCACGGAATTAAAATTACACTTCGATTATTGTACAAAACTGTAGTTGAACTGTTTACGAAGTATAATACGTGTTTTCATGAATGTACTAAAGAGATTTGCTCTGATATTCTCATTTAAATATGAATAGGTAAATTCGGGTGGCTTTGGTCACATTAACCAAAATTTTTTTCGGGCGGCTTTGGGCGGTTTGGTAACGAAAGGGTTAATGTAGTTCTCAGGGAGATTCAACGTGACACAGAATGTGATAAGAATGTTAGCATGCTGGGTGAAATGCTTAGCGGTAAAAAGTCCTTTGTGGGCAACAAAGAAATAAGAATGGCCCTTTGAATGACAGGCACAACTCGTTTTTGTCAGCTGAGTGGATTCGAGTAACATGAAATGAAGTGCCTTGCTCATGGACACAATGTACCATTGGATATTGAACTCATGACCTTATGATTCTGAGCCAAATAGTCTAACCACTGTGCCACACGAACTCACTAGTTCAGTCAACTGAACAACAAGCTCACTGAATTAGCTTTCAAGTGGCTGAGTATTCCACAGACACTTGTACTCTTTATGAAATCTTTAATCAGAATCAGCAATGCACAGTATGTGCAAGGTCGAACCTTTGAAAGTTACAGATGCATTTCACATGACAGGCTTTCATACAGGTGCAATCTCCTCAATTTCACTCACAAGTCTCAAGTTGACTCCCCCAAGTCACCACACACTGGGTTTGATCCCAAGACTACAAGATTGTGAAGTGAACTCAACCATTTGGCATGCTGCATCTATGGTAGTAGACTCTCCTACTAAAAACAACAGAGGAGGGCACTGCAATCTCTTGCTGAACCAACTTGCACAATTGATTTGTATACAGCCGGTGACAAGTAAGCGAACCATCCGATCGTGGCACGTAAAAAGCACCATCTGTTCGTGGCTGTTGCCAGCCTCGCCTGGCCCCCGTGCCGGTGGCACATAAAAAGCGCCATCCGATCGTGGCCGTTGCCAGCCTTGCGTGGCACGTAAAAAGCACCATCCGTCCGTGGCCGTTTGCCAGCTCCGTCTGGCACCTGTGTGGGTGGCACGTAAAAAGCACCCACTACACTCACGGAGTGGTTGGCGTTAGGAAGGGCATCCAGCTGTAGAAACATTGCCAGATCAGACTGGGCCTGGTGCAGCCTTCTGGCTTCCCAGACCCCAGTTGCACCATCCAACCCATGCCAGCATGGACAGTGGACGCTAAACGATGATGATGATGACAGCAGCACTCTTTAACCCTTTCCTTACTGTATTTATTTTGAGATGCTCTATGTTTCTTTCAATTACTTTAAATATAACAAAGAATTTAGTAACTTAGTTATCATTATGTTAGGAACATAAATTGTAATTAAGGTTTGGTGGTAGATTTTAATTCAAAAAGGTTAAACCCTTTTCATTCATCACAAGATTTTTCGCGACCCCAGGTATTAAATATATTTGCAAAATAGCATAAACTGAAATTCAAGTGCTTGAATTTAATTTTCGCAAACCATAGTTTTCTGAAACGTATGTGCTTGTCTCCCATATTTTGCCTGCCTTCACTGTATTTTTAGTATTTCTAATCAAATTTTTATGCTCTACTTTAAATATTTACTACAGCATAACTGTACCAAATAGAGTTATGTACCTTGCTCAAGGAAGAGAAGACAAACCAGTAGTAACTGCTTATTGCTAAGTGTTGATCTGAAATTAGGGCTAACAAATTATGTTAAAAAGTTATCCTACCATCTGAGCCCGAACTGGTCCAGGTGGCCTGAAGGTGTTGGGATAATTACTGTTGGCATCATTTGTTTGTTGTTCAAGTTGCTGGAAATGAGATACAAAAACAAACATATTACATAATTTCACAAAAATCATTTAACATAATTCTGGACTCAAAAATAAAATTTTACATTATGAATTATGACTATCCTTATCATTTAATGCCTGCCTTTTATTCTGGCAGGGGTAGGATGATTCGACGGGTTGGCGAGCCACAGGACTGCACCGTACACCAATGTCTGCTTTAGCATATTTTCTAAGCAGGATGCTCTTCCAAATGCCACCGCACCTTTTGACTGATGGACAGCAGACCTCACTAGGATGACTGATCAGTCTCATGAGTTCCTTTACCTTTTGTTTTTCATCTTGCAGGGGGCCCAAATATCACTCTCTTACCAAGCAAACCTGGTGTCGTTTCCAGTTTAATCACTGACAACCCAACCATGTGTGACAGGGTTATTGGATTATGTGTTACCAATAGCAAGCGCACACACACCCTCATCATCATCGTTTAATGTCTGCTTTTCATGCTGGCATGGGTTGGACGGTTTGTCAGGAGCTGGCCAGGCAGAAGACTGCACCAGACTTTTGTATCTGTTTTGGCAGGATTTTTACAGCTGGATGCTTTTCCTAACACCAGCCACCCCGCAGAGGGAACAGTACTTTTTATATGGCACCAGCATTTGCAGGGTCACCAAGTGGCTTGCAAGACAAAGAACTTTTGAGAGGGGAGAGGGTCATTGGAGGAGGTGATCTTATATCAGATGATGAAAGGTTTAGAGTGTGACAGAGAGACAGAAACAGGAAAGGCTGCGAGCTGGCAGAAATGTTAGCACGCTGGGCGAAATGCTTAGCGGTATTTTGTCTGCCGTTACATTCTGAGTTAAAATTCCACCGAGGTCGACTTTGCCTTTCATCCTTTTGGGGTTGATAAATGAAGTACTAGTTACACACTGGGGTCAATCTAATCGACTTAATCCCTTTGTCTGTCCTTGTTTGATAAATTAAGTACCACTTACGCACTGGGGTCAATCTAATTGACTTAATCCCTTTGTCCTTGTTTGTCCCCTCTATGTTTAGCACCTTGTGGGCAATAAAGAAATAAGAGAGACAGAAACAGGTCTTTTGCTCTAGAGGAGGTGCATGGTTACCTGGCCAAAGAGAGAGAGATGTATACATTATCATATACACCAACACGTGTGTATGTCTACACTTCTTATTGACACCATTTGGGTAGCAGTAGTGTTTGTTTATGCCTTGCATAAATAAGTTTGGCAACTCATAAATTAGATGTGTGAAGACATGGAAAACAAGTCAACAAGGGCATTTAACCACAGGAAAGTGCCTTAACCCTTCTGTTACCATATTCATTTTGAGATGCTCTGTGTTTCTTTCAATTAATTTTTAAATATAGCAAAGAATTTAGTAAAATAACTTAGTTATCCTTAAGCTGGTGTTAGGAACATCAGTTGCGACTGAGGTTTGGTGGAAGATTTTAATTCAAAACTTATGAAAGCAAGACATTTGTACAACAGAGCCAGAGGAGGTTTCAGCCGGGTTGGTATCGAAAGAGTTAAGAAAGCTAGAGCAGTGTGTAATTGTGGCTTAGTGTGAATAGTTGAGCTGATGTCTACAGGAGGCAACAAGAAATGGCAGTGGTATATCTGAACTTACATCTTGAAATGAAGAAATAACAAAAGAAAGTATTACAATTGTGTCATGAAGATGTTCGAAGTGCTTTTCTTGTAATTGATTTATGGAAATGGTACCATTTTGATGGCATATAAGAGGCATTTTTTTTTTGTAAAGAAACAAGTTTAAGGAAATAAAAACCTTGGGCCTTATATGCAAAGTTGGGCTGCCCATAAGCACTAAATACTTTTCCTGAATATGCATTGCTGAAATTAGGATGTGTTTAATATACCCATGCATCTGTTATGCCATCAAGTATGGTCATTAAGTTAATTAAGAAAGAATATATAATTGATATATGCATCTGATTGGAGAAATAATGAATTTTGATGGTTAGGAATTAGATTCAACTGTTTTTTTTTTTTGTTGTTTTTTTGTTTTTTTTTGTAGTTGAAACTCCAATGCTTTTATGAACTGAAAAATATCTGAAAATGCAAATCAGATTTGAGTTGATAAAAAGAATTTAACTATTCTATATTTTTGAGATGAAGAATTATGTACATTATTTATAATTGATGGGTAGGTGTCTTCATCTTGTTTGTTGTTATCACGCTTTGGCGCTGAACCTCTGTGATAACAAGAAACAAGATGAGGACATCTATCCGTGCATTATAAATAATGTAAAAGAATCTTAATTTTAAAAAAATCAAAATAAAATCTGAATTTGTAATTTAGATTTCATCTTTAATTTAAAACTGTGATTGATTCTTAAAGTACTCATTATTACAAATGAACACAGGATGCCTAATCCACTCTGAACCACTGTTTAGGATTCTCGACGGAAAAAGCAGTCCAGATGTAGTATAACAAAATAACCAGGGAAAGTTTCAAAACAAAGCAAGGAAACAAACCGTCAAGATTCTCCAATGATAAAACTTACCAGAGACAAATTATTTCTTTCTTCTTTGAGTTTCCGAACAAGTTCCTCTAAATGTTTTATATAATTTAATGTCTGATCAGGAATGGCTGAAGAAATAAAAACAAAAGATTATTTCTAATGCAATATTTAAGTGAATATTTATGAAACATTATGTCTGTATTACATTGTTTTGAATAAATTTTTTTAAAAATCTCTTCGGAAATCAGCATGGCCACCGAAATAAGTAAAAGATAAAAAAGGAGAAAGAGACCATCTTTTTCTCTGTGTGAATTTCTGAGTTTTATAGTAAGCGTGAGCGAGAGTGCATTCACTCAGATATCTCTTAATATAATAATGAGAGTGTAGTGCTTTTATATATTTGTCCAGAATCAAGCCAGATGCGGAGGAGGAGAGAAAATAGTAATTCAGTGAAGGAATAGTAGTGAGAGTAATTGCTCTGACTGAGAGTGAGAGAAAGTAATGGCAATGAGAGAAAGGAAGGGGGTGATAAACGAATAAGGAAGGAAGGGGTGAAAAAAAAATCAGTGTGTGCATGTACAAGGGAAGTATGTGAATGTTTGTATTTTTTTTTTGTTTTATTTTATCTAGTTCCAGCTCACGAGCTGTGGCCATGCTGGGGCACCGCCATTTGGTGTTGCTACATGATTTTACTTCACGAATGCTTTTTAGCAATTGACGTTTGGTGCAGGAGAGAGTTTGATGCAGCTGCCTTCATCTGCACCTCCTGCTGCGAAGTTGGTTCATCTGGGACACATGACAGGAAGAGGTCCAGCTTTATTTTGAAGACACCTACATCCACCCCATGCAGGTCTCTCAGGTCCTTCAGGAGGATATTGAAGAGCTGTGGACCTCTGAAGCCCAGGCTATATGTGTGATTATTATGTACCTTATTTATATATAAAATACTACAATTTGCTGTTGTTATTGATGGCATGTGATCAGCTAGTATACATGATAAATACTCCTAGTAGAAAAACACTTAACTGTACTTGATCTTGTGCAGAGATTTTGGTGAACACAGCTTACCTTTTCTGAATGATGAAATGAAAATCTTTTTATATTTATTTAAATTTTCTTCCACTCTCATTTGTCGCAAATCATTTACAAGTGGCAACTTGAAAATATATTTGTATTTTATGTTTTCTAGAGAATAAAACAACCGGTTTCTATTTACTTTGCATTTTGTCTGTTTATCATGGCTTGAATCTATATTTGTTTTTCACAGGTATGCTGAATTATATAATCCTATTTATCTGTCTAGAAAAAGTTTTTAAAAAAGATAGGATGGTCACAGCTGGAATGCCTTTGAATGTAAGTTATTTCATCAAGACTAAGAAGGGAGGTGGGTCTACAAAACCATACAAAAAAAAAAAGAAAAATGCTCCTAGGTGCCTTGTAGTGGCATGTAGTAAGTAGCTTGCTTACCAACCACATGGTTCCGGGTTCAGTCTCACTGCGTGGCACCTTGGGCAAGTGTCTTCTACTATAGCCTCAGGCTGACCAAAGCCTTGAGTGAATTTGGTATACGGAAACTGAAAGAAGCCCGTCGTATATATATATATATATATATATATATATATGTGTGTGTGTGTGTGTATGTATGTATATGTTTCTATGTCTGTGTTTGTCCCCCCAACATTGCTTGACAACCGATGCTGGTGTGTTTACGTCCCCGTAACTTAGCGGTTCGGCAAAAGAGACTGATAGCATAAGTACTGGGCTTCCAAAGAATAAGTCCTGGGGTTGATTTGCTTGACTAAGGGCGCTACTCCAGCATGGCCACAGTCAAATGACTGGAACAAATAAAAGAGAGAGAGTAAAGAGAATCTATTAAAATATCTCTTTGTAACATAAACAGCTTTGTGTGACACTAAATCCTTACTTACGAATATGTGTCTGGGCATCCAGCTGCAGAAACCATGCCAAATCAGACTGGAGGCTGGTGCAGTCCCTCAGCTTACCAGCCCTGGTCAAACTATTCAAAAACCATGCCAAAATGTTCAATGGCATGCCGGCATGGGTTGGGTGGTTTGACAAGATCAGATAGGTCCAAAGACTGAACTGAGCTCCAATGCCTGCTTTGGTATGGTTTCTATGGCTGGGTGTCTAACATTAATAAAATCCAGCCTCCAGAATTCAAGGAGATGAGCAAGGTCAAGTATTTAGCTCTAGATCAACCCAGATTGAGTTGACCCATGATCAAAAGTTTCCAGCCATGACCACTCTATTTGTTGTTTCTACATCTATGATTACATTGTTCATATCATTGAATTTTTTATGATGACAGGGTGTAACTTGAGGAGGATTTGGTTGTTATTTCTAATAGGTGCAGGCATGGCTATGTGGGAAGAAACTTGCTTCCCAACCACATGGTTCTGGGTTCAGTCACACTGTTTGACACTTTGGGCAAGTGTCTTCCACAATAGCCTTGGGTCGGCCAAAGCTTTGTGAGTGGATTTGGTAGATGGAAACTGAAAGAAGCCTGTCATGTATATAAATGAGTGTCTCACCACTACTTGACAACTGGTGTTGGTGTGTTTTTTACATCCCTGTAGCTTAGGGGTTCAGCAAAAGAGACTGATAGGATAAGTACCTGGCTTGAAAAAAAAATTCTGGGGTCAATTTGCTGGACTAAGATTCTTCAAGGCAGTGCCCCAGCATGGCCACATTCTAATGACTGAAACAAGTAAAAGATAGAAGACTAGGAAACATGATTCTGGGTTCAGTCCCACTGCATGGCACCTTGGGCAAGTGTCTTCTACTATAGCCTAGGGCCGACCAAAGCCTTGTGAGTGGATTTGGTAGACGGAAACTGAAAGAAGCCCGTCGTATATATGTATGTATAATATATATAAGTATATAATATATATATATGTGTGTGTATGTGTCCTCCTCCCAACATCGCTTGACAACCGATGCTGGTGTGTTTACGTCCCCGTAACTTAGCGGTTCGGCAAAAGACACAGATAGAATAAGTACTAGGCTTACAAAGAGTAAGTCCTGGGGTTGATTTGCTCGACTAAAGGTGGGGTGCTCCAGCATGGCCACAGTCAAATGACTGAAACAAGTAAAAGACCAGGAAACTGCAAAGATGCTCCTTTGCTTGCTTGAAAATACCAAAGTTACGTAATATTGCTTTTACATAAAGAAATATGATGTTTTGGACAAAGATTTTCATTCACGAATTTTATATATTTCTATAAAATTCCATTGATGTAAACTTACAGTTTTGTCCTGACTGGTCACCGGATGGAGTCTGAGTTTGGTTGACTTCTTCAATTTTCTCATTGCCTCCTGTTGTCCCATTACTGCTGCCATCTCCGTCATCTCTGTCGTTGTCAAACAAATGTTCTCGGCCCATGTAAAGACACAATTCTTGCATTTCCAAGTTATCTTTAATCAGTTCTTCTTGTTTCACCTTGAAAGATAACACAAATAATAAAAAAAGAACAGAAATCAAAATTATAAAAAAAAAAGAAGAAAAATCGAGGACTGAATACTCAAGCTTTACATTTGAGACTTAAAAAATAGAAGAAATGGGATTTGATTTAGTTACATCATTTACATTCGACGAATATTTGTCCTCATCTTGTTTGTTGTTAACACAACGTTTTGGTTGATACACCCTCCAGCCTTCATCAGCCACATGATTCCGGGTTCAGTCCCACTGCATGGCACCTTGGGCAAGTGTCTTCTACTATAGCCCTGGGCTGACCAAAGCCTTGTGAGTGGATTTGGTAGACGGAAACTGAAAGAAGCCTGTCATTTATATATGTGTGTATGTTTGTGTCTGTGTTTGTCCCCCCAACATCGCTTGACAACTGATGCTGGTGTGTCTACGTCCCTGTAACTTAGCAGTTCGGCAAAAGAGACCGATAGATTAAGTACTAGGCTTACAAAGAATAAGTCCTGGGGTTGATTTGCTCGACTAAAGGCGGTGCTCCAGCACGGCCACAGTCAAATGACAAACAAGTAAAAGAGAAAGAAAAAGATTACATTATATAGGCGCAGGAGTGGCTGTGTGGTAAGTAGCTTGCTAACCAACAACATGGTTCCGGGTTCAGTCCCACTGCGTGGCATCTTGGGCAAGTGTCTTCTACTATAGCCCCGGGCCGACCAATGCCTTGTGAGTGGATTTGATAGACGGAAACTGAAAGAAGCCTGTCATATATATGTATGTATATATATGTATGTGTTTGTGTTTGTCCCCCTAGCATTGCTTGACGACCGATGCTGGTGTGTTTATGTCCCCGTTACTTAGCGGTTCGGCAAAAGAGACCGATAGAATAAGTACTGGGCTTACAAAAGAATAAGTCCCTGTGTTGAGATGCTCGATTAAAGGCGGTGCTCCAGCATGGCTGCAGTCAAATGACTGAAACAAGTAAAAGAGTATATAAGCACCTGTGTCGGCATCATGTAAAAAGCATTTGTGCCAGCACCATGCAAGGGCATCCAGTAGCAGAAACCATGCCGAAACAGTTGACTGGGGCCTGGTGGAGTCATTCAGCTTACCAGCTGCCCATCAAACCATCCAACTCATGCCAGTATGGAAAACACATTAAATGATGACAACGATGATGTTGATGAATACTTTCTTTCCAAAGATCAACTTATTAGAAATGACCTAGGGTTAAACACAAGGAAATTCAAGGCTCAAACCTACCTCGAGTTCTCGTAATTTTTCATGGTAGTTCGTCACCTCCGTCTGCATCACACTGGCCGTATACCGACCAAACTTCTGCCAGTCTTTAGCCAACTTCTTGCCACTTTGGCGCTCATCGTCCAAGAAGCAGCACAGGTCTCGCAGCTCTTGATTGTCATCCTGCAGTTTTTGGTTGACATTCCTCAGACCTGGATCTCCATCAAGTGCACCTGTAGTCGTCGGTTGATGTCCTTTACCATGGTATCATGGTTGAACATCAAGTTTTTGTTCTCTGATTGCAGCTGCTGTACCATGTGTAATACTTCTTCATGGCTCTTGTGACGAGGATCTCCTTCGGCAATCCTACTTTTCGGTATTAGGTTTGAGGTCATCGTTGGTGGGTCAAATTCATTTCATTGGTCAGTATGGAACAGCTAGACATAGCCATATATATATATATTCCTAAATAAAGAGATATTAGAAACAGATGAAAACAAGAATTAATCAAAGATTTAATTGTTAATTTTTATGTTGTCATTTAAAAGAATTTTAAAAAGGCAGCAAGTTGGTAGAATTATTTAAATGTCAGTCCAAATGACTTCTGTTTTTATATTCTGAAGTTAAATTTGCCTTTTTATCTTTTAGGATTAATAAAATAAAGTAATAGTTAAGCACTGGAGTCAATGTGAAAAACTTCTCTCCTTAAAATTGCTGGCCTTGTACCAAAATTATAAAGGATAGGTGCAGGAGTGGCTGTGTGGTAAGTAGCTTGCTTACCAACCACATGGTTCCGGGTTCAGTCCCACTGCATGGCACCTTGAGCAAGTGTCTTCTACTATAGCCTCGGACCGACCAAAGCCTTGTGAGTGAATTTGGTAAACAGAAACTGAAAGAAGCCTGCCGTGTGTGTGTGTCCCAACATCGCTTGACAACCAATGGTGGTGTGTTTATGTCCCCGTAATTTAGCAGTTCGGCAAAAGAGGCCGATAGAATAAGTACTAGGCTTACAGAGAATAAGTCCTGGGATCGATTTGCTTGACTAAAGGCGGTGCTCCAGCATGGCCACAGTCAAAATGACAAACAAGTAAAAGAGATTGTAAGGATAACAGCAGAACATTTATTGATTGGATAATTTAATGCTAATAGTAATAAAGACCCAAATTAATTTCACTTTAATATCCTTCAGTATCATCTCAAAAATGTCAACAGCAAAACTGCTTTAGGTGATTCCTTAATTCAATTGACCATTCCTACTTTTTATTTTTACCCCCACAACTTTCCTTTCACTTAACTTTTCTCAAATTTATATTCTTTTGTTCCAAAATATAAAACATTTTCTTTCTTATAGAATTCTCTGAATTAACCACCTAAATACCCTTAAAATAAAGCTTTTCATTCTACTTTATAAAACCTTACAGAAGTAAACTATTACTACTGGTTAAATAAACCATGAGGTTTATGTCCCAGTCAAAGCTAATTCTATAATGAATGAAGAAGACCCCTTTGGTCATGAATGACTACTGGATGCACCTTGAAAGTTCCCCTCTGAGGCACAAGTCCAGGCAAGGCTGTTTATGGATGACCAGCATCCCCTTTCATGCCACTGATGTTATCCGAGGGAAAGGCAAAGACCAACACAGCTTGGTATCAGTGATGTCGCAACTCATTTCTATAACTGAGTGAACTGGAGCAACGTGAAATAAAGTGTCTTGCTCGAGAACATGACACAGCCCAGTCTGGGAATCAAACTTGCCACCTCATGATTGTGAGCCCGACACTTAACCTATTTCTTTACCTACAGGGGGCTAAACACAGAGGGGACAAACAAGGACAGACAAATGGATTAAGTCGATTACAACAACCCTAGTGTGTAACTGGTACTTATTTAATCGACCCCGAAAGGATGAAAGGTAAAGTCGACCTCGGTGGAATTTGAACTCAGAACATAAAGGCAGATGAAATGCTGCTAAGCATTTCGCCCGGCGTGCTAACGATTCTGCCAGCTCGCCATTGAGTCATGTGCTTTCATAGTTCTATAATAAATTCACATAGTTCTATAATAAATTCACATAATTAACATGATGGTTTAGGGGTCAATGCGGCTCACATTTAGGGAACACAGGAGAAATGTTTGACAAATAACAACAAAGATAAATGAGCACTCAGAGAGCACAAACCTCCGCCAAGGATACACCAACATCCTCAACGATTAGCCAGAGATGATTTTTATAATGAGAATATCTGAAATTAACTCGACTGCTCTCACAAACAAGAATGCTAAAAATTAACCCGACCGCTGTCAAAAATTAAGTGAAAAAAAAAACAGGAAAAATAATCCAGAATCCTTGTCCAGTACCAGATCGATCCCAAAATCTAATCAGTTTGTGCCAGTCATGAGGCCAAACATCCCTGAAAGTTTCATCTGAATCCATCCAGCAGTTCTTGAGATATCTTGTCCACAGTCAAACAAACAAACATGACTGAAAACAATACCTCTGCCTCTGCTAAGGTGGAGGTAATAAAGGAATTATTAGTCTTGTAAAATCAGAAAATGACAGATTAAGTAGAAGTGTCAACATACTTTCATTAAAAGAGAGAGGAAAAATCATTAGCTTAATTCTAGTGAAAAGAACAGGGAAGACAATACAGGCTAATGACTTATTTCTTCTTTCCATTGGTGTACTTTTAATTAAAAATTCTTGATTCACAATACTAAGTATATGAACATTGATTGACTTGAGCATTTTTAAGTTAAATTCCTGCTTCAAGTAATTGTAGCCTCGGGGTTGCCAATTTAGCTAATTTCCAGTAGGGTCAAGTGTACCTTTCATTCTAAAGGCACAGTTTAAAAAGGAACCATGACAGGGTGGTAGATTGCTTGGAAGAACACCAAACTGAATGCCTAGCAGTATTTACTTGTTTTTATATTTTTTCAGTCATTTGACTGCAGCCATGCTGGGGCATTGCTTTGGTTGAATGGATCAACCCCAGGACTTATTTTCTTTTTAAAACCTGGTACTGATTATATTGGTCTCTTTTGATGAACCATTAAGTTATGGAGACATAAAGCAACATTGGTGGTCAAGTGGGGGTGAGGGATAAACACATATATGGTCTGATCAATAAGTATCCGGACCGTTGTCATAGTAACGAAGCTAAAGCACGCAAAGTGATGCCGCTTAGCACAGATTGACCTTGAACTCTGCTGTGCATGTGCAGTAAATTTCAATGTTGTAGCTCACTTCTGCTGTTTACAGCAGTGCTTGGAAGGAAGGTGTGTAGCGTGTGATTGTTGCATTGACCAAGACAGAGGAAGTTGAGCAGAGAATCTGCATCAAATTTTGCCAAAAGCTTGGCAATACCTGCTCAGAGGCCTAAGCAAAGTTTTCATCATTCTCGACACAATCAAGATTTTGTGCAACTGAAGTTTGAGTGTCTTTTTGGTCAGCTGAAAAGTTTTGGCAGACATGCATCTTATACCCAAATCTTCAGTGATAATGGACTAAACTGAACTGTAACTAATCTGCACAAATCTCTGATAACTCATGGATGGTAATTCGACGATTTTCTCTCACAGCTGCATGCACATCTGCGATGTTTTTCTCAGTTCTGCTGGTTGCAGGTCTCCCAGAACGTTTGTCAATATCGACATTTTTCAGCCATCTTAGAAAAGTCTGAACCACTCGTACACTTGTCTGTGGCTCATATACTCCTCTCCATACACTTTCTGCAACTTTGCGTAGGCCTCTGAGCAGGTATTGTCATAACTTTCTCTGTCATGGTCAATGCAATTATCACACACTACACACCTTCCTTCCAAGCACTGCTGTAAACAGCAGAAGTGAGCTAAAACGTTAAAACTTTGAACTCTGCTGTGCATGCACAATATGTCAAACTTTGCCAAGCAACTTCACTCTGCATGCTTTAGCGTCATTACTATGGCAACATTCCAGATACTTCTTGATCAGACCATGTACATACATAGACGAGGCTTCTTACAGTTTTAGTCAACCAAATCCACTCACAATGCTTTGGTCAGCTTAGGGCTATAGCGAGAAACACCCAAGGTACCATGCAGTGGGACTGAACCTGTAACCACATCACCACACCTATACCTGAACCTGGAACAGCATCACACATACGCCTTGTTCTAATCCTTTGCATTCTGGGTTCAAATCCTGCCATAGCCAACTTATTTCTTTATTGCCCACAAGGGGCTAAACAGAGGGGACAGACAAACGGATTAAGTCGATTACATCGACCCCAGTGCGTAACTGGTACTTAATTTATTGACCCCGAAAGGATGAAAGGCAAAGTCGACCCTGGCGGAATTTGAACTCAGAATGTAGGGGCAGACGAAATACCTATTTCTTTACTACCCACAAGGGGCTAAACACAGATGGGACAAACAGATTAAGTCAATTATATCGACCCCAGTGCGTAACTGGTACTTATTTAATCGACCCCGAAAGGATGAAAGGCAAAGTCGACATCGGCGGAATTTGAACTCACAACGTAATGACAGATGCTAACGTTTCTGCCAGCTCACCTACTTGGTTGGACTTAATCTCCTCTTGTTTCATCTTCCACACCTCACATATCTTTTGTTGTTCATTTATGGAGTAAACGAATTTTGAGAAGGTGAGCGGTTAAGAAGTTTGCTTCCCAACCACATGGTTCTTGTTTAAAATAATTTACTATAACTGGTTTAGTTGCTGCTGAAAGAAATACTAGTTTGGCTCACTGCAAATTTTGCAAGTGTGATTAATAAAGATGAAGTCTGTGATTCAATTATAACACATATGAAATCAGAAAACTTATTAGTGCCTGTCCTATCAAAGCAGGATTAGTTTCAATATGTTAAGCCTAAATTCAACGAAATTGCTAGGCTCATAGAAAGCCTTGTTAGGTTTAAGAGCTGTTATTGTGGGAAAATGAAATAGTGATCGCTTAGGTAAATGAAAAATATAATAAAGATAGTAAAATGAATGCTGTGAAAATGCTTGGGGTAGTAGTAACATATTTTAGTAAAACACGGAAGTACCGAAGTCGCTTGCGCGTGTGCGTAAACCGGGACCAATCTACGATACTAGTACCGAAGTTATTTTTACATAACTTAGTTTGGTGAAATTAGATAAATGTGTGATTGTTTTCATGATATTGTGAAAACCTTAAAATCAAAATTTTTTTTGTTTTGCAAATATAGCTAACATAACCAACCATTTTATATTATGTTCATGGCTAGCATTAAAAAGTGACTACAAAATTAAGACCCTTTTTCTTTTGAGACAATTTCATAGAATATTCATGAAGGTACTATGCAGTGGGACTGAACCTGTAACTACATCACCACACCTACGCCTTGTTCAAATCCTACCATAGCTTACTTGGTTGGACTTAATCTCCTCTTGTTTCATCTTTCACACCTCACATATCTTTTGCTGTTCATTTATGGAGTAAACGAATTTTGAGCTGGGTCTGGTGCAGCCTTCGGGCTTCCCAGACCCCAGTTGAACCGTCCAACCCATGCTAGCATGGAAAGCGGACGTTAAACGATGATGATGATGATGATGATGATGAGCAGTTAAGAAGTTTGCTTTTGACACAAGCTTGGCAGACATGCGTCTCATACACAAATTGTCAGTGATAACGGACTGAACTGAACCGTAACTCAAAGATAATCCAATAAACTGCACTTCTGTTTATGTTTTATATAACAAAACATTAAACATCTGAATGTTTTCAAAAATTTAAAACGTCATTATTACTCGTTGCGGGAATCAAATTTTTATTTCCGTAATTGTGAAATGATGACAAAATATGCACAGGCGCTTCCCTATTTCAGCAGTGCATAGTCAAAAGGAAAAGATTTCGGTGCATTAAATCTTATGGAAGGGACAACTTCGCATATAGGTCCCAGAGTGATTTTTCGAAATATTGTTTTGTAAACAGAGCGTCCTTATGTCCTACCAAATACGGTAAACAAACTTAAAAGGACAATTGCTTCATATTAGAAAAATACGGAAATTTATCTCATTTCAAGTTGGCAATATTTTTTTGTCTAGCATTAGTTTTATTAAAATCTGCTATAAAAATGTTATTATTAGATTTTCAACTTCTGAAAATAGGCATTCTTTCATTAGAAGCAGTAAACTTGTCAACGAAAGATTGCCTGAAAATATAATGGATCTTTTCGGTTTGAACGGCAGTTTTTAACATAATTTCCACGTAACTAAACACTTTTAAACTTCGTATACTGGTAGAATGTGTTTATAAAACATCTTTTTCTCTTGGCTTTATTGAAAAAATTCTATGGTTTGTAAGATATTTGTTGTTGTTTTTTCTTCAATTTCTGCAATTTCAACCAATCAATGACGTCTATTGAGGTGAAAACATTCTGTGCCATATGAATATGTCCCTCGTTTAAGAAACAGATTGGGTTTATTTACATTTCTGAAGAAAAAAAAGATGCCCTTCCCCTCACCCCTAACCCTAAAACAGATTGAAATGCAATAGATCGATACTAGGGTCATAATCATGGGTGACAATTTCACATGACACCGCTAGAAAAAACTGCTGTTCAAACCGAAAAGATCTGACAACTTTGCTTATAGGTCCCAGGGCGATTTTTCGAGATATTGTTTTGTAAACAGTGTGTCCTTATTTATGTCCTACCAAATACGGTAAACTAACTTAAAAGGACAATTGCTTCATATTAGAAAAATACCAAATTTATCTCATTTCAAGTTGGCAGTATTTTTTTTGTCTAGCATTAGTTTTATTAAAATCTGCTATAAAAATGTTATTATTAGATTTTCAACTTCTGAAAATAGGCATTCTTTCATTAGAAGCAGTAAACTTGTCAACGAAAGATTGCCTGAAAATATAATGAAAATTAATTACGGAAAAAGCTTATGAAAAGTGTTTTCTTTTTTCTTACATTATTTCGTTGCATAAAGCTCTCTCTATTGTATATCGGAGGTGTACAGTCTTTGGTTTATAGTTTTGTATTGTTCTAGTGTATTTATCGATACATAGTTTGGCGCGAAAGTAGACCGTTAAACGACAGGTGTGATCTACAGATCAATATTAATTTGATTGTTATGCAAATTATACACTAACTGAACATTTTCGAAAACTTAAACAACGTTACTCTATCATGGAGTAGGAAAACAATCTTTTCTTTTATTTTCATAAATGTGAAATAACTGACTTTAACTGATAATTGTGATTTTGCGCCTCAAATTAGCTCTCTCTTTAATTTAAAATAGCATTGTTAAAATTTGTTGTAAGAATATATATGTATTTCTTTACTACCCACAAGGGGCTAAACAGAGAGAGGACAAACAACGACAGACAAACGGATTAAGTCGATTATATCGACCCAGTGCGTAACTGGTACTTAATTTATCGACCCCGAAAGGATGAAAGGCAAAGTCGACCTCGGCGGAATTTGAACTCAGAACGTAAAGGCAGACGAAATACGCCTACGGTTTTCGCCCGGCGTGCTAACGATTCTGCCAGCTTATCAGGTTTTCGTTCAATGTAAAACTCACATGGTAGAAAAGGTTTATTAAATATTTTTTCAATGTTTGCTTTTTTCCTCCTATATGTATTGTGTTACTTCGTTACACGGCTTAATTCAGCCGAGCATAAGCGTGTATGTACCACACATACATATAGTGTTTTGGTTTTGTGTTGTTCCAGTGTATTGAGAGATCAACGACACGCGAAGCCAACTAGACTTGTTTTTTTTTCTTTCAGATATTTTAACTGAATGCAATGGTTAATTGCATGACGTGCAGTATTTGCATTCCAGACACGGAGTACTCTCTTCATTGTTAAAAAGACAAGAAAAGTTTTAACTGGAACGTCTTTGATAACAAATAAACCGGTACTACTTAAGAAGAGTGGTCCCGGTTCGCGTACTGGCGCATCCGCGCTAGCTAGTCGTGACTAGTCGATCCTTATTTTGTGTTTTTGTATTTTATTTACTTTACTCTTTTATTTGTTTCTGTCATTTGACTGCGGCCATGCTGGAGCACCGCCTTCTAGTCGAGTAAATCGACCCCAAGACTTATTCTTTGTAAGCCTAGTACTTATTCTATCGGTGTCTTTTGCTGAACCGCTAAGTTACGGGGACGTAAACACACCAGCATCGGTTGTCTAGCAATGGTGGGGGGACAAACACAGACACACAAACATATACACACATATATACGACGGGCTTCTTCCAGTTTCCGTCTACCAAATCCACTCACAAGGCTTTGGTCGGCCCGAGGCTATAGTAGAAGACACTTGCCCAAGGTGTCACGGCAGTGGGACTGAACCCGGAACCATGTGGTTGGTTAACAAGCTACTTACCACACAGCCACTCCTACGCCTAAAAAATTATTTACTTTGTGTTTTATTTACTTTGTTTTAAAAAAAATTATTTACTTTGTATAAAAAAATTATTTATTTTGTGTTTTATCTACTTTGCTAGGTAGTCGTTGTAGAATCGACTAGTCACGACTAGCTAGCGCGGATGCGCGAGTACGCACACCGGAACCGCTCTGGGACGATCTGCATCGAAACGAGGTGTTTACCGAAAGAGTGAAGAATGAAGACAATACAATGTGCCTGGACTGCAAACACTGCACCACATACAATTAGCCACAGTTGCATGTCAAATAAGACGTAGTTGTCGGGCGAAGGCGTGTGCATTCTGCAAGCATGAATCATTGGGTCACACCTGTCGTTTAACGCTCAATCTCTCAACCATAGATCTATTAAAATACACCAAGGCAATATAAAACGAAACTGACGCACTAGGGCAATAATAAAACGAAACTCAACACACTGTACGTACTCGAGGTACATAGAAACCAATGTTCAACTGTACAGGTTGAAATAGCGTAATATTTTCTTTAAAACTACTAAAATAAAATGTTTTTTGCACTTTCATTACATGGTGGAAAACTTGAGTTATGAGGGGGGGGGGATTGTACCTTTTAACGAAATTAATATTTAAAATTTAAAATTACAACGAAAAAATGTTTAAATTTAGTTATGGATTAGGTGCAGGTGTGGCTGTGTGGTAAGCAGCTTGCTTAACCACATGGTTCCTGTGAGTGAATTTGGTAGACGGAAACTGAAAGAAGCCCGTTGTATATATATATCACGTTATCAGATGTTGTTACACACATCGAACGACGCCACCCCGCTGGCTAAGCGAGCAGGCCAACAGAAGAAAGAGTGGTGTGAAAGAGTACAGCAATAAACACTCACAACGCCCGGTCTGGGATCGAAACCGCGATCCTGCGACCGCGAGTCCGCTGCCCTAACCACTGGGCCTCCACACACACACATTATATATATATATAATATATATATATATATATATATATAATATATATATATATAATTTTAATTGGTTTGCTTTTCGCAGGAAGGAAAGTTTCTTGTCGAAGATACGTCTCGCTTTTATCCTTCGAAACGTAGATGAAACCTTAGCGACTGAAGAAGGGTTTTTTTCGTTGTGTTAATTGTCCTGTACTCCATTTTTTGTTGTTTTTAAAAAAAATGTCCTGTTCCTTTGGTTTGTGTCTATGTTTTCGTTTCTCTTTCTGTTCGACGTCCCTTTGGTGTCCTGTACTCATATATGCGTGTATATGTACATGTAGAGGTAGGTACGTACATATATGTTTATATATATGCATATATTTTATTTCATTTATTAATATATATATATATATGTGTGTGTGTGTCTGTGTGTTTGCGTGTCTGTGTTTGTTCTCCCAACATAGCTGGTGTGTTTACGTCCCCGTAACTTAGAGGTTCGGCAAAAGCGACCGATGGAATAAGTACTAGGCTTACAAAGAATAAGTCCTGGGGTCGATTTGCTCGACTAAAGGCGGTGCTCCAGCATGGCCGCAGTCAAATGACTGAAACAAGTAAAGGAGTAATTATAGAAATAAAAGTTTTCTACCACCCCACCCTGCTTGGTCATAGAATGTTATCAAAAATATTCAGTTATTTCATAACTTAACAAAATCGACAAATAATTGTGTGTGTATATCGTAGTGTTGAGGCTGGTTTATTGGATTATCTTTGGATTTCGAGAAAAATTCGACGTAAAAGAAAAACTTATTTTAAATGGCTAGTTGCAAATGTCCGGCGATGTTGTTCGCTGTAATTATTGTAAAACTTAAATGAATTTAATATTGGATATTTGCATTAAAATTATAAAGCGAAAATACTTCAAATGAAATTTCTTTCATAAAGATAATTTCCCCGCCAGTCCTATGATAATTTGATCACGTTTTCAAGCAATTAAATATGAAAGTAAAACATGTAGCCAAACAACAGCAGTAATTGTATTCACCTCAATAGACGTCATTGATTTGTTGAAATTGCCGAAATACGAGAAATTTAACAACAAATAGCTTACAAACTACAGAATTTTCTCAAGAACGCCAAGAGTAAAAAATGTTTTATGTGACACATTCTACCAGTATACGAAGTTTAAAAGTGATTAATTACAAAAAATTATTTTTTAAAATCTGCCGGTCAAAGTGAAAAGATCCAAATTATAATTAACTTGTTCCCCTGTATTTTCTTTTACCCAAAGCCAGCACCCACTCGTATATGTACATAATGCTGATATAATTACATATGTAATAATTCAATTATATATTATGCACTTTATTGTGCTTTGTTATGCGCGCAACCACCACCAGGTACGTGGGGGAAAAAACCGGTTGGGGAATGGTAGTTTAACCCAAATCAACTTTAACAGAGGAAACCTTTGATCAAATACATTCCAACCAAAATTATAATGTTCCATTATTGACAATCTGCTTCTAGTACAGTGGTTTCGTCACTGCTATACTTAGTGTTTTACTGGTCGTGATATATAGAGGATATATATATATCACACACGAGCAACCGTGAATCCAGACACGTTTTTTCTCTCATGTCTTTCTGTAGAAAAGCTTAGGCCCGAAACGTCAAAGACACTTCCATTTTTCCGAAGCGTCAAATGAATACAGGTACCTTGTTTATTCCCTCAACTGTTTTTTTGTACAAATCTGAACTATATATATATATTAGTTAATCCAAACAAGAAAGCACAAAAAACACAACAACACGAGGACGTGGAACAAATATAGTATTATTGGACGCTCAGGAAAGAAGGAGGGTTTAACGTTTCGAGCGGAGCTCTTCGTCGGAAACATAGGAGAAAGGAAGACATACAGGGAGAGAATTCACAAAAGAAAAAAGACGAAGACATGTGGTGTAGAAAACAAACAGATGTATTAAACGCTCGGGGATTGAAAAAGTCTTTTACGTTTCGAGCCTACGCTCTTCTACAGAAAGAAACAAGGAGAGAGAAGAAAATGTGTGTAGTGGCTACCGATCTATAATGGCGAATGCCGGACAGAAGGGCCACACAGGAGGGCTAGTGTGTGCATTCATGTGGCACCTCTTACGTTAACTAAATATCTCTCTTACGCTTCCCATATTTTTTACCATGTAAAGCATCAATGGAGAAAATCAACCAATTGATCAACATTTACATCGACTATCATTAATATCGTCCTTAGTTTAAGATAATGGGAATGGGTTTGAAGGAGATTAGGTTGCTATTTCTAGCAAAGTAAATACAAGAGGTGTCAATTTGATAAACATCGCCCTAACGACAGGAGCCAATGTACCAGAGTAACCTGACACAAGACAAATAAATACCTGTTGTCTTTCCGCCGCTCTACTAACATCCAGCTGACCCTAATCTGAAGTTAAAAGCCATGTCTTAAGTTTGGAAATCCTTCAAGAGAAAATAATCTTAAAACAGGATGTGGTTACTGTCGTTGTTGATATTGCGAGCGTGTACCATTGGGCGTACGTACGTTGTGTGTATGTGTGTGTACGTACGTTGTGTGTATGTGTGTGTAAGTACGTACTATTGATGTACGGATGTGTGTATGTGTATACTATTGACGTACGTATAAGTGTGTGTATACTACTGTCGTACGTATACGTGTGTGTGTGTGTGTATATACTACTGTCGTACGTATACGTGTGTGTGTATACTACTGTCGTACATATACGTGTGTGTGTGTATACTATTGTTGTACGTATACGTGTGTGTGTATACTATTGTTGTATGTATACGTGTGTGTATGTATACTATAGACGTACGTATATGTGTGTACTATTGATGTACGTATACGTGTGTATGTGTGTACTACTGTTGTACGTATACGTGTGTATGTGTGTACTACTGTTGTACGTATACGTGTGTGTATACTATTGATGTACGTACATGTGTGTACGTGTACTATTGACGTACGTATAAGTGTGTGTATATACTACTGTTGTACGTATATGTGTGTGTGATAGAGAGACAAAAAATTGGAGAGGGAATGAATTAGAAGTATTCTTTTCTTTTCTACTCTAGGCAAAAGGCCCGAAATTTTGGGGGATGGAGGTCAGTCGATTATATCGACCCCCGTACACAACTGCTACTTAATTCATCGACCCCGAAAGAATGAAAGGCAAAGTCGACCTCGGCGGAATTTGATCTCAGAACGAGGTCGACTTTAGAATTAGAAGTATTGCATCCTTATGTGTAAGGTTAAATGTTAATTTGCAAGAAGAGAGAGAGGTTAAACTCGTGCAATTACTACAAACAGCTTATGAATGAATATATGTGTGTATACATGTATATATGCACATATACATACACTTTCATTCATTCATCTATATATATATATATACATATACATGCACTTTCATTCATCTATATATATATATACATATACATGCACTTTCATTCATCTATATATATATATACACATATGCATGCACTTTCATTCATCTATATATATATATATACACATATATATGCACTTTCATTCATCTATATATATATATATATACACATATATATGCACTTTCATTCATCTATATATATACACACACACATTCATTCATCTATATATATAAACATGTTATACACGCCAACATGTTCAGTTCTTAAGAAATAAAGAAAGCACAAATGTATACAACACAAACAATTTCCTGTTTGTTAGTCAAAAAGCAAAGTAGTAGTTGTAAAAGTGAAAACATTGGAGCTTGTATAAAAATGTAAGTAGGTGAGGTTTGAACATATTTAATAAAAGACACAAATAATTTCGTTCATCCACACATATACAAATGTTGGTCATTTGTTACTAAACAGGTTCAGAAATGCATATATATATATATATATGAATCAATACGTAGGCACAAAGAAAATAATGTGTATTTATCAATCAGACAAACTGGTATGATTGTTAGAGTCAATTGATTTCTCAGTCAGATATAGTTAGTTAGTTAGTTAATTTGGCTCAAAAGCAAATAGCAAGGCCATGTAGGGGGACATGGAGTTAAGTACAGGGTGGTGTTCATGTAAAGAGTTCAGGCCACTTGAGGTCCAGGGAGGCTTTGAACAAAGCGGTCGTCGGCATCTTCACCATCTCGTCTGGCAGCTTGTTCCACGGATCCGCAAACCGGACGGAGAAAGCTCCTCTCCTTCGATTGAGATGAAATCGTCGCAGGTAGAGCTTTTCGGAATGACCCCGCAGCCGACGCTCTGGAGCAGGAGTGAAGAACAGCTCTTTCGAGAGGTTACACTTTCCGCTTATGATGTTGTGGGCGAGAATGAGATCACCACGGCGGCGGCGTTTTTCAAGAGAATAAAGGTCGAGCGTCCTCAGCCTTTCTTCATAGGACAAATTTTTGAGACCATGAACCATGCGGGTAGCCAGCTTCTGGACTCTTTCGAGATGCTGTATTGAATGGAGGAACCAGATCTATTTAAGGTGAGCTGCAGGTAAAATAGCAATATGGACGAATTTTCCAGATGACCTAAGCAACAAATTGATGTAGAATTTGAACTCAGAGCTTAAAACATTCGGAATAAGTACTGCAAAACACGCAGTACGGCAACACTAACAATTCTATCAATTAAGTCATTGCCTTCGGGCATGAAAAGATGAGCGACAATAAATAAATATATAGATAAGCTTAAGTCAGCAGGATTTGAACTCAGGAAGCAGAACGGTGTAACAAATATCGCCATGGCATTTCATTTAACGACTATAACGACTCAACCAAATCGCCTCTTTGAAAATCAAGAAGAGCTGAAAATGTATGACGATGGAGCGAGCACAAGGTCAGCTCTGATAAGAGAGAGCCGAGATCAAAGGATCCCAGCCGAAGCAATTGTTTTCTTTAATCTTTCTCGAGAGGATTACATTATATTTTTAAAAGAAAAGTAGGATGTGAATTGGGAAGTTTTATTTGCTGTTTCTAACGTATGGTGTGTACCCGTTATTTCCAACGTGGGGCATGGTAATATTTTGGCGAGGCATGCGTAGGGTTATGCTGAATTTTTATACCTATTGTACACAATGTTTAGTATGCCAATAGAGAAAGGGGGCGATTCGAGAATGAGATATTAAAAAAAAATCTTTACATCTCTTCTGTGGACAATTTCATGAAATTTTGGATCTTGTTCATAAGATCTGATGTCACTAAGGAGGGAATAGATTATTTTCTTCGATTTAGTTGTATGTGAAAACATGTAGGTAATTGCAAACGCGTGTGTGTGTGTGGTGTGCGTGTATGTAGTATAGAACTGGTCAGTACTGAAAACAATGCCATCTTAATTCCCTATGAAGAAATAAACTGGAGACAAACTTATGTGTGTGGGTGTGTCTAAGAGTATTGAATGGTGTGAAATAGGTTGAAATGGAGTAGCGTCAGTGAAGGAAGAGAGAGAGGAGGAGACAGATAGATTTATGGTACTTGTAACGTGCACATACACACACACACGTATATATATATGAACAAAAATGAAAATTAACAGGTCATTTTATTCCCACCAGCCAGTTTGTGAATTCAGCAAAAAGGCAAGTAAAAATTTGCAGGTGAGAAGATTCACAGAATATTTTTTGCTTCTTTTTGAGCATACTTTCCGAAAGCTTATACTGAAACTTTTTTTGAAGAAATTGTTGAAAAAATTTGCTTGAAGTGAAGTCTCTTTCGTGTTTGATTCAAAGGAATAACTACAGATTTCTACCTCACCCCCGACTTTGGATGATCATAACTCAGAAAAATGGATCTTTTTAAAATGAAATTGTATACAAATATGTGTTATATCATGTAGATTCCGAATATACAAAAATTGGGGGGGGGGGGGGTTAGGAGGGGTTGGGGGGGATAAACACGCGCCCACATGGGTTTCTTTCAGTTTCCGTCTATCAAATCCACTCACAAGGTTTTAGTCGGCCCGAAGCTATAGTAGAAGACATTTGCCCAAGGTACCGCGCGGTGGGACTGAACCACCTGAAATAACGTGGTTGGGAAGCTTACTTCTTACCACACAGCCATGCCTGCGCTTATAGCTACATTAATTTTCTTTTTACACGACTTAGTAAAGAGGAGAAAAGACAATGCTTATAACTTCTTTTTGGTGTTTCTAAGAATGAAAAGGGTTAAATTATTCTTAGACAGGACAAAACGGCGGGCTGGCAGAAACGTTAGCGCGCCGGGCGAAATGCTTAGCGGTATTTCGTCTGTCGTTACGTTCCGAGTTCAAATTTCGGGGTCGATAAATAAAGTACCAGTTTCGCACTGGGGTCGATGTAATCGGACTTAATCCCTTTGTCTGTCCTTGTTTGTCCCCTCTATGTTTAGCCCCTTGTAGGCAGTAAAGAAATATATTCTCAGACAGGATCTGAATGATGATTGCAAAACTGTATTCAAGTAAATGCACACAATGGTCAGAATGTGGCGTTGATACACCCAAGAATTCAACCTGTTCTCTAAACAAGTTTCCACAATTTCTGTTTAACCTAATCCCCTCACAAAGCACTATCGATCTGGTCGCTTCGACATTCAACATCCGACACGTGGCATACCGTTCGCCCTACACAGGTGATCCCGATTTGATAGAGGAAGTGAGCTCATCATATACAAAGCAAACAAACATTTTATCACTCTTTTACTCGGTTCAGTCATTTGACTGCGGCCATGCTGGAGCACCGCCTTTAGTTGAGAAAATCGATCCCAGAACTTATTCTTTGTAAACCTAGTACTTATTCTATCGGTCTCTTTTGCCGAACCGCTAAGTTAAGGAGACGTAAACACACCAGCATCGGTTGTTAAGCGATGTGGGGGGGGGGGGCAAGCTCAGACACACAAACATATACACACACTTGCATATATATATATATATATACACACATGTATACGACGGGCTTCTTTCAGTTTCCGTCTACCAAATCCGCTTACAAGGCTTTGGTCGGCCCGAGGCTATAGTAGAAGACACTTGCTCAAGGTGCCACGCGGTGGGACTGAACCCGGAACCATGTGGTTGGTAAGCGAGCTACTTACCACACAGCCACTCCTGCGCCTAAACAAACCACCTGCACAAGATTGTTGAGCAACAATTTCAGAACCCTCATGTCGTAATATGACGTAATATATTTCTTAAAGATTTGGCGAGAATACTTAATATTAAGTTACCGAATATTGATTTTAGGTGTATTTATTGTACGAGCACGAGAACAACCAACCAATATCTTTCCCCCTTAAATTCCTGTCTTTCAAGTTTGTAACTTCGTTAGTTTTTTATACCTCCCTGAAAAATGATTAAGATTTTCGTAATTAACATGAAAATTAATTGAATCTGGAAAAGAAATTTTTAAAAACAATAGGATTTGATGTGCAAAACAGAAAAGATCCAATACTTTGTAAAACTTTTCTAACAGTAATCTCGATCACAGACTATTTAGGAACAACTCGTGAGCAAGCCCTAGGATCTTTGTGGTTTTCGTCACTGCCTAGAATTTTGTTCCAATTGTTTTAAAATTTGGTATATGGATTAAGTTTTGTATACTAATTATGAAAACGAAGTTCCTTCTCCCTATAAATCCCTAATCAAAAAGTTATTAGCCTTTAAAATCCGAGTATTTTAGCCAATCAGAAGCGAGTATTTTACACATCACCGTGGCGAAGAACTGTTTCCATAATAACCAAAGCAAAGAATCACCACGCGTTCCATAGCTGATTGCTAAGAACTCCGTTTCCATAGTAACCAAAGATGCTGCACATGCGCACAAGGAGTGTAACCACCACGTGTTATATAATTGTGTTCATAGCAAGAAGGAATTCGATTCTAGAACGATATAAAGATTTTTAGAACAGTGACGATGAAAAAATGCGAGGGAAATATTATTGGAGAAGCTGCTTGCTATGTGTCTGTGTCCCTCCGAATAGAGACTTGGTTGGAAGGTCGCGAATGTTTTAATGTTTTTCACTGTTAACCGTAGCTAGTTACATGTGATGACATGTCGATGCCCCCTAGCCCCACCCCACCGATGACGAAAGAGGCAGCGAACGCGCCGTTTTCTGAAAAAACTCTGAATACCTGTAACATTTTCGCAAAATTTTACTGGAATAAATTAATAACAAATTCGGATTCAGCGTCAATCAAGACACATTAAGACCTTTATTTTTTTTAAAGATTTCGACAAGCAGTGACGAAAACCACAAAGATCTCAAGCCCCGTTTTGCAAACTCGGGTATTTAACATCTGATACCTCTCACTTGCAATTATTTCTTTTATTCTTTTAGTGGTTTCAGTTGTAGGACTTCTGCCATGCTGGAGCACCGCTTTTATTTACTTCCAGTTTCGTTGTCTCCTTATCGCTGGAAATTGGTTTATGATCGAGTCTGAAGCACCCGATCTTCCCTGAGTAGAGAGTAAAGTTCACTCTTGGATATTATAGACTCATAAGGGCCAATTTCCTGGTTTCCATGGCGTATATATTGCACCCCCGCCTCGGACGGGACGCCGGTCCATCGCAGGATTTACTCAGGCAAGACTTCCACCCGTCCCCACCAAAAAAACCACCGGGAAACGGGCAGAAGTCTTTCCTTTACTCATTTTTGCCAGCTGAGTGGACTGGAGCAACGTGGAATGAAATGTTTGCAGAAGAACACGACGTGTCGCCCAGTCCAGGAACCGAAACCACAATCTCACGTTCTGTCCAACCTCTGTCCACCAACCCTAACCACGTGCCTCCCCTATTAGTCAAAATAATGATTTCAAACACGAAATAAAACATTCGGAAATATCTTGTACAATGATCAAGTGAAAAAATGCTTCACCTGAGAACTGAACCTTCGTTGCAGTATCAACTCGCTATATAAACTTCTTTTTTACATTGTGTAGGCACACAGCTATTCATATTCAAAAGAAAGCTAGACCACTCCTTACTGAAGCAACACCAGTTGTATTCAACACCACTCCTATTACAATCGTGACATTGTGTGTGGTTGCTCTAAAATGCTTCAATCAAAATCTTCCTCAAAATTATACACCTCTGTCTTAATATGTAAGTGAAGGACACGTTAAACAATGTGTTTCTAGATACACAAAGACGGGATAGCTATAGTTGAGTTGGCTTTAAACGCTAGTTGCTTTATGAGGAAGGAACTGGGGTTAAACAACTTATTGTATCCTAACTTTTTAATACGCCGCCCTAGTTAAGCGCAATAAAATAACAGACATATCTGGAACATTTTTTAGGTAATTAAATTTGTATTTTTTTAAAAATACAATTTTCAACATTTGAAGCACTTTTTGCTTTTTTATTCTTTTTTTTATGCTTTTATTTGTTTCAGTCATTTGACTGCGGAAATGCTGGAGCACCGCCTTTAGTCGAGCAAATCGACCCCAGGACTTATTCTTTGTAAGCCTAGTACTTATTCTATCGGTTTCTCTTGTCGAGCCGCTAAGTTACGTGGACGTAAACACACCCGCATCGGTTGTCAAGCGATTTTGGGGAGCAAACACAGACACACAAACATACACACACACACACACACACACACATATATATATATATATATACGACGGGCTTCTTTCAGTTTCCGTCTACCAAATCCACTCACAAGGATTTGGTCGGCCCGAGTCTATAGTAGAAGACACTTGCCCAAGGTATAGAAGTATTTTAATAAGTTTTTTTTGCTTTTCAATTAAAATTCACCACTTTGAACAACTATAGGCCAAAACAAAACCCCTTTAAAATTATTCTAAAAAGAAAATCCCCATGGGTAATATTTCGGTATTAGTACACGACATCATACATGATTGAGTGCGGGTGCGACCGTACAGCTTTGTCTAGCAGATGAAAGAAAGTCACACACTCATGACACCATAGACTTTTACTGAACGATTGTCTTCTTATGCTTCTTATTCGATATTTTACGAAAAAATATTAACATTTTCTGCTTAATTGTTCAAATATTGTATTTAAGCGTAGGAAAACAATGCTTGACGTGAAATCATTTTGGTTAATGAAAATATAATTACATAAAATATTATTTTATAATGCCTATCCGTTAGAAAGTTATTTTACAATGTATCAAAGGAAAATCGCACGATAGAAGCAAGCAACGCCTTTTGAAAGGTATTAGTACATCAACTAACTGGTGACCTCCTTCGGTCAGGCACTGACCATGGGTTTGCACCTAGAGAGTTACCCTCTAAGGCACAAGTCTGGGCAAGGTTGTTTTTTATGGAAGACCAGCAGTCGCCCATGTTGTCCAAGGGAAAGGCAAAGGCCGATACAGTTTGGCACCTGTGACGTCGCAACTCATTTCTACAGCTGAGTGAACTGGAGCAACGTGAAATAAAGTGTCTTGCTTAAGAACACAACACGCAGCCCGGTCCGGGATTCGAGCTCACAACCTCACGATCGTAAGCTCGACGCTCTAACCACTGAGCCACGCGCCTTCACACATCAACTAACTACAAGTATTATATTTCAATGTTCATTGAAATACTGAACACACATTTAGTAGAGATAAACATCGTCACACTTGACAAGTTAGAAGTTACGTCCAATGGAATTCGGTTGTGAATAATTTAACATCATTTTTTTTACAAAAAAAAGAAAGAAAGAAATACCAAGATGACAACGTAAACATGCGATCCATTATCAATCTACTAGAAACAGCAGTCAAATATTCAGTAACCCATATTTACCTTCTTTTTAACAACAGAGATTATACGAGATATTGTAAGCCCAGACTAGAAAGTCTTTAATCAAAATGCGAACTTAGGAGGGAATAAACAGCAGTCTCTAAACACGAATAAACAGTATTGTTATTAGGGATTCCACCAGAGCGGCGAGTTGAAAATGTCATGCATCAGTTCTGGCTCAAATGTCATGTATCAGTTCCAGGTTCAAATCCACCCGAGATCAGCTTTGCCTTTCATCCCTTTGGGGGTCGATAAAATGAAGTACCAGACTATGTGGTCGAGGTATCGATTAAACCCGTTCTCTCAAAATTGTTGGCCCTTTGCTAAAGTCAGAGACAATTATTCAGAAGACTGACAGAATCGTTAGTCTCAGACAAGATAAGTACATGCTTTTGTGTTCGGAGTTCGAATTTCAACCTGATAAACTTGACCTTTCATCTCAAGAATCAAGTACTGGGGTAAATGATATCGACTATTCCCTTCCCTTCAAAAATTTCTGGTATTCTTCCAAAATTAAGAAACGAATTATTATTATTAATCTAGTTATTAAAGCGGTGAGCGGGTGGAATCGTTAGCACGCTGGACGTTAGCCGCCAAAGACGGCTTTACGTCCGAGTTGAAATGCCGCCGATGACGAATTCACCTTTCATCCTTTCAGGCTCGATAAAATAAGTACCAGTCGAGCATTGAGGGTGATCTAATCGACTAGGCCCCGCTCCCCCATAATTTCAGGCCTTGTAGAAAGGTTTATCAGTGCAGTTCCTGCCTGAATCATATACAGTGTACTGCTATCCTAAATTGAAATCGTTATGACTGATCTTAAGTACTTTTGGTCATAAGTTTGGAGTACAAACATCTGAACCAGAAACTGATACAGAAATCAGTTATTGCTGTTAGTGTTTTAGATTCTAAATGACCTTGATGGAACAGACTTATGATTAAGGATATCTTGGCCGTGACCAATCCGTCATTTTTTCTTTAGACTTAAGTGTACCTCGGACAACCTAATCCAGTGTTCCTTTCACTGTCTACACGGCAAGGTACAATTTGAAGGAGACATGGTTGCTATTTTTAGCAGATCGAGCAGTCACGCACCGGTTGTCTCATACAGCATCACCCTCATCACCCATCTAGAAGTGAAAGAGGGAGGTAGATATGTGGTCGATCGATCTGCTAGAAATAGTAGCTGGACTTCTCTCAAATCACTTTCTTTTGTCTTTAAAAGGAGACATTGAACAATGTAGCTCGAGATATACACAAAAAGACAGATGGTCATAGCCAGAACGCCTCCATTCATAGGTCTGCTGGATCAGGGTTAACCGAGGGCTAAATAATAATATCTTTCCATTTCATCAATCGAGGTAAGTCGTGTTGAGAAGTAGCGGCAAATATCGCATATCGATTGTTTACACAGCGTTTAATAAATGTCATATAATGGTGAGAAGACACAAATATGTATTGGAGGGAAACTGAATGAATCCACTCGAGTATATAAATTTGGTGTCAGAGCTAGATTAAGATTTTGAAAATTTACGGCGAATTGACAGAATCAAACGCTTACTGATTTCAACTTTGCTTTTACATCCTTTCGGGATTATCAGGCCAATGATGGGGAGGGGGCGAATTCTTGGTTAATATGTAGTTAACCGTCGTAAAAAAGTAAATTGCGATACGAACCGGAAATGATGACACTGACTTAACGAATGTAACTTGAAAACCGTACTTATATAAATGTTTTCGATCTAGTTTGAATTCTTTGCAATCAAATTTGATGGCAAAGAATTCAAACTTGACGGCAAGGCATTCAAGTTTGATGGCAAAAAATTCAAATTTGATGGCAAAAAGTTCAAATTTGATGGCAAAAAGTTCAAATTTGATGGCAAAGAATCCAAACTAGATCGAAAACATCTATATTTTGTATAAAACAATCACATTTCTGGGAAAATTAGTCATTGATGCATCGAAATGAGATTCGTGAATAATTTTACACGATTTGTGAATTTATTTCATGCCTAAGTTTCCTTGGCGAACATCAATCAACCTTCTATAATAATCTGTCTATGGATGCTGTTTGGATTAACAAAATTGGGTTAATGGTTGGTAACTTCCTGAGCAATAGAAATTGTCGAGGCTCACATATGAAGCCCATCCATCGGATATAAAACATATTCCTGATAATATTTAATGCCTTCTAGTGCGCAAAAAGTGTTTCGCGCCTAGCCCTAAAACCCTAACCAGAAAAATTTTTGGAAATTTTTTCCAGAATCATAATCTCCATATTTTTCCGCATATTTTGAAAAAGAAATAAAATTCTGAAAAATGTTTAAAATGAAGAATTTAGGGGGGAGGAGAGAGGTAATTTCAAAATGCCGATTTTTGCCAATTGTTTTTTTTTTTTTTGCAGATTCATATTCTCCGTAGCCGAAAATCGGGGTTTGTGTAGAAAAAAAATTAAATAAAAAAAGGGGTGTTTGGGGGGAGGAGTACAAGAGGAAGTCTTGCCGAATTATTTTCTTTTCCAATAACCACGCGTCACAACAATCCGTATTTTCTACTTTATATTTTATTTCCAAAGACTTCAAACTAATTTCGCTGTGGCATCAGAAAATACCGACGAAATTAAATTTTTTTTTTGTTTTAATGGAAACTACTTGATAAAATCTCAATGAGTGAATGAAAGTTAGAAATAGTCCCGGGGGGGAAGGGACAAAGCTCAAAACGTTAATAGACAAAACAAAATAAAAACGGTTTGGTACGGCTATTTTACTGTTCCTGCCGCTTTACTTCTAACAATAATAACTCACCGCCCCCAACCACTCAAAAAGTGAAGAAAAAAAGTCTCCATAAGAGTCATTCGGCTTTTAGAAATAGCACAAAAAAAAGAAAAAGAAAAAAGAAAAGGAGAAAGAGAGAAAGAAAGGCGGTGAGCTGGCAGAATCGTTAGCACGCCGGCGAAATGCTTAGCGCTATTTCGTCTGTTGCTACGTTCTGAGTTCAAATTCCGCCGAGGTCGACTTTGCCTTTCATCCTTTCGGGGTCGATTAAATAAGTACCAGTTACGCACTGGGGTCGATATAATCGACTTAATCCGTTTGTCTGTCCTTTTTTGTCCCCTCTGTGTGTAGCAACTTGTGGGCAGTAAAGAAATAAGAAATAGCACTCAAATCTTCCTCAAGCACACAACTACCGTCTCACAGGGAGCACGTATCGGATAATAAGCTCTTTGCAGGATACTCAAAATAATGAAAATAATGTGGTACCAAACTTTTTACTGTCTAACAATTGTTTTCAAATTAAATTATCTTCGCCAGTAAAAGTATAAAAGTACAAACGTGTGTTGTCTTCATTCTTCAAAGAAAAGAAACTTTTCAAATTTTAAAGAAACTCTTTCGAGATTTTCCAAGATATATGTCTATGAACGTTTTCTCGAGGTTTTCAGTTCAAGTGGCATATAAGTCATTTTATTTGAAATTACATTTTCTTCCTTAAAAGGAAGCGAAACAACAGATTTTTCATATCTTACATATTAAAACTGAAAATGTATGTGTGTATCGGTATGTCCTCGTTTTGTGCCAAAACGGCTCAACCGATTTTTCTTAAACTTCACACGCACATTGCTTATGTGTCTGGAGAGGTTTTAAGTATAAATTGATTTCGAAAAAAATGTTCGGGTAAACGGCGGGAGGAATAACATTTGGGCGCGGGTGAACGGCGGGAGTAACTATGACTCCCATGCATTAAGATTGAGTCTCACCGCTTACAATACATATGGTTCAATCAGGCTAAGCCACGGGCTGAAAAGTACATCCATCTCAGAGATAGCATCAATAACGATGTTGCTCCTGGAAGGATAGGCCAATTGTGCATACTTCCGTCTTCCTTTACAGGTAGTCCTCGATATATGCACGAACGTACGCAAGACGCCAGGATTTACGTTCGGCACTACGGTGGGTCCGACCTTTTCATTACCTTCACTTGTAATGCCAGGTGGAATGAAATACAAGAAGTGAGTCTTCTGTCCGGTTAACAAGACCATGATAGGCCTGATGTCATTGCGAGAGTTTTTAGACTTATACTACTTGAATTCAAGGACCTCCTCACCAATGACCAAATATTTGGCCATGTTAAAAGCTTCATGTTCACAGTTGAGTGACAAAAGAGGTGCATGCCTCACGTACACACACTTCTATGGTCAAATCAGAAAATAAATGCAAATGATATATACAGGCTAATTTTCGCTGAAATACCTGACCCAGGCGCTGATAGTGAACTCTAATATGGTCCATGGCTCTTGTGGGCCTGTCTACACAAGGAAAGATTGCTTGATAAATGGTGTATGCTCTAAGAATTATCCCCCAAAATTCGTGTCTAGACTCGAAGTGCTCAAGACGGGTACCCACTGTATAAGCGTAGGTCCATGGCCCTTGTGGGCCTGCCTACACAAGGTAAGATTGCTTGATAAATGGTGTATGCTCTAAGAATTATCTCCAAAAATTCGTGCCCCAGACTCAAACTGCTCAAGACGGGTACCCACTGTATAGGCGTAGGAAGCCATGCGACGGAGGTTTAACCTTAACCAGAGAGAAATTCGAAGTTGACAGTAGATGGATAGTACCTTACTGTCCGCTTCTTTGAAAGACATTTAAAGCGCATGTCAACGTTGAATTTCGCAATTCCATCAAGTCAATCAAATATGTCTGCAAATACGTTAACAAAGGATCCGGTGCCACCATGTTTGGCCTCCAAGGCTTCAACCAACAAGATGAAGTAACGCAATACCAGACTGCACGGTACATAAGCAGCAATGAAGCGTTTTGGCACATTTCCGGTTTTTCAATACACGAAAGGTATCCTGCCGTTGTTCAGCTTCCTGTCCATCTGGAAAACGGCCAAAGAGTGTATTTCAATGAAGCCACTGCTGCCCAGGTAGCACAGGCTCCATCAGATACTATGCTTACTGTGTTTTTTAAACTTTGTCAGGTTGATCCTTTTGCACGGACACTCCTTTACCCACAAGTTCCATCCTACTACACCTGGAACAAGACGTGGAGGAGAAGGAAGACAGGTAAAACTGTTGAAGAGCAGGAAGACTTTAAGTTCGATGATTGCCTTGGGCGCGTTTATATAGTGCACCCAAGGGCGGCGAGATAGCAGAAACGTTAACACGCCGGGCGAAATGCTTAGCGGTATTTCGTCTGCCGTTACGTTCTGAGTTCAAATTTTTCCGAGGTCGACTTTGCCTTTCATCCTTTCGGGGTCGATAAATAAAGTACCAGTTACTGGGGTCGATGTAATCGACTTAATCCTTTTGTCCTTGTTTGTCCCCTCTATGTTTAGCCCCTTGTGGGCAATAAAGAAATATATACAGTGCACCCAAATCAGACAGTGCTCCGTCTTCTACACGAAGTAACAGGCCCAACTTGCTTTCAGGTTTTAAGAACTGTGGATGAAAACGTTTTTGCCACATACAAGGAGGCATGTCAACAGCGCAGGCTTCTTGAAGATGACAGTCAGTGGCACGCTTGCTTATCAGAAGCTTGTGTATCCAAATCGCCTGGAAGTCTTAGAACACTTTTTGCTGTTATACTGCACAATTGTGCAGCACACAGTATTCTTTGTGGCTTCAGTTTAGGAATGAACTGTCCGAGGACTTTAGACGAGCCGCTCAGCTTCGATTCCCTACTTTAAACATAGGTTTCACCGATACAATATACAACCTAGCGCTGATTGAGATAAAAAACAAGATTTTAGCTTTAGATGGTGACGTAATGACCACTAACGGGCTTCGCCCCGCTGCAAGGCCTACCTTAAATAATCTTCCTTCCGAGATTGTTCGGGAAACATCTTACGACATTACTGAACTATCCGCGTATGTACAGATCAATGAGGCACTCCTGCTACCTGACCAGAAGCACGTATACGACACTATCGTTCAGCAAGTCCAGGGTCGTTAAAGTGGTGTTTTCTTCCTTAACGCTCCTGGAGGGACAGGCAAAACGTTCATAACTGACTCATTCTTGCAAAAGTAAGGCTACAAAAGTGCATCACAATAGCCGTGGAAACTTCGGGCATAGCTGCTACTCTGCTCCCTGGTGGTAGGACTCTACGTTTCAGCTTCCCCATAACATCGCAAGTTCATCGACGCCTGTTTGCAACATTTCAAAGATGTCGGACAACGGGCAATTACTCGCACAATTCCACCTGATTGTTTGGGATGAATGCACAATGGCTCACAAGGGTCCCCTTGAGGCATTAGATAGAACTTTGTGAGACAAAAATGAAATCCACAAACCGATTGGTAGGGTGTCACTGTCTTGCTATCTGGGGACTTTAGATAAACCTTGCCAGTGATTCCGAAAGGCACAAGGGCGGATGAAGTAATGGCGAGTTTTAAGTCTTCATCTCTATGGGGTCATGTTGTTACTTTAAAGTTAGAAACCAACATGAGAGCGCGCCTCCATGAGGATCCATTATCAGAAGATTTCGCAAGGGACATTCTGCTTCTTGGCAATGGTGAAGTCCCAGAAGACGGAAATGAAGACGTTGACATAAGTAACATTTGCACAATAGCCAGTACTATCCATAGTCTTCAGGACCAGGTCTTCCCAGGCCTAGAGGTCCACAACGGAGATCTAAATTGGCTTTGCCAAAGAGCCATTTTGGCTCCTAAGAACGTTGCAGTCAGTGCAATCAACAACAGCCTCTTACTGCGTTTGCCTGGGGACGTGACAGTCTATAAGTCAGTAGACACCATTCCCAATCAGGATGAGGTAGTTGATTACCTCACTGAATTTTTGAATTCCTTGGAGCCTTCAGATGTACCTCCACATATTCTTACTCCTAAAGTAGGTAGCCCTGTTATGCTGATAAGGAATCTAAATCCACCGATGTCGAGCAACGGTACACGCCTTATTACAAAATTACTTCCCAATGTCATTGAAGCAACGATTATGACCGTCTGTGGTCAAGACGTCTTCCCACCGCGAATTCCCCTTGTGCCTTCGGCTGCTGACTTACCATTCACATTCCGCAGAGTGCAGTTTCCGATTAGACTCAGTTACACCATGTCCATTAATAAGTCCCAGGGGCAGTCGCTGGACTTTACTTAGCCAAACCATGCTTTTCACACGGTCAACTGGACGCTGGCTGCTTAAGAGTAGGTTGTAGGAAGTCTACATGCCTTCATCCCCCAGGGGAAAACTAAAAATATTGTTCATAAGGAAGCTTTGTAAATTTGCCGAACTGGCGCCATATTTCAGTCCTACGTTATTGCTGTTATAATCTTTGTTGCTTTATTTTTTCACTTGATTGTTGTCGTCATATATTACACATGCGGTTCCTTTTATGAATTACTCAGGTGTTGGTCTCGCCATAAAGCGTGAAAGGTGTTTAAAGGAGGAAGTAGGTGTTAATTGCTTTATTAGTTTCAAAGCCTTTTCGAACTAACGCCGGGTACGCCTGCTAGTTTTCAATAAGTGAAGCAATACAACAATATTACTCACCACTGTCACTGTTCAATATGTATTTCCGGTTATCCCTCCCGGTTGACAAAATAAACAACCAGTCTTAAGTATTGCGGTCGATTCAATCGATGAAAACCCCCTTCCCTCAAAACTGCTGGCCTTATGTCTCTGCCCCACGCAATTACTCAACACTTGCATAATTTTTACCTTTTATCTTTAACAATAGAACCAGATATTGTAGATATAGATGAGTAATAATGAATGTACACAGCCGGAACGCTTTTGATCATAGGTTAAGCTCGATCGAGGTTTAGCCAATGGGGGGGACCTATCTGGTCGTTCGATATGTTAGAAACAGTAGCTAAATCTTCTTCAAATGAAACCCCAGTTATGGAGGGTTTATTTTCTACTTGCAGGCTCACCTAAACCGGTGGAATTTATGGCTACTAACGGTTTCACCTGGATCTTAGCAAGCCATCGCCTACAGGAACAGAGGCGGGTTTCCACAGAATCGACCTGGAAAACGAGTGGTGCGGACTACAAGAGTGATGAAAGGTGAAAGCAGTAGTGAGACGGGAATGTCTATTCTGAAGAGCAAAGACTGTTTATTGTAGCAGCAGAAGAAGTAAAGAAATGACACAGCACACATATGGGTGGCTTTATATAAGGGACAATATATCGCGATATATATAAAAAAGGAAGACAAGATGGTTTTGGCTGGAAGACCTTTGACAATACGGCTAGATCAGAGATTACTAAGGATTAAACAAGTGTTTGTTTATACTGAATAACAAATGCAACAATACTTAGTTTTTGTGTTTACTTTGGCGTAATGACCCACCCAAGACAAAAGATGCAATAATAATTGTGCCTTTAATAGAAAGAATTATGTTGAAAAAGAAATCACTTTTGAGGATTATTTCATCCTTTCCCTTTAAGGATTTATTATATGAATATAAATTCCAAGACCTCTAGCGGACCAAAATAGTCACTCCAATTAGTCAACCTCTAATTATTTTCTTCAAATTATGCCATTACCTTTAGAATATTTCATTTTATCAAAATACATTCATTTAACTAATTCTGGAGGAGAAAGAATGGAATAGTCCTCAAAAGAAACTTTCCAAGTGTGGGAATCATCTGAAACTCACAGCGGGAGAAAATGTTCACTACAAATTCCAATATAATCCAAATCTACACCAACGTTAGGGTTATGGAAAAAAGGTGAAAAATTAAGAAATTGGGGGAAGGTTCGCGTATGCAGCAGCACCGTCCTAAATGTGAGAGAACCTCATTTTGTGGGCTTCACCTGAGCTTTGTAAGGTATCAATAATTATTGGTTTCAAATTTTGGCACAAGGTAAACAATTTCGAGAAGGGGACTAGGGCGATCTTTCGGAGAAAGTCTATCAAAACTACCGAATCGCTTATGCTTATGCATTTTGTGTGTGTGTGTGTGTGTGTGAGTGAGTGAGTGAGTGAGCGAGCGAGTGAGTGAGTGAGTGAGCGAGAGAGAGAGAGAGAGAGAGAGAGAATAGTCTTTCCCAGAAATGTACTTATCTTTATCGTTTCTCTTACTGGTTTCAACCACTGGATTGCGTCCATGCTGGGGCACCACCGTGACGGGTTTAGTCCAACAGGTCGACCCCAGTAATTATTTTAAAAAAAAAACATACTTATTCTACAGGTTTCTTTTGTCGAACTTGCTAAATCATGGGGACATAAACAAACAAACATCAATAGACGAACGTAACACACACACAGACACACGCGACGGGCTTCTTTCAGTTTCCAACCACCAAATCCACTCACAAGGTTTATAGTAAAAGACACTTGCCCAATGTGCCACCCAGAGGGACCGAATCCAACACCACATGGTTAGGAAACAAGCCTCTCAACTACACATACTTGTGCCTATTTGTAGAAAATTTCATTTAAAAAAATATTCATTTACCCATTTTTCTTTAAGTTACGGGATATAGGGGCACAATTGTGGGTAAATTTACCCAATTGTGTAGGTATACCCAATTAAAACTAACATGTGGGACTAAGAGTTAATCATTAATTAACTAATGATTAATATATATTATTAACAATAATCTATCATAGCAGTTAAACATCTAGTCGGTAGTGAGTATTTTTACGATCTATGAATTTTCTCAACCATAATACTTATTCTATAATTACAATATTTTTATATCTACATATCAACAATTAGGTTAATATATACACTATATAATATATTACACAATATATACATTATATAATATACAAAATATAGAGACAGTCCCGAAAATTACCATCTTAATGTAGAACAGTATCAGAGTGCTTCTACGTGGTCGTTCGAGCTGTTAGAAACAACAGCCAAATCTCCTCCCTCCCTCAAAATGACACTCACACTAGCTTAAACAGGGACACTAGAAAAATGTTGTCATGGGATTCTTGTATACAAGGAAAAGGATAAGCTGGCCACGGCTGTAAGGCTTTTGATCATGAATGCTGGATCAGGTCTGACTTGGGGCTGATAATAACAAACAAACACATACACACTTCTATATTATAGTGTATTCAATTCTGCAGGATATTTTTGATGTGAAAAACCTGGTAAATTTTCAGAAAATTTACCAAAACCCCTGCCATACACACATATATTTATTATTGTAATGTATATAGTGCAAGGATTATCTGATAGAGAACTCTGAGACGGTTGTGAAAAGTCCATTCAGCCCAGGGCAAAAATATATAGAGTAAGTGGTGTCGATTTTTGATATGCTATAACACACATATTATTCAGAAATCTCGAAACTAGCGTAACTGGAAGCCACTATATATTTTTATTCCGACGATGGCTTAACTGATCGAAACTTCCAAGTAATTGTCAACAATATTGTTCAAAAACAAACTTGTACTCTACAGAAATATAGAGCAACCCCTGAGATTAATGTAAAATTATTATATCTATACATAAAAGCGCACACACACACACACACACACACACACACACACACATATATATATATTATATATATATATATATATATATATATATACAGAGAGAGAGAGAGAGAGAGAGACAGATAGATAGATAGAGAGACAGATAGAGAGACAGATAGAGAGACAGACAGATAGATAGATAGATAGATAAATAGATAGATAGATAGACATACAGAGAGACAGATAGATAGACATACAGAGAGACAGACAGACAGATAGATAGACATACAGAGAGACAGACAGACAGATAGATAGACATACAGAGAGACAGACAGACAGATAGACATACAGAGAGACAGACAGACAGATAGACATACAGAGAGACAGACAGACAGATAGATAGATAGATATATAGATAGATAGATAGATAGATAGACAGATAGATAAATAGATAGAGAGACAGACAAATAGATAGATAGAGAGACAGACAGATAGACAGACAGACAGACAGATAGATAGATATGTACAATTGCAATTAGCTTAATAACTTAGGCTTAACCAAAAGTAAACTATAGACTGAGGTGTTTGTACGTGAATATAGTGTTGTTGTGTATGTGTGTAAAAATATGCGGAGTCTATGAGAGTGAATTAGAATTAAAGCCGAAGTGCACCTGGACAATATACGACAGATATGTGTATATACGACGGATATATGTATACATGTATGTATGTCGTTCGAAGCAGGTGGTTTCATCCTGTTGATACACACAATATCTCTCATTTACATGCGATCCTTCGAGCAGAGGAAAGGTTGATATCACACAGCAAAAAAAAAAACTTTAGACTGAGACAGAATGAATCACCAACTTCGAAAGAATAAACTCTATACAACATTTATCAAGTACTTGAAACTACCAAGTCCGTATAACTAAAACAATTTAAAAACCCGTATATTCTATCAAGGAAGTAATAGTTATATCTTAGCAACAAGATAACAAGATTTACGAGAGAGTTTCTGTCTCCAATATTCTCTTTTATGTCCGATAGTTGTAGGTTTGGATTGTAAAATCACCAGTTTTTTTATGTCCAGAGATACCATAGAAACAAAATATACCATCTTACCTTCGGTGAGAAAGGTTTCCTCTATCCCAACTTAAGTTTGTACACCATTTCTCTCCAGGTATGTTTACGAGAAGGACAGAAAATGAGGAAATACAATCAGTGGTGACAAAAGAGCAGAGAGGCTTGCCACAGTCAACAAGTGACTTCATATATGATTATATAGAGGGGGATAGGGGGGAGATGGAAAGTTAGACGGAGTGGGAGGAAAGTAAGAGAAGGAGGGGAAAACAACGGGGGGGGGAGAATGAAATGGAAAGAGAGAGAGAGTGAAAGTGAGTTGGAGAAAGGTAAGATAAAGAGAGAGTTGTGTGTGAGGGAGAACGAAAGAAGACAGAGAGACAGCTAGGGAAAGAGAGAAAGCGTGGAGTTAACATAGGAGGAGGAGGAGGAGAAAGACAGCGAAAGTATAAGAGAAATAAGGAGAGAAAGTGAGAGAAAAGACAGGGAGGAGAAAGAAAGAGGAAGAGAGCTAGAGTATAACACAAAGTAGGAGGGAGTATGAAAAAAGTAAGGCAGAGATAGAGAGAGATAAGATGAAGGGAAGGGACAGGAGGGGGAGAAAAGAGTACAAGAGTGAAATATAGAGAGTAAGAGAAAGTTAAGATAAGAGAGAGAGAGAGAGTGAGGGGAAAAGAAGGGAGAGAGAAAAGAATGGAGAAGAAAGACTAGAGAAGATGAGGGAGTAGGAGAGAGGTGAGAAAAGGAGGAGACAAATAGAGGAAGTGGGGGAGGGTAAGAAAGATATAGACAAAGTGAGAGAGGGTGCAGAGGGGAGGAGAGAAAGATAAGGAAACTAGAGAAAGAAATGAGGAAAGGAAGGAAAAGGTAGGGGAAGGGAGAGCACTCAGAATAAAAGAGAAAGAAAGAGGGAAAAGAAGAAGAGAGGTAAGAGAGGGCGTGGACCTGAAATGATAGAATGGCTAGAAGGGGGGTTGACGAAGGGGAGGAAAGCTAGAAAGATAATAGAATGGACGGTGAGTGGGTGTAGTGGCAGGAGGAGGGACAGAGCTTTTGTTTCTTTATAATACTGGGAATGAGAATAAAATCTTTACTGTCTGATTGATAGCTGGATTTTTTTTCCTACTATGTCGTCGGATATTACAAATATAATATTTATAACTACATTGTGTACATTTGTCACTGGAAACAAACATACAGGACCTTAGTTTTCTTTCAGCTTGATTCTGAATTCACACAGGTATGCGTGTGTATGTGTGTGTATGTATGTGTGTGTGTGTGTGTGTGGGAGTATGTGTATGAGAGAGAGGGGGAGGAAGGAAAGTTTTGGGGGAAAGAGTAAAAGGATAAAGGACGGGGAAAGGAGCTAGATATAATATAGAAAGGCGGACAGGGAAAAGACAGAATGACAGAATAAGAATAAGAGAGAGAGGAATAACTATAGAAAGAAAAGAAAAGACAGAGAGGGCAAGAGAAATACAGAGAGAGAGAGAGAGAGAAATAGAAGGATTTAAAGAGGTGAGGCGGAAAGGAAAGGTAGAAAATCAAGAAAAGAGAGACTTATACAAGAAATGACAGAATAAGAAGCGACAGAATGAGAATAAGGGAGAGAGGAATAACTATAGAGAGAAAAGAAAAGACAGAGAGGGCAAGAGTAATAGAGAGAGAGAGAGAGAGAGAGAAATAGAAGGATTTAAAGAGGTGAGGGGGGAAAGGAAAGGTAGAAAATGAAGAGAAGAGAGACTTATACAAGGGTGTGATGGAAGGGATTGTTAGATAAAAACAGAGAGAAGTGAGTGAGGGAAGGCGATTGCAGTGACAGACTTAACCATGTCTATCAACATTGTATAAAACAAGCATAGCATTGTTTAATAAGGTAGACAGTGACTGTCTGAATAGTCTACTCGTATCTCCTCTCTCTCCAACCTCCATTGACAGGCTTTGGGAAGGTTGTCGCATGGACTGACAACTGTATCAGCGTGGCTGAGTAATCTTGGCTATGTATGACTGGCAGGTTGGATACACGGATTGCTTGAGTGAACCTGACAAAAAAAAAAACTTAAATGGAAGATTACTGTGTAAACTTTATTAGCTGTTCTCACGTGGCTAGGATTCGGTTCTATCCGGGTTTGGTTCTGTGGGGTGGATATGTACGCATATTTTCTAATATCTATTTCTTTATTACCCACAAGGGGCTAAACACAGAGAGGACAAACAAGGACAGACAAACGGATTAATTCGATTATATCGACACCAGTGCGTAACTGGTACTTATTTAATCGACCCCGAAAGGATGAAAGGCAAAGTCGACCTCGGCAGAATTTGAACTCGGAACGTAGCGGCAGACGAAATACCTATTTCTTTATTACCCATAAGGGGCTAAACACAGAGAGGACAAACAAGGACAGACAAACGGATTAATTCGATTATATCGACACCAGTGCGTAACTGGTACTTATTTAATCGACCCCGAAAGGATGAAAGGCAAAGTCGACCTCGGCAGAATTTGAACTCGGAACGTAGCGGCAGACGAAATACCTATTTCTTTATTACCCACAAGGGGCTAAACACAGAGAGGACAAACAAGGACAGACAAACGGATTAATTCGATTATATCGACCTCAGTGCGTAACTGGTACTTAATTTGTCAACCCCGAAAGATGAAAGGCAAAGTCGACCTCGGCGGGATTTGAACTCAGAACGTAGTGGCAGACGAAATACCTATTTCTTTACTACCCACAAGGGGCTAAACACAGAGAGGACAAACAAGGACAGACGAATGGATTAAGTCGATTACATCGACCCCAGTGCGTAACTAGTACTTAATTTATCGACCCCGAAAGGATGAAAGCCAAAGTCGACCTCGGCGGAATTTGAACTCAGAACGTAAAGACAGACGAAATACCTATTTCTTTACTACCCACAAGGGGTTAAAACACAGAGGGGACAAACAAGGACAGACAAACGGATTAAGTCGATTACATCGACCCCAGTGCGTAACTGTTACTTAATTTATCGACCCCGAAAGGATGAAAGGCAAAGTCGACCTCGGCGGAATTTGAACTCAGAACGTAGTGGCAGACGAAATACCTATTTCTTTACTACCCACAAGGGGCTAAACACAGAGAGGACAAACAAGGACAGACGAATGGATTAAGTCGATTACATCGACCCCAGTGCGTAACTAGTACTTAATTTATCGACCCCGAAAGGATGAAAGCCAAAGTCGACCTCGGCGGAATTTGAACTCAGAACGTAAAGACAGACGAAATACCTATTTCTTTACTACCCACAAGGGGTTAAAACACAGAGGGGACAAACAAGGACAGACAAACGGATTAAGTCGATTACATCGACCCCAGTGCGTAACTGTTACTTAATTTATCGACCCCGAAAGGATGAAAGGCAAAGTCGACCTCGGCGGAATTTGAACTCGGAACGTAGCGGCAGACGAAATACCTATTTCTTTATTACCCACAAGGGGCTAAACATAGAGGGGACAAATAAGGACAGACATAGCTACTAAGTCGATTATATCGATCCAGTGCGTAACTGGTACTTATTTAATCGACCCCGAAAGGATGAAAGTCGACCTCGGCGGAATTTGAACCCAGAACGTAGCGGCAGACGAGATACAAGCAAAGCATTTCGCCCGGCGTGCTAACGTTTCTGCCAGCTCGCCGCCTTGTGTACGCATATTTTCTAATAAACCCAAGGATTGACAAGCCAACGAGGAAGCCTTTATGTGATCGCTGGATCTGCTAGAAATAGCAGCCAAATTTCTCTCCGCATTCCACATTACATCAGGAAAGGACTGTGATGTTTACTAGCTATTCTCACGTGGTATGGTGTTACTGGCTAAATTTTGTGAAGTAAACGTATACACATATTTTCTCATAAACTCCGAGGGTTGACGAGCCAGTGAGGAAGTCTCTCTCTCCTCACCTCTCTCTCTTTCTCTCTGTGTGGTTGCTGGACTTGCTGGAAAGAGCAGCGAAATTTTTCTGCATCCCCACATTATATCAGGACAGGACACAAAATTTAATCTTAAATATCGCTAAAAAAAAGAAAGAAAAGAAAAACAAAAGGCATATGTGCAAGAAACTTGCATATGGTAAGAAACTTGCTTCCCATCCACATGGTTCCATGTTCAGTCCCACTGCGTGTCGCCTTAGCCAAGTATCTTCTACTATAGCCACGGGCCGACCAAAGCCTTGTGAGTGGATTTGGTAGATGGAAACTGAAAGAAACCTGTCGTATATATATATATATATATATATATATATATATATAATAACAAATTAGTAAATAAAACATATGCATATATACATACATATATATACATACCTAGATCTATATGTATATATACTTGCATATGTGAGTACAGGACACCACCAAAAACCGTAGAACACAACGAGAAACGAAAACATAAACACAAAAAACATGGAAACGGACTTTTTCAAACAACGAAAAAACAGAATACAAGACATACAACACAAGGAACATTCCCCTTCTTCAGCTGCCCCTGCTTCGACTACTCCGTGTCATATATATACTAGCAGTATCGCCCGGCGTTGCTCGGGTTTGTAAGGGAAATAACTATATTAGAGAGTTATAGCCAAAAAAATAGCAAAAAAATGCATTAAAAATGGAAAAAAAATGATGGTAATTTTTTTTTTAAATCGTTGACATTTTTAGAGAGTTACTTCCCTTATATAATAGCGAAAAAATGCATTAAAATGGAAAAAAATGATGGTAATTTTTTTTAAATCGTTGACATTTTTAGAGAGTTACTTCCCTTATATAATAGCGAAAAAATGCATTAAAATGGAAAAAATGATGGTAATTTTTTTTTAAATCGTAGACGTGCGCTAATACCCAGAAGGGCTCGATATGAATCACGACTATAAGATACCCGGTTTTGGTTAAACTGCAACGCAAAATGTGGGAGTAGTTAGGAATCTAAATCGTAGGAGACAGACACACAACCTCACTTTTATATATAAAGATACTAGCAGTATCGCCCGGCGTTGCTCGGGTTTGTAAGGGAAATAACTATATAAGCATTTTTAGAGAGTTACTTCCCTTATAGATGCCAATTCGGGCTTTCTTAGCCATTTCTGTTTTGGTGTCTTCAAGCCATGAAGTCGTTGTTCTAAAAGAACGCTGGTCTCCTTGACAACGCTTTACGACGTTGATTTCCTTACACTCCCTTCCCCGCAGCTTCACGAGGGAGGGAAGAAGGGGGAGAAGCAAACAGGTGCAGGTGTGACCATGGACGCCAACTCCGCCACCATCGACACACGAAAAATTATGCATTAAAATGGAATAAAAAATGATGTTAAATTATTTTTTAAATCGTAGACTCATCGTAGACGCGCGCTAATACTCAGACGGGCTCGATATGAATCACGACTATAAGATACCCGAATTTGGCTAAACTGCACCGCAAAATGTGGGAGTAGTTAGGAATCTAAATCGAAGGAGACAGACACTCGCACAACAACAGTTTTATATATATAGATATATATGTATGTGTGTGTGTGTGTGTGTGTGTGTGTGTGTAAAAGTTCAAATAAAGGTTACAAACTTCATTAAGGGATAATAAGATCCAACGAAAATACTGGTTTGTTACCTATTCAAAAAGTGTTGGATATTACAATTAATATTCAGCTGCAAGGTAACTAGATAAACCGTGGTTTATCTATATTTAAAGAAGATAAGAAAATAGGGAGATAATAAATAAATAGTTTTTTTAATTAATAAATTAACTCTATTTTCTTATCTTCTTTAAATTTATATATATGTGTGTGTGTGTGTGTGTGTTTCTCCCACTACCTATTTCTTTACTACCCACAAGGGGCTAAACACAGAGAGGACAAACAAAGAATTAAGTCGATTATATCGACCCCAGTGCGTAACTGGTACTTAATTTATCGACCCCGAAAGGATGAAAGGCAAAGTCGACCTCGGCGGAATTTGAACTCAGAACGTAACGGCAGACGAAATACGGCTACGCATTTCGCCCGGCGTGCTAACGTTTCTGCCAGCTCGCCGCCATAGTGTTTCCCCCACCACCGCTTGACAACCGGTGTTGGTGTGTTTGCGTTCTCGTAACTTGGCGGTTCGGCAGAGGAGACCGATAGAATAAGTGCCAGGCTTTAAAAAATAAGTACTGGGGTTGATTCATTCGACAAAAAAGGTTCAAGGTGGTGCTCTCTTCTACGGGTCTTACGAATAGCAAAGGACCACGTTTCGGACTTCTCCCACTACAGAGGCGCGATCTTGCGAGCTCTGGGACGAAGACCTTTCGCTCAACAGCAACTGCAGCCGTTCAAGAATTTGAACCTGGAGATCTCTAATGACTGAAATAAGTGAAACGTAACCCTGGCTAGAAAGCCTTTAATTGTTGGTTTCCTCGCTCGCTGTTGATCTGAGGTTAAATAGCCCTAACCCTAAACCCTAACTTTAAGGGTTGGGATGCTGCCGGTTGATCGTATGCACAGATATTCTCACCAGAAATGTGTTGTACCGATTGTGGTTTCGGTTCTTGAACCGGGCGGTGCGTTGCGTTTTTTAGTTTCACTTTACGTTGCTCCAGTCCACTCAGCTGGCAAAAATGAGTAATCATGCGCAGAGCCGTCGCTAAGCCTCGCCAAGCCCTGCGGTCGCAGGGGGCCTCCGCGGTTGAGGGGTCCCATGTCAAGATCAAAGTACGTAGATGAATCGTCTGTTTACTTTGGTTAAGATGTTGAACAAGAATTCAAACTATGCTAACTGAAAATTTCAAGAAATAAAATGATAATACATTGTACCTGTAAAAAGTTCACACCTGTAAAAAATATTACATTGTACCACAAACGTGTACCAGACTTTTGTGGATTACTCTTTTACTTGTTTCAGTCATGTGACTGTGACCATGCTGGAGCACTGCCTTTAGTCGAGCAAATAGACCCCAGGACTTATACTTTGTAAGCCTAGTACTTATTCTATCGGTCTCTTTTGCCGAACCGCTAAGTTACGGGGACGTAAACACACCAGCATCGGTTGTCAAGCGATGTTGGGGGGGACAGACACAGACACACAAACATATACACACACATACATATATACATATATACGACGGGCTTCTTTCAGTTTCCGTCTACCAAATCCACTCACAAGGCTTTGGTCAACCCGAGGCTCTACTAGAAGACACTTGCCCAAGGTGCCACGCAGTGGGACTGAACCTGGAACCATCTATTGAACACGAACTTAGCTCTCAGCTTGATTATTCTGAACTGAACAATGATTTCGCAAAGCGAAAAGTGTGCCGTGTTTATCTTTGAAAGTTGCCTGGATTATAAAAGTGCTCTTTTATTCATAATTGGAAGTTTTACTTCTTGAAATTTGTAATAGACCTTAAAGTACAAGTTAAATATTGAACTTCAGGCAAAATAAAGTAAAATATAGCCATGAATAAAAGGTGCGTAGATTATGAATTTTGCTTGAAGGGATGGGACCTCAAAATAAAAAGTTGCAAGGGGCCCTCTAAAAGTTACACGGCAAAGCTGTTCATGCGGCGTCCCGTCCTAGTAGGGGCATATACGCCACAGAATCCGAGAAACCGGCCTCATGAGTTTACATGGTTTATCCTTTTTTTTTTCAATGTCCAGAAATAGAAGGGGCCTCTATAGGTGAATTGCAACTACCTATAAACCTACGAGGTCGTATTTTTGTTGAGAAAAATAATGAACCATTTTATTTCTTTTACTTGTTTCAATCATTGGACTGTGGCCATGCTGGTGCACCTCCTTGAAGACTTTAGTCCAGAGTTTTTTCTACCGCGGTCCTAATGACCTGTGAGGGTCCATAATATTTTGGGAGGAGGAGGGTTCCCACAGACAATATAGTAAATTGGGGACCCTCAGTAGTATCTTAAAGGTCCCGTCCAGTTTAATATGTTTCTGGTCACTGAAATATGATATCTGTGAGAATGTGTAAAAACAAAATTGGAATTTTGAAAGAATTATCTATAAAACTAGTTATTAAACACCGAATGGCTATTAGGGTCCACCAGAGAAAATAGTGATCAAAGGGACCACAGATAGAAAATGGTTGAAAACCACTGGTTTAATGGAATAAGTCGGCCCCAGTACTTATTTTTAAATCTGGTTCTTATCCTACTAATCTCCATTGCAGAATGGTTAAGTCACAGGAACGTAAACAAACCAACGTCAGTTATCAAGCGGTGTGGGAGAAGCAAACAAACACATACAACATTCATATATACCGTATTTTAACGTGTATAAGGAATCCCCTAATTTTGGGGTTTAAAATTTGGAATAAATGGTTTTGTAAGGGATTATAATACTATCCATGTATAAGAAACTCCTATATTTTTTAACTTAATTTTTGACAAAAAAGGTTCCTTATACACGCTAAAATACGGTATATATATATATACAGAAGTTGGACAAAATAATGGAAACACCTAGCATCATAGCATCATAATTTTGAAATATCTATAAAACCATCAAAAGCTTGTTTATTTTTTATGTTTTTTATTTATTATTAGTGTTGCTTAATATGTTTTGCTAAAATTGCTGTTTCTTTTCAGATATCATCAGAAAAAGGTAATTAAAATTCATTAAAATGACGGATTTATAGGACTGTCAAAAAGGTCAAATGTTTGGTGCTCGTATGGCAGGCGTAACGAAAACAGCCGAAATGTTTGGTGTATCAAGAAGTACTGTCTCGAAAGTAATAACTGCCTTTGAGAAAGAGGGGAAAAAACCTCTTCATCAAAACAAAACTCCGGAAGAAAACCAAAACTTTCAGATAGGGACCGTCGGACTCTTACGCGAACTGTTAGAAAGGATCACAAAAGTACAGTTCCCAAAATTACTGCAGAGCTTAATCACCACCTCGAGAACCTAGTTTCCACAAAAAACTGTTCGCCGGGATTGCACAAAACCGGATTTCACGAGACGGCTGCAATCAGAAAACCACTAATTTCAAAAATAAACGTTTCAAAGCGTTTAGAGTGGAGTTAAAACCAACTGAATTGGTCCATAGAGCAGTGGAAGAACGTTTGTTTTATCGGACAAGTCATCCTTTACTCTATTTCCGACCACCGGCCGAATATACGTCTGGAGACAGCCAAAAGAAGCATTTAACCTAGACTGTCTTCTTCCAACCGTTAAACATGGAGGAGGATCTGTGATGATCTGGGGGTCTATATCTTGGAAATTCAACCAGAAAAATGTTCACTTAAAGAGAATAACAAGCTAAATTATGCAAAAGTTTTACTTTTCAAAAATTCCAATTCTAAAGGATCGAAACAAACCCGAGCAACGCCGGGCGATACTGCTAGTATTTAATAAAAATAACGAGGCGCAGGAGTGGCTGTGTGGTAAGTAGCTTGCTAACCAACCACATGGTTCCGGGTTCAGTCCCACTGCGTGGCATCTTGGGCAAGTGTCTTCTGCTATAGCTTCGGGCCGACCAAAGCCTTGTGAGTGGATTTGGTAGACGGAAACTGAAAGAAGCCTGTCGTATATATGTATATATATGTATGTGTGTGTGTGTATATGTTTGTGTGTCTGTGTTTGTCCCTCTAGCATTGCTTGACAACCGATGCTGGTGTGCTTACGTCCCCGTCACTTAGCGTTTCGGCAAAAAGAGACCGATAGAATAAGTACTGGGCTTACAAAGAATAAGTCCCGGGGTCGATTTGCTCGACTAAAGGCGGTGCTCCAGCATGGCCGCAGTCAAATGACTGAAACAAGTAAGAGAGTAAGAGAGTTTCGATACTTTTATACTTGTCCAACGTCATTGCGAAGACGACGTAAAGTGTATTTTGTCTTCTCATTAATAATTTGTGTGTGTAGACAGGGGAATATATCTCTAATGGTTTAGTGGCGGACGCTGGTGTTATGTTCAGAACCACTAAGCTAACCTGGTTTCCCACCAGTCACGACGACAACTGTTGCAGTTGATCCGATCAACCGAACAGACATGTGTATCCTTAAAGTAGTTCTCAGGGAGATTCAGTGGCGAAGGTAAAGCGCGTGCACACCATCCATTTAAACGAAAGTGAAACATCTGGCATTTTTAGCTTTTTCAAAGCGAAGAGGTAATGGGTGCGCGACGTGAAGGAAAGGGCCTTGAGTGTTTCTTTAAGGAAAATTAAAATTTAAAGTAACAAAAATATCCAGATTCGTAATCTCTGTATTTTTATACGTGGATTAAAAAGAAAAAAAGGGATCTTTTCGGTTTGAACGGCAGTTTTTTCCAGCAGTGTCATATGAAATTGTCACTCATAATTATGACCCTAGTATCGATCTATTGCATTTCAATCTGTTTTAGGGTTAGGGGTGGGGTGAAGGGTATCTTTTTTTCTTCAGAAATGTAAATAAACCCAATCTGTTTCTTAAACGAGGGACATATTCATACGGCACAAAATGTTTTCACCTCAACAGACGTCATTGATTGGTTGAGATTGCAGAAATTGAAGAAAGAAAACAATAAATATCTTACAAACTATAGAATTTTCTCAATAAAGCCAAGAGAAAAAGATGTTTTATAAACTCTGTATTTTTATACGTAGGATTAAAAAGAAAAAAGAATTTGAGAAAAATTTTAAAATTAAGAAATTTTTTTGGTGGTGGTGGTGGTGTTTTAAAATTTTGAAAATGTGAATTTTGGGCAAAATCGTATTCTCCTATATCGAAAATATAGAAATCCGAAAAAAAAATTAAGAGAAAACACCCCATCGGAAATGGGTGGTGTGCACGCGCTTTACCTTCGCCGATTTAGTGTGACACAATGTGACAAGGCTGTCCCTTTGAATTACAGAAACAATTCATGGTTAATATTTACATCTTGACCCGGCAATGAAAATCCAAAACATATCCTGGAATGGGTGTAAAACAATGTGTAGGAAACGAATATGAAAAATATGAAAAAAAAAAATGCGTGCAAAGCAACGGGAGGGTGGGGAAAGGACTTCGGAATATTCACAAGATCCTAGCTTTTCCCTCGTAATTTTTAGGAAAATGGGTTTTTTCAATGAGAATTTATAGAAATACCTTTCAAACGGCATACATTAGGATTATAAAGAAATTTGTGGGGGAAATCTTTTCCAAGAGGGTGAGGATAGGACTTCGGAAAATTCACAAGATCCGAGCTTTTCTCTCGTAACTTTTAGGAAAATAGGTTTTTTTTTCAATGAAATTTTATAGAAATACCTTTCAAACAGCAGTCCTCTCCTCATCCCCTTGGAAAACATTTTCCCCACAAATTTCTTTATAATCGTAATGTATGCCGTTTGAAAGGTATTTCTATAAAATTTCATTGAAAAAAAACCCCCCATTTTCCCAAAAGTTATGAGGGAAAAGCTCGGATCTTGTGAATTTTCCGAAGTCCTCTCCCCACCTTCCCGTTGCTTTGCACGCATTTTTTTTTCATATTCGTTTCCTACACATTGTTTAACATCCATTCCAGTATATTTTTTGGATTTTCATTTTCGGGTCAAGATGTAAACATTAACCCAATTCATTTTTGCCAGCTGAGTGGACCGGAGCCACGTGAAATAAAGTGCATTGCTCAATGACACAAGAGGCTGTCAGGAATCGAACTCACAACCTTACAATCACAAGCAGAATACCTATTTCTTTATTACCCACAAGGTGCTAAACACAGAGAGTACAAACAAGAACAGACAAACGGATTAAGTCGATTACATTGACCCCAGTGCGTAACTGGTACTTAATTCATCGACCCCGAAAGGAGGAAAGGCAAAGTCGACCTCGGCGGAATTTGAACTCAGGATGTAACGGTTGACGGAATACCGCTAAGCAGTTCGCCCGGTGTGCTAACGTTTCTGCCAGCTCGCCTCCTTAATCGCCAGCAGAATACCTATTTCTTTATTACCCACAAGGGGCTAAACAAGGACAGACATAGGTATTAAGTGGATTACATCGACCCCAGTGCGTAACTGGTACTTAATTTATCGACCCCGAAAAGATGAAAGGCAAAGTCGACCTCGGTGGAATTTGAACTCTGAACGTAACGGCAGACGAAATACCACAAAGCATTTCGCCCGGCGTGCTAACGTTTCTGCCTGCTCGCCGCCTTTAAAATAGAATTTTATTTCTTTACTACCCACAAGGAGCTAAACACAGAGGAGACAAACAAGGACAGACATAGGTATTAAGTCGATTACATCGACCCCAGTGCATAACTGGCACTTAAGTTATCGATCCCGAAAGGATGAAAGGTAAAGTCGACCTCGGCGGAATTTGAACTCACAGCGTAATGGCAGACGAAATACCTATTTCTTTATTACCCACAAGGGGCTAAACACAGAGAGGACAAACATAGGTATTAAGTCGATTATATCGACCCCAGTGCGTAACTGGTACTTATTTAATCGACTCCGGAAGGATGAAAGGCAAAGTCGACCTCGGTGGAATTTGAACTCAGAACGTAGCGGCAGACGAAACACCGTTTAGCATTTCGCCCGGTGTGCTAACGTTTCTGCCAGCTCGCCGCCTTATTCGCAAGCAGAATACCGTAACCACAAAGCCACGCGCCTTCACAACACTCGGCTAAAGAATAACAATAGCAACAGCGCCGGCGACGACGACAACAACAATAACAATAACAAGGGAGCAGCAGACAGGTCAGATTGGTTAATAATACAGATATCTGTACGTAGTTTAAAAAGAAACCGGGATAGTTTAATCATAGCAAGGATACCTTTGATCATAAACCTGTTTGATCTTTGCTGCCCTAAGGCAAAAAACAACAAGAACAACAGCAACAGCAGCAATAACGACAGAAGCAACAGCAACAACAGAGGCGCAATGGCCCAGTGGTTAGGGCAGCGGACTCGCGGTCGGAGGATCGCGGTTTCGATTCCCAGACCGGGCGTTGTGTGTGTTTATTGAGCGAAAACACTTAAAAGCTCCACGAGGCTCCGACAGGGGGTGGGGTAGGGTGGGGGTTTCGACCCCTGTTGTACTCTTTCGCCCCCAACATTCTCTCACTCTTTCTTCCTGTTTCTTGTCCCCGACTTGTGGCGACTCCTGTTGTACTCTTTCGCTCCAACTTTCACTCACTCTTTCTTCCTGTTTCTTGTCCTCTCCGACTTCCTACGCAACCGCTGAGCCTGGATGAGCATTCATCCATCCGTCGATGCTCTCGGTATCGGGGGGGGGGGGTGACTTGCTTTCTCTTCTGCGGGTCTTACGAATAGCAAAGGACCACGTTTCGGACTTCTCCCACTACAGCGGCGCGATCTTGCGAGCTCTGGGACGAAGACCGCTTTGCTCAACAGCAACAGCAGCCGTTCAAGAATTTGAACCTAGAGATCTCCATTTCCAGCGACTTCGAGGGCCACCTCCCAGTGGTGTCGGTCGTCAACGAAGAGCCCTCGACGACAACAAGACGACTGAAGTTGTTTATTTTTCCAAGATCTGGGGTCTCCCGCCCCTAAGCCCTAGACCATCACCTAATCACCTGTACCCGTCTTGTTGCTTAACAACCACAAAAAAAAAATCATACAGGCATGGCTATGAGGTTTAAGAAGCTCGCTTTGCAACCGCTCGGTTTCAGGTTCGGTCCCCCTGCGCGGTGCCATGAGCAAGCGTCTTCCATTATAGCCCGAGGTGGAACCCAATATCTTGTGAGAGGATTTGGTAGACGGAGATTGCAAGAAACCCGTTGTCTTTGTAGGTATGTACACGTGTGTGTGTCACTGTCACCACTTGACAATCGGTGTTGGTTAGCTTACGTCCCCGTAATTAGCGATTCAGCAAAAGTAACTGATAGAATAAGTACAAGATTTTAAAATATGTACTGGAGTCAATTCCTTCATCTAAACCAGGATTTCCTAACCAGGGGTGCGAGATAGCATTGCAGGGGGTGCGAGCAGGGCCGGATTTATAGGGAACCAAAGAGGGCAATTGCCCCAGGCACCTTTATTCTTATAAAAATTATTACTTTTAGGGGTGAGAGAACATATTAAAAGTTTTAGGGGGCGGGATATAAAAAAGGTTGGGAATCACTGGTTTAAATCATTGGTTCTCAACCATTTTTTACCCCTTGATTCCTCTTATATTCGGGCGGACTTGTAGTGGCTTCATGCAGGCATAGCGTGGATTCGATCCTCGATCACCAAATTTCACTTAACAGTTTAACTGTACTTTTCTCACGGTAAAACAATTTTTCTGTGAGTGACAGCAGGTACATTTGCCAGATGCCTTCGCCAAGCAGAATAATGTCTTTGCCGCTTGACCCTTCTAACCTCTTCCAGGTCACCAAAAGCTAGAATAGAGATAACAGACCGCCAACGAAATCTATTGTTCTCAACAATATGTCTATCCTTCTGACTGGTTTTGGATAGTTATAAAAAGAACTCCGTAAGCCAAAGTCTGGCTGACCGGCTGAACAAAAGGCCGTCTCTGAAGAAAACTCACAGAGAGACAACTATGGTAACTCACCAACGAAACAGTTATTTCGTCCCACCACTCTTACTTTCACTAACTTTCTTTTCTCTGTAACATTACCATATCTCTCTATATGTACTACTATGAGATCGTGTACACACATATACAGGCCGGAATTAACTGTCTTTACCTTGCATGCTTTACGAACTGTGTTTATCCTATTACACTAGCCTATCCGTCGTGGTATGACATATATTAAAGTAACGGTAAATAAATATTTCTTTACAACTTCGATCACTGTTCTTTCTTCCATCTTGCACACTAGCAACCAACACCTTAACAACAACCGTTGCAATTGTTGACCCTCGACTGTAACGAATACCAACCATTACTGACACTCACAGCCATTCAATGTTTAAAAAGTTCTATAATAGTATTAGGAATTTTATTTAAAACTAGCAGTATCACCCGGCGTTGCTCGGATTTGTAAGGGAAATAACTATATAAGCATTTTTAGAGAGTTATAGCCAAAAAATAGCAAAAAAATGCATTAAAAATGGAAAAAAAAATGATGGTAAATTTTTTTTAAATCGTTGACTCATCGTAGATATTTTTAGAGAGTTACTTCCCTTATATAATAGCGAAAAAATGCATTAAAATGGAAAAAAATGATGATAAATTTTTTTAAAATCGTAGACTCATCGTAGACGCGCGCTAATACCCAGAAGGGCTCGATATGAATCACGACTATAAGATACCCGGTTTTGGTTAAACTGCACCGCAAAATGAGGGAGTAGTTAGGAATCTAAATCGTAGGAGACAGACACACAACTTGACTTTTATATATAAAGATCTAGCAGTATTGCCCGGCGTTGCTCGGGTTTGTTTCGACCCTTTAGAATAGGAATTTTTGAAAAGTAAAAATTTTGCATTATGTAGCATGTTATTCTCTTTAAGTGAACATTTTCCTGGTTGAAATACACCGAAAAATAGCAACACAGCAGTCAAAAAATAGTAAAAAAATAGGGATTTTCATAGAAAAAAAAAAGCACCTTTTTGATGTACATAATTTTTGGTGTTAACATGGTCCGATTTGAATTTTTTCTTCTACGGAATGAAGAGCAAGCCTTCTTCTATCATACTCTCAATTTTGGTCAACTTGCGCTGCAGGGTCTCAGAAGAGATAGTGTTAGTTGAAGGCTACCAAACCTGCCACACACAAATAACTTCTGCTTTATATATAGAGAGAGATTATTAAAATATTTTGTGTATCGTAAAAGTAAAACCAGTTGATTGCGCAAATTTTAACAACAGAATCTTAATATGGAGCCCCAAGGGTTATATGGAACCAGGTTGAGAACCGTTAGGTGGTGCCCCAGTATGGTCACAGTCCATTGACTGAAACAAGTAAAAGATAACAGATATACTGGGGTTGATTTGTTCAAGTAAAATCCTTAAGGTGGTGCTCCAGCATGGCCACAGTCCATTGACTGACTGAAACAAGTAAAAGATAAAAGATATACTGGGGTTGATTTATTCAAGTAAAAACCTTCAAGGTGGTGCCCCAGCATGGCCACAGTCCATTGACTGAAACAAGTAAAAGATAAAAGATATACTGGGGTTGATTTGTTCAAGTAAAACCCTTCAAGGTGGTGCTCCAGCATGGCCACAGTCAATTCACTGAAACAAGTAAAAGATAAAAGATATACTGGGGTTGATTTGTTCAAGTAAAAACCTTCAAGGTGGTGCCCCAGCATGGCCACAGTCCATTGACTGAAACAAGTAAAAGATAAAAGATATACTGGGGTTGATTTATTCAAGTAAAACCCTTCAAGGTGGTGCTCCAGCATGGCCACAGTCCATTGACTGAAACAAGTAAAAGATAAAAGATATACTGGGGTTGATTTGTTCAAGTAAAACCCTTCAAGGTGGTGCTCCAGCATGGCCACAGTCCATTGACTGAAACAAGTAAAAGATAAAAGATATACTGGGTTGATTTATTCAAGTAAAAACCTTCAAGGTGGTGCTCCAGCATGGCCACAGTCCATTGACTGAAACAAGTAAAAGATAAAAGATATACTGGAGTTGATTTGTTCAAGTAAAACCTTCAAGGTGGTGCTCCAGCATGGCCACAGTCCATTGACTGAAACAGTAAAGATAAAAGATATACTAGGGTTGATTTATTCAAGTAAAACCTTCAAGGTGGTGCCCCAGCATGGCCACAGTCCATTGACTGAAACAAGTAAAAGATAAAAGATATACTGGGGTTGATTTATTCAAGTAAAACCCTTCAAGGTGGTGCTCCAGCATGGCCACAGTTCATTGACTGAAACAAGTAAAAGATAAAAGATATACTGGGGTTGATTTGTTCAAGTAAAACCCTTCAAGGTGGTGCTCCAGCATGGCCACAGTCCATTGACTGAAACAAGTAAAAGATAAAAGATATACTGGGGTTGATTTATTCAAGTAAAAACCTTCAAGGTGGTGCTCCAGCATGGCCACAGTCCATTGACTGAAACAAGTAAAAGATAAAAGATATACTGGGTTGATTTATTCAAGTAAAACCCTTCAAGTGGTGCTCCAGCATGGCCACAGTTCATTGACTGAAACAAGTAAAAGATAAAAGATATACTGGGGTTGATTTGTTCAAGTAAAACCCTTCAAGGTGGTGCCCCAGCATGGCCACAGTCCATTGACTGAAACAAGTAAAAGATAAAAGATATACTGGGGTTGATTTATTCAAGTAAAACACTTCAAGGTGGTGCTCCAGCATGGCCACAGTCCATTGACTGAAACAAGTAAAAGATAAAAGATATACTGGGGTTGATTTATTCAAGTAAAACACTTCAAGGTGGTGCTCCAGCATGGCCACAGTCCATTGACTGAAACAAGTAAAAGATAAAAGATATACTGGGGTGATTTATTTTCAAGTAAAACACTTCAAGGTGGTGCTCCAGCATGGCCACAGTCCATTGACTGAAACAAGTAAAAGATAAAAGATATACTGGGGTTGATTTATTCAAGTAAAACCCTTCAAGGTGGTGCTCCAGCATGGCCACAG